>NW_009952801.1:6012044-6031307 GCF_000747805.2 Chaetura pelagica
AGGCTTAAAATTTATTTCAGTTCTTGTCTCATTCTTGACACTCCATCATGTTATGAATCATATTATCCATCCACTGATGCCAATAAGAAGGGTGGATTTTTAAGTATATCTATGCATAGACTCCCTTGTTTTGTGGCAACAAGGTTGGTATGGGTACGTTTTTAAGGGTGCCTACCACAATTTAATTGGCAGCTGTGCAGATCCAAAGGCTGCTGAGGGCTTTTAAGTCAACTAAGATTATGTACCCCATAGATGTTCTTATCTCTTTCTAAAGCCTGCAGAAGCCTAGGCAACCAAGCTTATACACAGTGACTGTTAACATGCTTAAAATCATGTGATATGAATCCTGCCCTTCTCCCTAGGTTAGTGTGGAAAATTCTTGCCCTTGCCTAATAGCATTAAAATTATTTAATGTAGTTATTTCAGTATCTTCAAAGTTTGGAAAACAGCAACACTTTTATATCTTCTCCAGGTACTCGGCATTTGAGATCCTATGTATTTGACACTGATAAACTAGAACTACAGATGCAGTTCTTCCTTGGTCTAATCAAGGGAATAGGAAGTTGATAGGACTGTATCTGTTATGCTAGTGCTATACACAGTTCTAGAAGTCAGTATTTGCACGTATCTGGAAGTTTATGTGTTGAAATCTGCAGAGACTTATAGGAGAAATTAAAACCTAGCACTAAAATTAGCCATGTCTAGAGAGACCATCACGCTCACTGATTTTCCTGTGGCTCATTTGAGTGTAAGCATGGCCAGAAGCAGCTAAGCTGAGCCTTGTACCTTTAATATGAGAAAGGTGGATTAGTAAAAATTTCTCTGGTCTTTCAGATGGTTTTCTTCTCTATTCTATTTCTGTGATAATGATCCAAAAATTTTTGGAAGGGTCCCTTCACAGAAGTTTTACATGACATCAGCTTTTCCTGTGACCAGCTCAAAAAACAACTGTTAAGAGGTATATATGGAAACAATAAAAGACCTACTGTTTTTTATAGAAGTATAATACCATCCAAATAAAATCCACCATCTATGGAAACTTTCATTAAAAACATAATGCTGACAGACTCAGTACTAGTAACTCAACAAAAGGAACTCTTGTTTCCTAATGGAAGTGAGAGTCCTGTAATCTCAGGTTTATCACAGAAAAAAAAAATAAAAAAAGCAGAAAAAAAAAAAAGCTATTCACAAACACATCAGAGAGAAGCCTAAATGTGAAGATAATGAAGCACAGATGTTATCTCAGGGAAGATGCTGAGTTTAGGATTTTTTGTGATGGAGGCTCAATAATAAATGTTTTATGCATCATAGGCCATTGCAAACATACACATAAGTATTTTTTCCAATATATTCAGTAATATGCCTGTACTTTACAAGGAACACCAAACTTCTTGGGCAAGAACAAGCTCTCCATCAGATGCTGACGATGTGATCCCTGCTCTTTTTCCTCTGCCTGAACATCTTTCGGCTCCCTCTACCTGGTCCTCCACTATCCCCAGAGCACATTTGTAAGAGTTAGCAAACGGAAGAGCAAATTTACTTGCCTGATTGACAGGAGGAAGAGGTTTCAGGGCACTCTGTGGACAAAGGATGACCTGGGGGGACTCTTTACACGCTACTGCCTGGAGAATCACAGGCTCACCTGTGTGGAGAAACTGAGTACCACTGATAGAATGTAGTCTTGGCTCTAAAGGGTTACAAATGTGAGTGGAAGAGGCTCTGACAACTCCTAGGAGACATAAAAAGTAATTTTATAAGAGCCTGAAACCTCATGCACACATGGTATCTGTTCACTGTGTTTAAAGTACTTTTTTGTATCTTCCACACATGGAAAATTAAGCTCAAATTATCTGAATTATGTCAGTGTATGTACAAAAATGTGATTTCTGAATAAGTGGCTGATATAAATCCTGAAATAGCCTTTCATGAATTGAATGCCCTTTGAGAAATATACCTACTATTAAAGTAATGAAGTAATATTAATTCAACAAAGAATCAACTGCATAAATGGTAAAATTCTAATATGGGTAAAGATCTGACTATAAAGCAAGAAGAAATAGTAAGCTTTCACTGTGGGAGTGATTATTAATTTCTATATTTAATGAGATGAAAAAACCTTTATGGTGTAAGAAATTAGATGTACCAGTGTAATTTAGATCAGAATGAAATGTACTCCTGGAGCTGGCAAACTGAGGATCAAAGATGACTTGCATTCATTTTAGATGACTAATGTGTTTATTTTTTCTTATGTTTTCAATTATATTATTGAAGGAAAAGTTTTTTATTTAGTTGCACTGAGTAATAGATTGCCCACTGTGCTTTTAAGTGAAGAATTACTTTGGGTCTCATAAACCATTATCTTTAGTGCTTTCCAGTGCCCAGACCTGCCAAAACCACAGCTGCTACATATTATCTGCTGACCTTATTTTATTATTTTTTCTCATACTAGTGGGGAACCCTGTAAAAGGATCTTTAAAACATTTAGCAGGGTTTTAGATAACTAAGTTACAGAGCATGGCAATCATGTAAGCACTCACTGCTTACACGATAAGTGCACTGCATTTGATAGGTAATACCTTGTACCTACTGTAATTGCTTGTTCTTGCAGATTGCAGAGTAATCCAGAAAGAATTCTATAGTTACTCTGCATTAGCAGAAAGCAGGAGAGGTTATAGTGTGCACATTCCTTGTCTGATAACACAGGCATAACAAAAAAAACAAGAAGTAGGTGTGCCACAGACCTGTTTGTTTCCCTCAACACAGGCTGGTTGTCTCAAAGCAAAGCTACCAGACATACTAATGTGGAGAGCAGCAGCCCTGGAGTTGTACAGCAAGTTCAGACAGGTACAGATAATAACATAACATGTTTACTGCATTTCAGGTGCACTAGCTGAAAGCTTAATGTTGAAACTACCCAGTCCTTTTAAAGGCTATTACAGACTGGGGCTGAATATATTTTGGACAAGATATTTCAGTTTTAATAGTTGCTGGAGGCTTATCTGTGCTTTTAAAAACATATGTTCTTTTAACAGTTCCTTTGTTCAATTTGTGTCTGGCACTTCATCAAATACTAGCCTTTTTTGCATAAATAATTTAGTTTTTCTGGTTATATAAGCAACATTCTTAAATTTGGCTATGGAAGAGAAACATGATTTATTTAAGGAGAAAAAAATCACTGTTAGCTTTATTCACTGATGATACACAGTTATCGATTTCAAAAGTTCCAAGTTGGATTCTTAGAAAGCTTAGGTGTAACCCACTATTGATTCTTAACTCATTAGTTAGAAAGTGATAGTTTCATGTATCCCTTGCCAATGGCCTTCCTCTGATACCTCTACAAATCATAAAACAATTCTAGAACAGGAAGCAAACTAAAAAAACCTGTGCAGTATAAGCACAGATGAAATCTAATAAGCACGTCAGCTGCAAAAAAACTAATCCAGTTTATTGCATGATTGCAATTCACTCCATCCCCAAAAAAAGTTATGCTTTGAAGGATGACTGAGAGTTGCATTCAAAGAAACTTCTTCACTCATATTTATAGTATGTATGCAAACCAAAACATTCAGAAACACTTGGGTGGCTGTGCTTGCGACTGTGCCATGAGCATCATGCACACTACCTTTTCCAGCTCTTGTTTTGCATGTGATCACCATAAAATATACAAGACATGCTGCCACAACTGATGGGTCAGCAGAGTATTTTGGGAATAGATTAGCTGCACTGGTTCAACCAGTGCACTGCTGGTTTTCTGCTGTACTGTGGCGAGCAGATTCACTGGAGCAAGACATACTTCTCTCTACCTTCAAATAAAGAGAATGAGCAATAGCAAATGGAGCAGGGAGGCAATATCCTGACAAAGTTTACCTGAGGTGAGCTGAAGCTTCCACTTGGTACTACCCCTAGGAAAATTCTTTCTTATGGGAATGTGAAAGTTTGGGAATAGGAAGGAAAAATGTGAATAAATTTTGAGGAACCCAAAAAGTTTTTTCATTGGTACTTGACAAATGAAAGAAGTTCTGGAAGTCTAACTTCGTTCCGTTTCTTGAAATCAAGCCTTCCAAAATGGAAATACTGCAAGTGTACCAATCTGATACTGGTTAGCCATAGTATTGCTATCACCTCATACCTCAAATCCTTGCCAAGCATTTTTATTTACACAGGAAAAGGCTGGCAGTACCCATAGGTTTTGCTTCAGGCTAAGCCTCACAGGTTGTTTCCATGTTTTTCATCTTTCTAAATGGAGTCTTTTTATAAAGCTCCCTGATTTCATTCTTTCCAGATGTTCTCTGCTTGGCTTTTGCACACGCGCCTGATATTGTGGGGCTGGGTTCTGCCCCAGGTACTGTCGAAAAGAGGGGTGGGCTGTGCCTCACCTGGTGCCACCTTCTGGCCCTGGGCCTCCCAGCACTTTCTCCCTCGAGGATCCCTGCCACACCAAGGAGGCAACAACAGCCTTTCTGTACCTGCAACCTCCAAAGAGCTACCAGAGGCATCACCCTGCCTCCCATCTGGCCTGAGCACATCTGAGAGAACTGAGTTGCAGTTGCACAGACAGGCAATCTTCAACAGCCAAATTAGTGCCAGGCAACTGGTAGAGTGTATTTAAATATCTGAAGCCTAGGAGGCTCAGAAAAGACAGCTAGATGCATGTGAGGCAACTTAAGCCAGCCAACAGGGAATTGCCATGCAAGGGCAGGATTTAGCTTTTTTGTAGAAGGCAGTTCATCTCCAAATTTTTAGTAAAGGATCAGAGAATTTCTTAAACATATATTTACAGACACACATTCTTTTCAGCAGTAGGGTAGATGCAAAAGTGTTTAAAAAAGCCAAGAGAGGAAGGCTGTCATGGTAGCTGAAATAAAACTAGCTATTCCTTATATCCCAGTCCTCCTTGCATCTGATTGAGAGCAAGGCTTTGAAAATGATTTGTGTTCCTCCCAAGAGAGCTCCCTTACACTTAGATTGTAGCACAAACTCCTGGTCTGTTTGTTGAAGGTGATCCACTTTACACACATTAGTAGCTGTATAAGCAGAGGCTGGGATCTAAATATAGTCGTTTTAACACTCTGTACAGGCTCAATGAATACTTAAGTATTATTTACACAGTGGGACAGGAGAGACTGAGAGGGTTTCAGTGCTGAACATGCTTACTTTTGCAGTGGTTAGAGGATCTGGGTTTAAGTCACACACACAGATCAGTCAAGGAAGATCTGAATTTGGATGTCCCCATCCTGCCTAAACTCTCTCAATATTGGTTTATCAGTGATGAAGGACAGGGGAAGACCTGGGCTTTATTTCAGTGTCTTTTGCTTGAAAAGTATCACGTAGGCTCCATAAAGGAGTTAAGAGGGAAGTACTGAGCAAGATGTATAGGATGTATCTGGTACTTTGGGCAGACACAAAAAGATTTATCAGAAACAAAAGAAATAATGAGTTTACTTTTATCATGTGCTCAAGTATCACAAAAAATTTTTCAAAATAATCAAATATCTGGTGTATATACAGTATTTCTGCAATGTGCTTGAGCTTACAGGAGTAACACAATTACATGTTTTATGATGTCAGGACTTAGAGAGAAACATGCAAGAATTTAGGCCCTGAAGATTTTATGTATCAAAAGTAAGTCAGGAAGGAGTGTGAGCTTAATAGACAGAAAGGTAAGTTTAATCAATCTCTCCAAACTTTCTTAGCTTGAATTTGTAGCAGAAGACAGATGTCTTGATTTGCAGTCACTTGCGCTAGTGAGAAATCTACACTGAAAAAACCCCACATTTAAAGTCTGGTAAGAACTCTCGTGGTTTCCGAGGAAGAGAAAAATTCTTAGCAAGTTATAGAAAGACTGGATCTCCTCATTTGAATTCTTTGGCTGCCATGTGTTGAAGTGATACGCACATACACAATATCGAAAGCCACATAATTCAGCAGTTAGGAAATGATAGATTTAATGGCTGTCTTTGTGACCATAACCCAGCTTTTTTTTTTGCATATGCATGAGAGTAGGAACTCACATTATCCTTGCCTAGTCCAATGCTCAGCATGGATGGGGTGTCCCTAATAAGCAAGTACTTAAAATTTTGTTTTCTCTGTGTGTTTAGCATGTGGTCTCCGGACCATTTACTGCAAACTGTTTAAATAGTAGTCAAGATAGAATTGGGTTGTTTTTTTCTTGCTTTTCCTATGATCCTCAGGATTGCAGTGCCTATGTGGGGTAGCATCTGTATCTTTTCCAGCTCCGTGGAAGCTGTGAGCACACAGCAGGTTCCGGCCTTATTTCTCCAAGTCCCGACTGACAGGATATTGGAGGACCCGGACTTCTTTAGCAGAGCTGTTTCATCACCATCCTGTACACTTAACAAATAAGCAGGGCTTGGAAAAAACTCAGTTAGTTAAAACCCCTGTTTTCTAATATACATGATGTGAGGGAAGGAGGAGTAATGATTGTTAAGATTACTCTTTTGTATGCTTCAGTTGGCAGCCTAAGTAACTTCATCACAGTTCAGTAATTTTCCAGTTGCTTGTTTTTCAGGACAAAACTTCAAGAAGTAGCTGGTCCAGGATGGTGGCTTCTTGTAGCTATTTGAAGATCCCTTTGGGACAATTCTCAGCCCTAAGGTCCCTCAAAGGAAGTGGCCTCCACATCTTCACATGGATAATAATGCTTTCACAGTTGGTTCTTCTGTAGTGCCTCCAACAGCAATAGGGACAGATTTTCTGTACATGATGATTTCATAGCTGTCACTCATAGCACCTTCCCTCAGCTTCAGCAAAGTAATTTTCATCATCGTACAAAATACTCAACAGACAGCAGCTTAAGATCCCAGCAGAGATGAATTTTCTTGTCTTTTCATGCTGCTTCAGATCAGCCACACCCATTCCAGATATTTGATTCTTGTGAAATATTTTTTTTGATCCTTGAGCACATGATGAAAGTAAACTCTATGATTTCTTTTGTTTCTGATAAATCTTTTCATGTTTGCCCGACATACCAGATACATCCTATACATTTTTCTCAGTACTTTCCTTGACAAATGATGAGTATACTTCAAAAGGATAAGAGATATTGCATCTTTAATCACTGAGATGAAGTAGAGATGCTCTGAAAAGCCCATGGTTTATTTCTGAAAAATCTTTCTGAAGGCATTTGGATTTACAGAGCTTTAAAAAACAGTAGTTAAATTGTATGGTGCATGTCATTTAAAAATAGAAGTCTGTTGCTTCTTCTTTAGCGTGCTCTCAAAAAAGCATGAAAAGAGTTTTTCCTCAGGGTAGCTGAGCTTAGAGTACAGCTGGAGTTCCTGTCCTCTGCCTGCAGTTCTTGATACCTCCTCTATTCCTGCTTTTAATCTATGGGCAAACTTAAAACAAGGGCACAGCAAATGTTGCCTCACAATTTACCTCAGTCTGTGAAGTCATGATGTGGTCTAAAGAAGGGATGGCAGCGTGGGCCAACCAGAGATGGTTTCTCATGGTATTTCTGACTGTCTTCTGGCATGGACTAAAGAACCACAGAGTCACATAGGAGTTATTAGCATGGGGTTGGAGGGATTCAGCATTATTTTCTTCAGGTCAGGGGTTTCACCTATAAACATAAAATTTTCCTGTGAAAAATCTCTTTCCCACAGAACAGAAAGTGAATGGACAGATTAAAACAAGTATCGTGTGAGTGGTTCATTTTATACCCAGGCTCTTCTCTGCCACTGTAATTAATGCTCTCAATTAAAATGATAGCCAAACTTACATGGGAGAACATCAGACCCCTGCTTTTATACAAGGAAAACAAGCATCTAAGAACTGCCTGCTGCCTGACAGGTCTCAACTATGCACTGGTAGATTTTTTGGTGCACATTTCCATTTCCATTTTTTGTTGATTTCCTCTTCTGTGTCCTACAAAATATCAGACAGATCAACCTAAAGTATTGGCAACTGCAGCCAGTTTTTTCCTGCACCTGTCTCATGTGGCTCTGTGGCCTGAGTCCCACCCTCTATCCCTTCACTTAAGCTCTGAGCACTTGGAAGAGGTTTGCCAATCCTATAGAGACTCTTTCCTGAGAGCTGCCATGAAACAAAAGAACATCTACTGAGGGTCTGGGCTTGCAGACCTTATTGGTTAAGGGGCGTGATTCTCTGTATTCACCATAATTCACTCATAAGTGCTGCAAATTACTGGCAATTAAAGAGGGAGTCCTGTGTATTCTTACCTCTTGCTATGAAGATCTAATGAAAAATGAATACCTGTTTCCTTGCAAATGTATGGGGAAGGCTAAACTGAACCTCAGCTTGGGACTCAAACAATCGTGTTTTTTACAACAATTTTGGGAAGCTGGGCTTAATCTGGAATTTTACCCATTGTAATTAAAATTATTTCTCTAACTGACAAGAATGACCTTTTTATGGCAACGCTCATGCTGTTATGGCAAGGTTTGTTTTAATATTAAAAGGTGCTGTCAGATCACATGCCTCTACTGAGACACACTAACACTTGAAGGTGGGAAATCTGCCAAGATATTCTATAATGTTAGGAAAAGGAATGTATGGTTAATCATTGTTTTGCTCAATACCCTGTGTCTGCACCACTCTTCAAACATCGGAACAGAACAAGGCCCAAAACTGCACAGAGTTGTTTTCAAATGCTAGAAAACTGTTTTCATTTTTTAACTAACTGACAGGAATTGTTCATAATTACAGGTATCTACATTAACTGTCAAAAGAGGAAGCAAGACAAAGCTCAGAAAATATATTTTTTATCTCCTTTATACCTAAGAAACATGACTGACCTCACTGGTTTTGCAGAACATTTGGAAACACGTCAAAAGCATATGAAAACAGAAAATAGGAAAAAACCCCAAACACCCCATTATAGAAGGGTCTTTACAGTGTTTGAGGATCAAATATAGAAGTTTCTTAACTATCTGTGATCCCATATTTAGGAAGAAATATTTTTTATCATTATTGCTCTTTAATCTGATCCCTTTCCATACTCTTATTTAGGTTTACATGAATGACAACAAGGATATGTGTTGATCTGTGGATACATTTCATATGAGTTCCATAAGCAATGAAGAGTTAAATAAAGACCAGATTCAGTTAATTGTTTTTGAGAGCCACAAAACCTGACTTGGGGTTTGGCTTGGAGGCATAACTCTGGGTATTGCCCAGACCAGTGGTGTGATGGATGGCAAACACTTCTGTATTTACAGTGACACAGAGCCACCCTTTATACTGTCTACTTCCTCCTCTTCACAGCTCATGATGTCTTCAGTTATTTTTCAAAATTACAGTCCCCAAATGATACCAGAATGCCAGACTATAGCCGAGACATACATATCTCCAGCATACCCTCTTTCTTTGTGGGAAATGTCAGTGTCTAGATAATGAGCCCCAATAAACTCTAATTAGCAGAAAGCCTCGTTATATCCCTAAAAACAGAATGGTCAACAGTAAATCAGTAGATGAGGTCATTATTTTCAGTCAGACTCTTCCATCAAACACCAAAACTTCATAGCTAAAAAGGCAGAGACTTCTTACAAACCATAAATTCTCATTCCCTTCATAAGTAGCTTAGCAGAGTTCACATGAACATATGAATCATTCTATTTATCTTCTTTCATCAATTTATTTTATAACCTTTAAAAAAACCCTCTTTTATAACATGAATTTATAGTGTTCTTTACAATTTATTGTAATACATGCTTTCCAGTATGTATTTGTGCTATTATTGTTGCAAAATGAAGATTGTTTTTCTTACTGTTTTAGAGGAAGTGAATATTCGGATTGTGTTGTGAATAACAGTTTCAGTCCCATTAACAATAAATTTCAGACACCCTTTGGCTAATTCAATGAGCAATTCAGCAACTTTACGAACCAGTATTTTCTGCAGATACACTTTTGGGGGGTGACAGAGATGCAGGTAAAGGGAAAGAATTTTTATTTAGGTAACAGAGTTTAGCCACTTTTAACACTTACTGAATAGCGAGGCTTTTTTTCTTTTACACTATTGGGTGAGAATGGATTTCCTTGAGAACACAAGGACTTAAAATGTATACCATTGAGAGTTCACTGGGGATGGAAAGTCTTTTTAAATGCACAGAACAGATGCAACAGAGCCACTAACTAAGGTGATTCTGCTGTGGTTTGTGGAGAGCCAAATAGGTCTGTGATAATACTGCTGTTCCTGTGCTTATGCTGTCCTTGAAATTTAAAATATTAAGGTCTACTGACATCATCTGCTGCATTGATTTCTGTTATGTCTCACTAAGAGCAGAAAGGAAATCATAAAAACAGATATTTCAAAGTTAGTGTTAGACAATATCAGTGAAAGAGAACAGAGGATGAAGTTTA
Organism: Chaetura pelagica; assembly: GCF_000747805.2. Taxonomy (NCBI): domain Eukaryota; kingdom Metazoa; phylum Chordata; class Aves; order Apodiformes; family Apodidae; genus Chaetura; species Chaetura pelagica. The sequence continues at coordinate 6,022,386 of NW_009952801.1, forward strand.
CTGGACGATTTATGTCTAGAGAATTCCTGTCTGCATACAAAACAATTGTTGCTGTAGCAGCATTAATACTGCAGTTTAAGCCACTTATGAAATTTGTTGATAATCAGTGACTTTTGGCTACCTGCAGCCTGTGAGGAGTATATATCTTTTTTATAACTTACAAAGAGATTCATTATGAGATAATTGCTTCCAGTGGGGGAGGGAGGTGGGGAGACAGTTCTGCATAAGGATTTTCCATTGATGGTTAATAACAATGCTATTGGATGAAACTTTACTGAAGTGACTTCTGCTGGGCAAAAAACTCTGTGAAGCTCAACTGGAGTTCATTGTGCTGGTCTAATGGTGAAGGAGGCAAACTCAGAAATTATTTGTTTTCAGTAAGAACAACAATAAAAGTAGTATGCAGCAACTCTTTAAACTTTCACTTAAAAACTATTTTTAAATTACATACAAAACATCTGGTGCAGATATTCAAATATGTGGGACTGTCTTCCAGATGTGAAGTAATGTTTATCAAAGGATGGAACAAAAAACAGTTATCACTGAAGTAGGTCAAGAGGGAGGTCTCTGAATTACACAGATCTACCAGTGCTTCACAATAGTCAAGGGGTTATGAAAGAAATGTGATCATGGTCAATTTAACTTTATTTGACTTATGAATATGTACTTAACAGGACAGATCACTAACTGAAACAAGCTGGGACTCAGTGGAGTACACTGTAAATAACCAGCAATCTTATCCATACAATTTGTGCTACAAATACATTTAACTTGAAGAGTATCTGTAATGTTAACATGGAGATTAATTGTGGTGTTCAGTCACAGCTCCATCTTCAGTCACACCTTCCCTGAAGGAGTTTGGAGAGATGAAAATACTTCCCAGGACTCCTGAGCATGCAGTGTGAATTGGATGTGTGTACAAGCCACAAGCCTGTGCTTTGTTCCTCTGAGTGGGCTGGTCCCTTCTCAGTGGGACTATCAACACCTTCTGTGAGCAGAAACCAGTAGACCCCAAGAGTGAGTGCATCCCCTACTTTATAGCTGTGCTAACTGCTGTCACTCTTTCTACAAAGGCTTTCTCTTTGGGCTTCCAGCCACGTCTTTAAACTGCTTATGCATCCTCTCCTCTGGAATTAACCATTGCCTTTTGTTTTCTGATTCACTGATGCATCTGTTTCTTCTGTGCTGCTTTTATGGACTTTCAAGTCATCTGGTATTCTTATACTGTGTGTGCAGCCATTTATTTTACTGCCATTATTACAGAGTTTATTTCTCCCAGTAAATGGATGTCAGAATTTTAAAAGGGCCAGAGCATCAGAGGCATTTTAGGATTCTGAGATCATTCTGATTCAGTCTTTTCCTCTCCAGAAGATAGTGCAGATCAGGGCTGTCAGCTGGCCCACTAGAGCTCACAAATCTTTCATAATGTATTGGTTGCGCCAAAAGTCATGTGAAGCTGTAAATACTGCATGGTTTAAATGTAAACTTTTCTGATCTTGAAATCAAATCTGAAAGCTGATTGAAAATACCAGGAGTGATAAGGTGAAGGCTGCCTTCACCAAAGCTAAAGAAAATGCTTGTGTGGGATCATGAAAGGAAAACTTCTGACCATGCACTTCTTAACAGTGCACTGCAATAATGAACAAGGGTAGAAGGCTGCATTTCAGTCAAAGCTACTTTGATCTTTGTTTGCAAGCAGAGATACTCTGTGTCTGGATGCATAACAATGAGGTTGTTCTAGAATTCCTACAATGCTCTTTCAGAACTTTTCAGTCTGTTCTACAAATATCTAAATGAAAGAGTCAGCCTTCTGGAATTGCTCACTACTTGACAGCATCACATCAATTCAGCATTTAAACGCCTCTTCTTTTCAATAAGGTATAATACTTTATGAAGGAGAATATGATTGACAGCAATTAAATAGTTGTGAGGAAAATAGCTAGACACTGTTCTTCTGTTAGATTAATAGACAACGTGTGCATTTTTCCTGTTTGAGGTTTCAAGCTTTACTGCTTCCACCTGTGCTGCCATCCGGTTCTTGATTTCATGGCTCCATTTCTGCTTTATATTCAGCATAATTCTAAAGAAATACCGTATCTTTAGTCCTACTTCCTATGGTACTTCAGTAAATCCACTCCATGATTTGGCAGAGTAGGATAATTAGGTATTATTGGTATATTGAAGCAGCAAATAGAGCTGGTTTTAATGTCTGAACAAATCTGCTTTGGCAGAAGGCCAGAAAAAAAGGGAAGGAAACAAGCTCATGACCTCGAGGCAATTGCTGGCAGCTCTTTGGGGAGGCTGCTGGGTCAATATAGTGAAAAACTCATCACTATAATTTGTGGTGTTTTGGCTCTGAGAAAAAAAAATATGTATTTTTCATTTGTTAAATTGTCTTACAGGTAACAGGAATTCTGTAACACTTCTAAATAGAATTATATAAGAAATTCAGGTTTTGATATATAAAGCAGATTCCGTCTATATGCCCATGCTTTCCATGCAGTGACCCTGGTATCTGATTACAAGAGGTACAGGGTAGTGCTTCAGAAAAAAATGTGTGCTACTTCTTCTTATAGATGTTGATCTTTTAAAGATGACTGCTGGACTGTAAAATACATTCTTACAAAACAGAATCCATACACCTTTGCATATAATTAGATAAGCCAAACTCTTTTTTACCCAAGCAGAAAGAAAAGCAACAACTCCAAATGCCCTCCCACCCCAGTTCAAGTGTGTCATATGATTTCTAGCAACATCCTGGTTTTATTCAACATTCCATCTGTGTTGACTGAGGCACCAAGAGGTCAAGTGACTTCAAGGGTGGCTTTCCCATAAAGGCAGAGCCAGCAGCTGTCTAATGGAGAAAAACATAAAAGAAGAATAATATTGGTTGACACTGGAGCATTTAAATAGCTATAGCTGGGAGGAGATGACATTTTTCCCATTTCCCCAGAGCAGCTAAGTCTTTAGAGAAGTTGCTAGTGAGATGGCTTCCAGCAGTGGGGTTTTCATGGGGTAGCAGCAGTAGTTTTGCATTTGCTAGCATGAATCTCTGCTCTCTAGGCAACGCAGATATATCCATAAATATTTACCTGGTCTGCACCCACCCTCCTGATGACAAAAGAACTTCAAAACCAGTTTAAAGAGAAGAAGAGGTTAGGCTGATGACTCCTCATAAAGTGTTAAAATCACACATAAGATGTAAAGAAACCCAAGATGGAGTTAATCCAATTATTTTGACCTTTTTTCTCTTTGAGAACAGGTCTAGCACTGTCTAGCACTGACAAAAAAGTTAGTATTTGCCAATATCTACTTGGTGACAGAGGCTGAGGTAAACAGTAATCCTTCCAGCCAGAAGAGAGTCATAACCTCTGTGTGTGTGGTAGTGAGCAGAAGGTGTTGGATCAGTGTGGTGTTTAAGTCCTGGTCAGAGGACAAGACCTCTGGGCTAGTACAGGCGGGCACCGGCAGCGCTGCTCACATGGGCCCTGCCCTGTGGCCACCTATTCAAACAATGTCCAGTGCTACCCAATGCTTTTGTCAACAGAAAAGAGGTAGCTATCACCTGAATGAGAGCTAGAAACAACACACTCAGTTATGTATCTTGATCTGAAGATGCTTTTTCTTATGTCCATCAGCTGTGGCTCACGTCTTGCTGTGCATCCAAGCCAGCCAGGAAGCCCAGCAGATCCACTTGGTGCAAAGGCAGCCAAACTGGCCCTTGCAATAAACCTGTCCTTGTCAGCCAGAAAGGTTGATGTTATCCAGAGTTATAAAAACATTCTGAATAAAGTAGCAAAGAAGGAAATCAACTGTTAATATCCCTTGCAAAATGGACTGGAACTGTCACATGATTTGTCCCCTTCCTCATGTTGCAGATGGGCACCACATGGGAATCCAACACAGCTCTCTCTGTCCCCTGGCTGAATCAGCTGCAGTTCTGTCAACTGTGTGAAAACAAAACTTCACACACACAATTTCACTTTCAATAGATTTCTAGAGGGATATGGGTTGTCTTTTTTGTTTGTTTGTTTTGCTCAGGCCTCTGTCCAGCAACGATATCCAAGGCTGCAGCATGAGGCAAGCAAGAATTCAGATACCAGTGAAGAAATTTCCCCTTGCAAAACAGAGATAGTGATGGTAATTTATTCAATGGCAACAACACTTAGAAAGTTCCCATTAATTGGGGCAATTACTGATAATATTTACAGGCATCAGTCCAAGAGTCCAAGTACTTCTGATCTGGACAGCTTCACTTTAAAGGGCCAGGAAGGAAAAAAATATTAGGCAGGACAAAGTGGATCTTTGAAGCAGTGCATGAGAAAGGAACTAGGTGATGTTCCCTGGCATTTCTAATGCTCACTCCTTGGCTGCTGTGTTCTGAGCCCATTTATGTAATTAAGACAAAGAGCAACTTTCTGACAAAACAAATTAATTCAGCTGAGTTGCCTACTGGAAGTGTGTCTTTATAGAGCTGTTGCCTCAGGACCAAAGGTTTCCTGGGTCAATGGACTTCTCTACCAATATAGAGTGAACAAAGACAGGAAAGAGGTACCCCAAAACCGTTTTAGGAAGCTCATGCGTTTACAGAGGGATGTGTCTAAGAATAAAAGGACTGAAATTTTTTAAGAAGGCATTAATAGAGTTTTAGGACCTGTACTCAAGATGGCAATCTAGAAACTTCCTGATAAACTTCTCTAAATCCACAAAAGCTTTAGTCTTTCATTTTAACGTTCTTCAGAATGTTAAAATGTAGAAGAGTGTTTTGCCCAATACCTCCCAAAATTAATTATTTAGAGAGATTTTTCCATATAAGACTCCTGAGAAAAATAATTTCCCAGATCTCCTTCTCTGACAAACCAGCCTTCACAAAAAAATACTGCTGATGATGTGTACTATGTTTCCTTAAGAAGTGGGAAGAAAGGTTAAAATTTTTCCTCAGTTTGATGAATACTAAATCTATACCTTCTACCTCTTATAAAAAGGCTGTTCATCAGCCTCAGAAGTTTCTAGGCCAGTACATTAAGATAAGTTGAAGTCATGGTTAGTTTACACTCATGCTAAACTGAAAAGCTACATTTTTACCACATATGATCAAATGTTCTCGTGAAGGACATTAGGATTACATACTCATATTTGAATCCTGTGTTTAGAGTATTTGTCTGAAAGATTCCCATTCCCGTAACACAATCATGGAAACAAAGACTGTTTATGCACATCAAATGTCTTACCTTATAAAATGTGTGTGCAGCTAGATATGAGGGATCCAAAAGTAAGATTCAGCACTTTAATGCTTTTGCTGCTCTTCTCTCCCCATGAAGCAGCAATCTTTTTCTGACATTAACAGAGCATAAAACAAGAGCACTGGAAAGTTCCCTCTCCCAGAATATCCTGTAATCTAATTGCAATGTGCTTTCCTGACATGTGGTTTTGAAAACTTTCACTCAGACAGAAGATCTGATTTACTTCAGCTCCTAGTTTCTGTTTGTAAGCTTTAACTATAGGATCATATAACAGATAGATGTCAAAGGTACCCATTCAACCTTTCAAAGAATATTTTCACTGCTATACCTTTTGGTGTTTGCATCCCTTATTATACTGAGAACAGAAATTTTTATCATGAAAGTCTAAGGAATAGTTGACAACCTCTACTGATGCAGTTTTCTTTCTACCATTTCCCTTCCCCTGTCTAACAGAGCTTTCTTACTCTGTTAATTAGGAGTTTGGCTTAAAATAAATTCACTACCCTGAATTAGACAGATGTTTACAATGTGAGGTATTCTGAGCAAAAACTATGTGAAAAATGTGCTTTTAATGAAATGGTTCCTGCTTCATTAATTTCATCACTGTTAAATTATTTTTTTTAATGTCATAAGTGATATTGGAATATAGAAATTAGTATATACAACACTCTAAGTTAGACATTGGAGATAAACATTTAAAATGTTTATGAACACATTTTATGATATCACACATATGCAGACAGTTTGGACACTGAGAATAAGAAGCTTTACTAATTCTCTCCCTAATTCTTTTTCTTCTTATATCTGTTCTTGGACATTGCTGAGGAAGTTTCCCCTCATTACAGTTTAATATGTGTGAGATTGACCTACAGTAATCAGGTATTATGTAAATAGGCAAACTTGAGCAACTGGGAAGAGATTATCTGTTAAGACTTTGCTGTAAGATTTCTTTCTGTTATTCTCCTTTTTTATTTTTTTCTTTCTTTTGTTTTTTTTTAAACTGAAATCAAGAATTGAGAGGCATTGGGAGACCAAAACAGCATAATTCTACTATCATTCTTCTTTATTCTGAATGTATGTCTGAAGGATTTGAAATATGTCTGAAGGTTTCTCAAAAGGATTGAAAAAAATATATAATTTTTATAGTTTTCTTCAAAGTCCTGGTAATGCTTGAACATTGGTGAACAGATGTCCTGTTAACAGCCATTGTTGTTGTTACAAGTCCTGTAGTGTGGTCAGTCATCAGAGAAAGGGTTAAATGACACTCAAAATCAAAGTTTTATTGCTTAAGTCACTGTAAATGCCTACATTTAACAGTACCACGAGACAATGAGATCTGAGTATCAGCTGGTGTCTGTGCCTCACCTTCCATATGATGTAAATACATCCCAGAGAACAATTTAGAGCACACTGCATGTGGAAAGCCAGAAGTGACATGGGGTTCCAATTACAGTAAAATGAACCACATGTCTAATTAAATATATATGTTTCCTATTGATCTCCACACTAATTGCTGAAAACAGATGCACATGTTTCATCTAAACAGCAATTAGCTATGGGTAGCTATAATCTGTGATTCTCCTCCATACATCTTTTTCTCACCTGCTGCTCATCTTACCCGTTGTAAAAATATTTATTTTTATTTTTATTTTTTTTTCAGGCTATAGGCTTCTTTCAACTTGGAATATGAATGAGTTCTCATGCTCATTCATATGTCACATATAATTATCTTTCCCTGGTAGAAAGAAATAAGCTAGTATTTAAAAAATACTGTTATGACATTTCTCCAGTTTTAGGGGAGACATCTTAAAGATTTCCTGAGGGTGGTGCTAAGCACATTATGAAAATCACCCCTGAAAGTTCTGCCAAATTGGGAATACACAGAAATGCTGCAAATGTTTGAATGGAATTCATTTTCTTGGGTATTTCTTTTATTTTTTTCCCTAAAATTGTACAGAAATAGAAGGAACAAAAGCTTTCAGTACAATTTCCAGTTTTAGGAAAGCATATATAAAATTATTGTATTGATAAACTGTCCTTTTTTTAGGCAAATATACAACCACAGCGGCAAATATTTTCATTATACTAATCTAAGAAAAGTTATATCTTACTGGTAGACATAAATTAATGGAAAATACTTTTCTGAAAAAAAACTTTAAGAATATGAGTCACAGTTTTTTACAGACTCTGACTCTAAAATCATCCTGCCCAGCTGCATGCTTAAATACACTCAATTTTGCAAATGGAATTGCTTCTACACTAGGTGTTGTTACATATGAATGGGTATTTTCACCATTTGCATTATCTCATTTTGGACTTGGGGCTTAAGTGTGTTTTCAGAAACTAAAGAGGGGATTATCTTTTCTTCATATTCGAAGGGGGAAAGGTGAAAGCCTTCAGAGTTTGGGGACAGAAAAGGGGGAGGAAGAGAAGTGGTACCTAAGTTAGATGTTGAAATGTTTAGCCAGTGTCAGTGTACAACATGGTGTCAGCCACATGCCCTGCATTTTTAAATATTCCTAAATATGCAATTAAATTATGTGAAGCACAGACTGAAAATAAATGATGAGAATACTGTGAATGACAAAAAGCAATTTATGAAGGCCTGTAATGTGCAAGTAACTTGAGTACTTGCTGAGCAGGTTCCTGCCTTCCTGAAGAGATCAGAACATTGAGGATCAATTCACAGTAATAACTTCACTTGGTGGATAACCTCTATTACTAGGGATTTAGTTAGTTATATGTTTTGCTTGTCTGTCTTTCAAAATCCATAAATTGCTGTCTCCAGTGTAGGCAGAGGTGAGCCACACTCTTTTAACTCTGGTTTGAAACACAGTTTTTCATACAGTTCAGATGACATTCAGTTTCTGGTCTCTGCTTTGGTCTACTTTTTGGGGATTAACATACTCATAAAACCTCTATCAACATTGCTGGAAAGAATAAAACCCCCAAAAGATTCTCTCTCCCACCTCACATATTCATTCCCCACTGATAATCAGAATTACTTTTGAATTTTTGAATAAGGAGTAAATTCTAATAATATCACTATCAAGAGAAGTATGCACACACGTTTCATCAGGTGTATTCACATAGCAAGACATTTATAACATGAGTGAGGATGGTGAAACCAGTCACTAGTCTGGTAAACTGGATTCTTTACCTTTTTAATGGTAACAGATTATTTTGTTTGGCAATGCAGATTCATTTCAACAGCTGAATCTTTTATTCTGGCCTTGAGAGATGTAATTTGGAGAGGTTTTGTTACATTTTCCACTTCAAGGAAAGATCGGAGTTTAATACTGCACTGGTAATCCATATTTAAAAAAACACAACAAACACAAACTGGCTACTTGTTTCACATTATAAGTTTTAAGGGATATATTTGAGAACCATTTTTATTTTCTTTTGCCTAACTTTCAGGCAGGATTTTCTAAAATGAAAACAGATCGGACTACTTTGTTATTGTACTCTGATGAAGGCTTCCTTTTCTGAAACAATTAACTCCCTTTTGTTCTGTTTACATTCAGGGGTCATATTGAGTAATGCCATCTGCTGACAGAAATACAGGAGAGTGAGTCATACAATACAAAAGCTAGGGCAGAAGATAAGAAATACCCAAGTTAAAGGCAGACTAAAGGCAGGAGAACCAGCCTCTGGCAGCAGTCTGAAGTTGATGCTT
>NW_009952801.1:6031399-6033431 GCF_000747805.2 Chaetura pelagica
GGGAAAGAATGCATGAAAACTGTAAAAATTTATGTCTTGTGTATAAGCAACAGTCTTGTCTTTGAGGCACTTAATAAAGCTTAACAGTCCTTGGTGGGTTTTTGTTTCAAAATTCTTCTGCAGGATAAATCTTTATGATTTAGATAAATCTGGCAGCAATTAAGGATTCAGTACCAAGTGCATCTTCTGTTACCATGTATCGCATTTTAATCACGTGTAAAAAATGTGCCTTTAGCTATGTTTCTACCTATTATCTTTTCTTTGAGCACTCCCACCCCATCCTTTCTTATGAAAAAAATATTAATTATTTATTCTTTGGTCATTCCTGAATTTCCAGAACATACTGAAAATTTTTCACCATCTCGATGTTACTTCCATACTTAGGACAATCTTCCAGGTCCTCCTGTAAGTTAGTAACTGCTAAGTCTACAAATTCAATAATGATCAAAACTGACCTTATGCTAAAAGAAAATCCTACTTACTTCTCTGTTTGTGGGCAAGCAGTGCAAAATGAGGCAACAATGCTATGAGAAGGATGAGGACAAAATCAAGTTCAGTAAAACTGAAAAATACTTTTTTTTCAGGTCTTTATGAAAATTCATCATCATCTATACTAAGCTTATTTCAGCAGCAGTCGCCTTATCTCTGACTAGATATGCAGTCTTACATAAGTAAAACAGCAGAGTTTTGGTTGATAACATCTGACCTTATAAGAATTGTTGAGGGTTTTTTATTTTTCTACCTAGACCACATTTACAGTTGAGATGATTAATTGATGAATGTATAGTTCCAGAAAGAGATTATTGTTACTTAAACAGATTAACACAAAACTATTTTATGGCTTTCCAGCAATTAATTTTTATAGCTAAACCGACATAGGAGCATCTATTTCACTGCAGCATTTCTAGTCTGTACAGAAGCAGTATTTGACTGTTAGTGATGTCAACTAAACAATTATATCAGAAATGCAACGTACAGAATGTCATAGGACATTTGTATCATTTATTAATTGGAAAATATATTCATGGCCCTGTGAGTTACATATGAACTTCTTTGTCACATACTGTACAGGTACAACTTTGTGCACATTGTTGTGCAGATAGTATGGTAGCTTGCTGACACAGTGTGCTTATTTAGGCAGTGAAAAAGTACGTAACTGAGCTGCAATACACAGACTCCTCACCACTGGCAAAAATGTCATCAATTGCTGGTTAACAATACCACAGGCAAGAATATTTACAAGAAAACAAAGTTCTTTAGGTCCTGAAAAAATAAGTGGGAAAAGGAATATGGGAGATGCATTGAAATATTACCAGGTTTAATCTAAATAATCATTACTTTCTGGGGTGTTATATAAAGATTAAATGTTCGTTATACTAAATTGTAAGAACTGTGCTGTATTGGGTAACATCTCTGCATTTAAGAAAGAACAGAAAATTCCAAAAGGCTCTGCCCTTTGGAAACTGCCTCACACTGACCTAATTACTTCATTAAGCTTGGACTGAATGGTTGATCCTGATGTAGATAAAACTGGAAGCAGGAAAACAGAAAATCGTCCTGCTCTCTCTCTCTGCCTCTTTCCCGCTCTGGGAATTAGGATGATGCTTTGTATTGTAACAAACCTGTCTTGCTGTGTGTTCCTTTTCAGAAAATTATCCTAGGTAACATATGTGTTACACTGTTCAGAGTTGCAATAGTTCAGGAAAAAAAGAAATATCTACAGTCTTCTCTCTGAAGAAGCTGACTGCAAACAGGAAGAAGGTTTGTGTTTTCTGGGTTTGTTTTTTTGTTTTGTTTTCAGGTACTAAGGATGCATGGAGAAAAATAGAGAGCTGAAGAAGGAGAAAAGGTAAAAGAAGACTGGAGGAAGTGCTTGTGCTGTCAAAAATGTGAAGTGTGAGGAAAAGAGGAGGGAAACTCTGAGCTTTCCACAAAAAAATCGCATCATAAATGACATTGAAAAGCAGTGAACAAATCTGATCGGATTAAATCTATTTTCCTCCTTTAAGGACAAAAATTTAGAGCATAGCAG
>NW_009952801.1:6033492-6064710 GCF_000747805.2 Chaetura pelagica
GGAAAGAGCATGATATTTCTGTTGTCACTAACTATAGTGCAAGCCAGCATCCAATGAAAAGAAATTCTTTCTGTGACTACTCCAGTATCCCCTGAGTGATCTGAAATCCCTCATTAATTTTGGAATTAGCAGGACAGCAAATGCTCTCAGCTTCCTCTTAGTGTACCCACAGGATGGCAAATCTCTTTCAAGAAGATTCCAAACCTTTTTTAAAGACTACTGGGGCTGCACTGAAAATGAAATTATGTCAGTGAAATAACTACACTAACTACAAAATTCTTCACCTTATCTCTGAATTGTTCAAGCTTCCCCTTGCAGTCATGTAACTGAGAAACCTTTATCAGCTTCATTGCAGATTGCCAAACAGTAAAACCTGATTTTCACAGATTTGTGTAACTAAATGAACTGTTAACCTTGGCTTTGAACTAAATCAGTAGATTGCTCCTCCTCATAAGATCTATAAAAACAAATGTTGTATTGCTGCAGTCCTAATCTCCCTAACACCACACCAACATGATATTCCTTTGCTGACATGTCCATATTTGCTCTCTAACCTACAATGTTGAAGTGGGAGCTGAGATTTAGCTGTCTATACATCATGATTCCCAAGTACATCTGATCAAAATGTAGAATTTTTGTCTCTGGGAAAACTTTGACATTCCCATAATTTTTTGTTAAAAAAAAGTTTCATGAGAAATAAGAATACAAACAAGCAAACAAACAAAAAACATTTTCACAAGTGTCATTTCAGAATGAAGATTATTTTCAGAATCTCCAAACTTCATCTCAGATGATATTTTTGCTTCTGTATTGAGAGAAATGTTTTAACTTCAAGTCATACCATACTATATATTTTAGACTCACTGCTTACCACTCCTAATACTGACATGTTAAAAGATGACACTATATAATAGTTGAAATAGTCTGTTCTATCTTTAAAGCCATTAAAGACAGCTGCTACTCAGTGCTGATTGAAACATCTTATTTGCTTTTATAGATCAAAGTGTATAATATGATACTAACATAGTATGGCATTTGGTTATTCCAAATAGGAGGTCTTCATATGATTCCTATGGATGTCAAATTTAATCCCACTGGGAAGTATATCACAAAATCCTGACTTTTTCTGGTTTTTGCATAATTGTAATATTCCTTTCAGAAGACAGGATCTTCCAGAGAACTGTTAATTAGAGAAGTGTAAGGACTTGCTAGAACCTGGACTGACAATTTACTAGTAGGCCAGTGAAATAACAGCTTGCATATAGCCTTGCATAAAGCTCTTAAATGGGGAGAAAAAATGGACAGTAAGATAAAAAAAGGCTGGAACAGTGACTGCATTTTCATGTAGAGGCTTTGCAACTATAGTCTTCATGCTAGAAAAAGCTGCCTTGAGTAACTTTTCCTCACAAGGGTGATACTTTTGAAGAATCCAGGAAAAAAGAATTAAAGTTTTACAGATGGAGAATATGCTTCAGTTTTGCTTCCAAGTAAAATTAAGATATTGAAAAAAAAATGTATTTAGACAAGTTCATGGGATTAAGAATTGGAGGAATATCAAAATATCATCAAACTATTGCTGTGCTAGGCATCTTTCTACTAAACTTCATAAACCTAAAAAGGACACAGATAACTCACGGTTAGACCTTTATTTATTTATTCTGGAATTTGCTTAAGGATCTGTGTAAGAAATACCAGTCACTAGACTCCAGCCTGGCTGGGTGTAACACTATTGCAGAGGGCTGATGACTGGAAATGCTCTGGAAGAGTGTGAGCAAACAACCATATTAATCCAACTTGTACAACTGTATATTCAGGATCCAGATGCTTGATAGTGAGCTGTTAATGGGAAACTTGGGTTGTATATTTAATTGCATGATGGATGTTTCATTCACTGTACTCTGCTATCCTTTTGGACTTGAGGCACAAATAAAAATGGGATAGTTATTTTAATTTAATTAATGGAGACAATTAATAACAAACATACTACATTATCCTACTTCCCCACTGTTTTCCAACAACAGAAGTCTCCTGAGAGTAGGACACTTTTCTCTAATTTTCTAATCAGCCACATTTGTGGTCAGTTGAGCTGTTTCCGTTTGCTACCATTTATTTTTATTATCCTTGTTCTGCCATATAAAAAAAAGATTCTGCCAGGGGAATGGAGGAAAACAGAAGGAGAGAGGCATGAGTAAGAGACAGAGAAAAATAGGCAATATCATACTGCAGAAATCCAGGCTCTCTAATTTCATATCTTTAGCTTCAGACTGTTACCATACCCTGAAAACAGACCTGCTATTTTTTTACCATTTGAGTTGAGTGGAGTAGGGAATTCAGCTCAGCTGAGAAATAGAAACATTTGCACTGTGACAAGCATGAATGTTTCATTGAAGTATGCCCAATGCTGTGTCCAATGCTACTTCATAAGATAAAGTCAGTGTCATTGACACAAGCTCTTGTGTCTCAGAAGTCAAAGAACCACCCTGAAATATGTTTTTAAAATATGCTTTGTAATATGAAAGCACAATAAGAACATTTAATTGCATTACTTCAGTACAAAAGGACATAAGCCAATGCTCTTTCCAGTACTGTGTGTAGACATGGATATTTGCAACGTCATAACATTCCAGTTCTTGTAGAAGTAAGTAAGTTCTGCACTATCCTTGTATAATTATTTTAGTGATCTGTAGGTAGCAAACACCATAAATAAATAGCTGTGGAAATACGATTGGATACAAGCTGCAATTGACTCATTTGGACTAAAAGTCACTCTTCATTCACTTCCTGTGAAACTTTGTTTTATCTACAAAGTTATTTATGGGATGAGAAGCTGTCATGGTTATGTGCTCACATGAGTGCTCATGCTGGAGGTATGCAGTGGTCACTAGAAACCCTTCTGTGGGTTTGGGAACCATCCAGTGAGGACCAATAGGTAGCTCACAAAGAGAAAACAGAGATGTGTTTGCTGAGTCAATTGCTTGCTAATAATAGTTCTCTCTGCTCTAGCGACTTATTCCTTGCTTTGCATGAGTTACAGAGAAACACAAATGTCATGACCCATATGCGTCAAAAAAACGAGCAGATACCATACTTGGAAATGTAGCTTTAAGCTCTATTTTCATAAATACAGAGAAGCAAAAACAGAATCACAGTGGATAAACACGTGGAGATGTGAAATGCTTCCTGGGCATGATGGACCCCTGAGGCTGCAGCATCAATGAAATTTTGTCTCTGGGTGGGTTAGTTACTATCCATGTCTGAAATCCAGTGGCTGCCTGGTCATTTGTGTAGAAAATTTTCTCTAAGGAAGGAGTGTGTTTCCATGTGATCTGATTACATTATCAGCTCTGAGGAGAATGGAGATGATCTATTTGTGCTCTGAATTTCTAATCAAGGATCAGCATCCCAATGAACTGGGAGTGACTGAGAAGAATATAGGTAGGTAAATCATTTATGGTTTGACAGATTAATCACTGCTGCCTCAGAACACCCTGAAGATAGTAATACAAACAACCACGTGTCTGTATACAAATATCACACAAGTCTGATCATGAGTTCTCTGAGGCAGTGCCCTTATTTTAGGTAACACACAACAGGATGCATAATCTGGAGGAGAAACAGGTGGAATGGGAGTCTGAGAGGACAAGAAATGTTAGACGCATTTGATAAAATTGATAACATTCAAATAATACAGTCTCCTGCTGTTAGAAGAAGAACACTCTTCTGTATACAAATAGTGCAGTCCTGCCATGTCACAATAAAATCTAGCTGTACAGAGGCAGGATTAAAGAAAATTTAATGCACCTTTTACATCCAAGGAGTACTGAACTAAAGCAGATGTTGGTGGGGCATATGACTGAGTCTTCTGAAACCCAAGTGTTGAACAGAAGCCGTGTTCAGCTGGTTATTGCTATTGCATCTACAGAGACATTACTGTTTTCCTTCCAGCTATTGCTTTACATACAATTGCATAGAGTTTATTTCACAGTTTTCCAGGTCAATTGCCACTTATTAGTGCAAATTATTTAATTTACTTTCTATTATCTTTCATACAGTTAAAATAAAAACTTTCTGAACCGGGAAAAAGCAACAATTCTCAGACACTGTCAGAACTTCAGTCACAAACACCTCAAATGAGCAGTGGTACTAAATATTGATTTTTAATTTTTTAATTTTGTTTTCAGAAGGCAGGGGTAGGCAGGGCCAATACGTTCTTTAAAACATACTCCTCTCAAAAGAGACATCTCTGGTAGCCCCAGAGGCACTTCATGCATAGCAAAGACTGTAGTTTATCATAACACTATCAGGACTCTCAATGGCTTTTCAACAGAGCACATCCTGTGCACATCACTTCATCCCATTGATTTTTTCTCTGCTATGTTTTTTTCATTGTTCTATTTAGATTGATTAGATACATGAATTATTTAATCATGGGGTTCTGATTACTACTGGAACTCCAGGAATTAGTACCACCCTGTAGAAAAGTCTGCACAAAGTACAGCTTATTTATCTGATAGAAACAACCACTGTGAAGAAGTGTAAATTAGATTTTAATGTATTTAACTTTTTATAATTTATATTTGAAGAAAGACATTACACGTAGTGTTTATTTCAGTTATCTCTGCCTTTTTCTAAAGACAGGATGAGGAGACTGGTATGTTTTCTAAGTGTGACTTACAGGTCTTAACCTTGACATTTCAAACAGTAGCTGAAATAGCATGAAGCTTACAGTCCTCCACACATGGTGGAAAGCTGGAAAACATTTTCATAGGTAGTAAGATCCCAAGGAAACCATTCTGATGATCTACAATTTCTGATAATAAAGATTCTCAACTTGTATTCTGTAATAGTTCCTAACAGTGTGTTACTTTATTTCTTGTATCAAACAGGATACAACAAAATACTGAGTATATTTTTTGAAGTATGTAAAATTCTTTAAAAGACAGGCAGTTTTGTTATAAAGAAAGAAAAGTGTGGCTAGTCTATAAAACTCCAGGACAAATTAATCCAGAAATGTGATGATGGTGACAGGGAGGTCAAAGGGACATTCTATTTTTAACTCAGATTTGCCCACTCTGTGTTTCCAATCCTACTTTAAGGTGCAATGGCTTTTGTAAAGTGATAATGGAAGTATCAGAGCTACTGTTCATTCCTAGCTACAGACACAATCCCACCTACTGTGCTGTCACAAACCTGTCTAGTGTACAGTTTTTGTCACATACCAGTAGTCACTATTTATTGTGACTGAGAGCTATGCTTCTAATATGTGAATTACTTCAGCAAAACACAGGCTTTGGCATCCTGAATGTACTCTGCTAGCCAACTAAAATGGAAGTCACTCTTTCTGTAAAAGTTATGAATTTATGTTTTTTCCGTATCAGTTCAGGTAACATTAGAATCTTATAGGGGACTTATTAACTATTCCAACACTGGGGAGTGCCACAGATTGACAAGAGCAGATCTGTTGTCTAACTGATGCCCTCAGTTGGTGCCAAGGATCTGATGCCTATGTCACATGGTTTGGGATTTTTATTTCAGGTTGTATCTAGGCTGGTTCAATGGACTGAATGCCCAGTGATGGCTGGACCACATCAGCCCCCCTCCTGGAGCATGTTATTGTTTAGTTTCATCCAAAAGGAATCCAGTAGCAGAAGCCCTAGAAACACTGCTCATCAAAACACAGTGAGAGGCGACAATCAGGAGCCTGCCTCCAATACTCCTAATCTGAACAAAAATTATTATGTAAACTCCTTTATTGTTTTTTAATTAGATTTTAGGTACTGCAAAAACTCTGTTTCATAAAACATGTGCTAGTGAGACAAATGCTGTGAGAGTTGCCCTAAGAAACACAATAACCTTTTCTAATACCAGAATGCTATCTCTGTTACTTTTTATCTTTGAGGAAGGTAAAAAAAAAAAACAAAAAAAAAACACACAAAAAAAAACCCCAAAACAAAACAAAAAAACAAAGCCAGACTACCAGCTTCCCCAATAAGGTCATACCTGCCAGTAATGTATCTCAGGGGAGTGAATTTCTCAGTAGATAATGGAAAAACCTGTGCTTTAAACACCAAGGGCTCTTCAGATGTTAAAACTAAAAATGGCTGGAGTTGCTGTAGAATTACAAACTCCCAACAATACAGGAGACTTCATACCTGGCAGGTTAACAGTGTGGCATGCTAGTGAGTCCCAGTAATGCTGTACTAATTGTGCTCTCTCTGGTCTATCGCTAAATTCCAAAGATTTTAAACTAAGCCCACTCCACCCTGATACACAGCCTGCTTATGTAGACTGCTTGAGAATATCCATACCACCTCTGCCTGTGCTACACCTCTCTGATACACCACCTCTGATACACTAAGCAGTATCTGGCAGGGCCACACCTTTGAGGAAAAAGATGAAAGTGAATAAATTGTTTGATGCTGAAGGCCTTAGCAGTCAGAAAACTAGAATTTTCTTCATTTCTCCATCCAAAATTCTCATAATAAAAGTAATTTACTTTCTTCAGCTGTACTAGGTTATTCAAAGACAGTTCGACAACTGCCCCTTTTCCTACTGTTTCAAGGATGCATAGTTTCTTAGGCACGTGGTGAATTGAACCATGTTGTGCAAAAGATGTTATTACAAAGCTAGGGCAGTAGCCCTTCTAGCCAGAGTGGCTAACCAATAGTTGTTTTTGCTGGAATATTTCAATTAGGAGAAAAAAAAATGGTGCTAGACATCTTTGAAGGAGGTCTAATTAGAATAGAAACAATGCTACTAAATCACAGCAGTGGAAAGCACAAATGCAGTAGTAATGTTGCACCTCTAATGTGGTTGGAACAGCAGAAAAAGTTTTTCCCTCCTACCAAGTTCTGAGGCTGAGGCTTACGGTAAAAATGTACTAAATCCTTCTCTCTTGGACATACAATAAAACAAAGACTTTCTTAGCCTTCAGCCAACACCTCCACCCCAAAGCCCACTGTCTCCAGACAGGCTTTTGCAAGCTTTCTGCACAGTCAGTTGAGTAAAACAATATTAAGCAACATCTTTCCACACAGATAATCTGAATTGACATTATAGTTGGAATTTTATTTCACCCTAAGCTCTTTCTTTCAGTTACCTAAAAAGCAACCTGAATTAATTAGTTCTGGTGAAAGATAAATTCAGCTTAGTTTCATTTTTGTTCTAATAATACTAAAAGGCACAGACCTAAATCAACTATTCAAACAAAAAGAAAGATAAATAACTTAATAGATAATCAACTACGAAAAATTAATCTGTAACATATATGCATCTGTTCTGGAAGTTTTTCACCTTATGATAATTTAATTCCTGTTCAAATAACTTTTTTGAGTGTATTCCAAGCTCCATGGTAGTTTTTCTTTCAGTTACCAAGGAAGGGCCATGCTCATAGTAGCCCTGAGAAGAAGCTACAGTTTCTGTAAAATTTGCTAGCTGATATGTATTCTGTCCCTAATATTGACTATTTTATGACACTTCCTCTCATTACTGGAAAATCTGGCAGCAATACATGGGATTTCCAATGGAGAAAAAGGTTAAAAAACAATTCCTAGAAGCCATATTTTACAACCTTCATAAATTTCGGATTTGTTTCTCTGGAGGGTTTCCAGAAGGAAAATAAGATGGATTTTTTTAGCATATGCACAAATATAATTACTGGACTACATTTTACGTATCACAGGCCTGTTTTCTATAAGCTATCTAGAAAAAAGGATCACAAAGCTTAACTGCCAGTTAAAACTATGGTTAATATTTCCACTGTCCAAGTAGAGTCTTGCGAATTCAAGATCCATTAAATCCATTTTCAGATCTGTATTTCAACTTCACTGACACGAGAATCTCTGCAGATTTCATCCACTAGTGCCAGTGCTGTTCCAACAACCTTTTCATACCTGAATGGATAAGCAGCATCTAATATTTGCATGTGTCTACACACCAGCACGACCTTTCTCAAAAATACCTTAGCACTTTGATAGCTACATGTTGCAATAAAACTTCTTAAAAGTTTAGCAGTGTATGGGACCTTCCTCGCTTAAGACAGAACATCTTCAGGGACACTCTGCCTTTCCTGCACCAATAGCTCCAGCTGAACCTGTAGGCTTCACACACTATGTATATTTTTGTTTGGGCAAGGTCTTTTATCTAGAAATATCCAAATGTTTTAGGGCTATCTTAGGAAGAGCATCTCTTTTTCAACATCTCAGGTACAACTACCTGGCAGACTGTCTTACTGTTAGCTACCTTTGCTTCATTTCTTATAATCTTACTTTAACTCCTTTTTCCCCCTGAAACCCTGGGATCATGATGGAATGCTGAGTTTGCTAGTGGCTGCCTTAGCCAACAAATCTGCTAGTCTCACACTGTCTGATTAAATGTATCACTTTCTTTAAAGTTATGTAGAAAAAAATATCCATTTCATTATATAAGTGCTCAATCAGAGCCTCTTAGGTATAACTCTGACTGCTGAGACAAACAATCTGGTTTTATGCTAGGACCAGTGACAGGATTTAGCCAAATACAGCTATCATATTACACCATCACAGTGCTTATATTGAACACTGGACTTATCACTCTGTGAAAGCAACATGAAGCACAAGTCTATCAGGTGCATCGAGGAGTAGCCTTGGATTGGACTGTGAATTTTCAAGGACATGTAAAGAAAACAGCTGCAAAAGCAAGGACATCTGTGAAATAGATTAGCTGGCTTAGCATGGCGTGCCTAAACAAAAACCTTTCTAACATCCGTACCAGCCATCTGCTCCTCAGCCATCCTAGCCTGCTACTGATTGTCGCACACAAAGCTGGATGATAGCCAGCTCTATTTAATCGTGCATTATATCATAAACCTTCTGATCCAATCTTTTCCCATCTCTGCTCTATTTAATCGTGCATTATATCATAAACCTTCTGATCCAATCTTTTCCCATCTCTGCATCTGTGGTGTCAGTTTTGCTGAGGGAGTCCAGGACTAGCTTTTTATATTGATCCACTCAGCTCACCCAGACTAACTCAGGACATACCTGTGGAATCTTACAGTTACCAGGAATGATTTTCGTTAGTGGTAATTAACTTGTAAGTTTGCTCAACAGCATATATAAGCCTGATTTTAACCTGCCACATATGGATCCTGGCAAATAAGTCATGCTAAGGTTGATTTAGAGCCTACATTCCTACGTGGTACTCTTAAGACTGGTGACATGACTCCAACAAATTAATAGTCTGTCTTGGCAAGACATATGTTAACCCAAAAAAGAAGACAAAGTTTACTTGAAGTCATCCTAAACTATCTTTGACAACTCATGGAGAATGCTAAATCATACTTACAGAGTTGTGGCAGCTAGTTTCTATTTCTTTGTTAAAGACACTTTTTGTTTTCAATGCACTGACTGATATGGGTGTCCAGCCTCTGGAGAATAGATTGAACATGTTTTGCAAGCTGCGTGACTGATGTTGATCTTAGTTATATTAGTTCCATGTACACTAATGGAGACTTGGAGTAATAAAGCAGAGAAAGTAGTTTATGGTCATGCACTGGAAAAAAGCTCACTTGCAGTGAAGGTAACATATAACCCACTAGTTAGTCTATTTTCCTTGTACTGGAGACAAACTTTACTTCTGGCAACCTTTAAATGGTTTTTAGCTGGTAAAAGATCACCAAAAAATGGCAATAAAATTGTGCATGCACGTGTATCATTTAATGAGAATTTAAGAGAAAAATATCACAGAAAGCAATTAGCAGTTAGCAAAGTATTAGCAAGATAGTACAAGATGGGCATATTTAGATCTTATATGTCAGAAAACAGAAAAGAAAGGCATTCTGTCTCCTACATGGCCTTTCTGCACACAACCTGGATTGCCAGGGAGCTGCCCCTGTAGAGCTGACACACAGGTGCAGTATGCTTCCCAGTTCTATGGGTTGTGGTGCCAGACTGGATGTAAGCATACATGTCTTCTACACTGAGAGAAATAAGATCCAGAAAGATTTTACCAAGTTATAAAATTCTGACTGTAAATGGGCCTCTCTAGCCTTAAGGTAAAAGCCACAATTTATCCTTACAATAACAAAGATTTGGACATATCTGTTCATTTTATAGTCAGTCAGCTGAGTTAAATCTGTAATCAAAATTAATGTGCAGTGCCATATGAGCCTTCTCCAACACTGGGATCTATAAAAAGCATCTTAATACTGTCATCTGTTATGGTAATATTAAATCTTTTGGTAAACGGTCTGGGGAGCAGAAGGAGAGATGTTTCTGAAGAAGAGACTCTTCAGAAGATTTCAGAGGGAGACAGTGGTCTGTTCTGCTAATCACATTTACAGATTTGTTCAGCACTGCTGCACTCCTCTTTTACAAGCTGCATGTCACCATATAAAATTGCCTCCCTTATTACCACTCCCTCCCCACACACACTTCCCTTCCCTGACCCAGAGACGCCAGTGATCCCAGATGTAGAGATCTGGTCCTCTCCAGCACTTTGGTGGGCAGGGAAAGGAGTGCCCTCCAACAGTGGAGGCAATGGGGCAGAGAGGCTGTTGGGGCTCAGGTCAGAGCTCTTCTGAAACACCTGGGTAAAGTGGAGAGGTGGCATCAGTGAGTACCCAGGTGAAACAATTATGGTAGAAATGGCACCTATTTTTTTCCCCTTTTTAATACTCCCAATACTTACATATTATCAAACATAACTTATTCTTACTTCATTGAGTCCTTCTCCCATTCATTGTAGACACACAAACAGGACACATATCTGTGTAGTTTACAGCAAAGGACTGCAACACCAGATGAGGATTACAGGAGCCATTAGAGCAGTGAAGTGTCTTCAGAAACAGAAAAAGTCCTCTGATGGACAGCAAACTCCTCTTTAAGAAGTGCTTTTATAAATCTACCCTAAAGACTCAGAGATAAAATGAAACTGCTAATGAGACCTTTGACAGACACTAGAAGAACTTTTAGAGCATATGAAGATTAAAAAAGATACTCTGTCAAGTTTGGGGTTTTTTTTCCTATTTAACTGGAGTGGATGAAAAGACAGGAAGTTACTCTAGTCATGTATTTTCTTAGAGCAGATTAGAGAAAAGTTAGTTCTGAATTTCCATTTAAAATGTCCCTTGGAATGCATAGCTAATTTCCTGCAGACATGATTCTTAGGCTTTTATGTAGTGTTACAATAAATCTCTCAAAAATCTGTCCAAAAAACTTTCAGGCATAGGACTTTTTCCTTCCTTTTCTTTTGGAGTTCTCTTTTTGAACACAGCCATCAAAGTAAAGTCACCATGAGGAATTTACTGTGATTCTGCTAGATGATCACTTATAGCTTTTTATACAGATTTTCTGAAGGATATTACACAGGATGAAACACAGTCAATAATGTAGAAAACCTCCATAACAGCACAGAGTAGTACTGAGTTTATCAGAAAAGGCGGGAGACTTTACCCATTAAACGACTGTATTAGATGTTTGGGATGACAGTGGCCATAGGCATCTCTATTTTATCCTGGAAAATCATAATGTAGCAGAGCTGCAATGTGGAAATCTCATGAGCTATGTATACAGTTTTACTGTGTGAATCCCATTATAGTGTTATCATCGGATTCCCTAAACTGGATTCCTGCAAAACTTTATAGTCATTCCATTTAGGGCTTAGAACTCATAATTAATGGAGAATTAGGCACCTTAATGCTGACACTTTCTGTGTCAACCCTTTTCATTTCTCTCCAGTGTTCAGAATTGCTGCCTATTTCTATTTTGGTACCCGCTTCCCTTCACTAATTTCCTACTCTGGCTCGTCCTTGTGAGATTTGGTGAAGAATAATTCCACATTTTGTTGATCTGTTATATTCACCATTGTGTAAAATTTGATTGTATCTAGCCCCAGCCTTCTGCTCTGGAGGCTGGAATCCCAGCTTGCTTAGTCCCTCTGCAGAAGGCAACTCCTTTCAAAGCCACAGCTTTTACTGCCTGGCCCTACATTTTTGTAATCTTAATCAGAACCATCTCACACTGTTCAGCCTTTTGCCAAGGGTGCTCCCTAAATGTGCTGTTATTCTTGCACACCAGATATCACTCTATGTTGCTGTGCAATGTCTTGTGAACTCTGCCATCACCCACTGTCTAGGCTGGATTCCTAATACAGCTCAACAAATGTAAGAGATGAGATGTTACTTGAAAATCAAACATGCTCCTCATATGGTCACACATGGATTCTGTAATATTTCCTGCTATAAGTTTATGCCTGAAATGATGATTAATTCAACCTTGTCACAGAGAGGTATGATGCACGGACAGAACATAGAAGTACTTAACAGGAAAAAAATTGCTATTCCATATTCTGTCCTTTATGGGTAACTAATAAAAATCTACATCATACACTGATAACACGGTTCCTTTAAAAAACAAGTGGTAGACCTGACAGCCATTGGTCTGCCATGCTTTTTTTAATCCCTGTCTTGAGATACAGAAACTTAAAATATCCTCCATTAAGTAAAATTAAGGGGAAAATATACTCTTAAAAGCAGAGGGCCAGGAACTTTGACCTTTATTGGTGACCTTTAAAGACGGAATTAATAAATTGCTCTTAAAGAGCAGATAACCTCACTGATCCTTTCTCTTAAATGTCACTTGAAAAAAAGTCAGAGTATATTTCTAGGTTTGTAGAATAAAAGTATGACTGCAATAATATGTTCAAGTTAATATACTACTACAGAAATAAGATATAATATTATAAGCATAAAATACACATCTGATTTCAGAAATTCTCTCTTTTCTAACTTAGAGGCAACATTTTCTGTATACACTCACTTCAGAGTAAATGCTTCTGTCTTGGAGGGCTTAAATGTTAAAGAATTTCTTCCTTGAATAAAAATGCTGATTTGATTCTCAGAAGGCCAAGTTTTAGCAACTGCTTTTAGAGGTGATATTAGACCTATGTAATTTGTACATTAATAGTCTCCTGGCTCTCCCAGGTGAGTGAGAAAGAGGCACGTGGATTTTCATGATAAGCCAACTGCTCTGCTAAAGAAAATGAATTGATTTCTCACATACGTAACACCAAATGAGTCAGTACTCCTGCTGTCCCTAAATCATCCAAAAGCAGACCTAAATTTGTATTGATTTGTTTTTTCATTTGGCACTTTCTCTGAACAAATGCATTCCAGCTGAAGAATTGCCAATAAGCTCTTTGATATTCATTATTTGTGGGTTGGGTATGTGGTTGTAGCTACAGATGATGTTTATCCAGCTCAGTTTAGACCAGGAGTGCACTTTTAAAATTAATCATTCAGTTTTCCCACTTTTTCTTCTTTATTTCACAGAGCAAACTTGGTTCAGAGTACACGAGCTGGACTGCCTATTGATGAAGCTAAATTAGAAGATGCAGGTGCACAGGAGAGACAGGCTGGCTATGGAGCAAGAACAGCACAGAAAGAGGTGCTTTAATTTCCCTCCATAAATTCTCCAGGAAGTAGAGAGCTGAGGGTCCCCCAGGTCTTATGTAAAAGTAATCACAGGGAGATGCCAAACAAAGGCCAGGGGTGGAGGTGTAGGGTAGTTGAAGGGATTTTTTTCCGCTGTTTTGAGTGGCAGGGGTAGAAAACAGAACTTTACCTCTACCCATCTTTAGGCTCTGCAAGTATCAAGGCCACACATCATTTAGCCTTGGAGTTGTAACCACTAAAGAAATTTCAGACACATTGGTAAGAAGTAGAGAGATGTCTTGTTTGGCAGGGATACCAGAAAGGTCTCTGCTTCAGCTAAAAAAGAAAATCTTGCATTATTGTGAAAAATTGTTGGCTTGGATCACTTTTGTTTTAAGGGAATAAGTTGCCCCTGGAGTAAAAGATGTGATAAGAGACTAAATTTGGATCTCCAATTGCAGACAGCTGTTAAATAAGTCACAAGTGAAATGACTTTGGCATTGTTAATTCTTGAAAACAGAGACAAGCTGAACATTGAACATGCCTGACTTCAGCACCTAATTTTTCATTCCATCTCTGTTTTCTGGGAGTCCTTAAACAGAACAACTTCAATTTTAAATTTATAGTCTCTTGCCAAGAAGTTATTGGAAAAATGTGGTTTACAAATAACCCTCTCTAGGTATATTTTTAACAGTAGAAACTAAATTTAAAGTAGAATAACTATTATACCATGAATTGCATTTCAGTAAAAATCTTTTGAATGGTTTCAAATCCTGAAATCCTCATAATCTGCAGAAATTCTTCTCTGCTAAGTGACTTTTTATCTGTCTCTCTTATTAGCTAAAGGCTGATGTATTTCTGAGCAGAAAAAAACCTAAGATTTTATAACCATACTAGAAGATAAAACATAAGTGCTTACAAATAAGTTTATTTTTCTGTACATAGCTTTTTTAAAATTTAGATTTCTGTAATTACTGCTGGAGCATGGGCTTGGAGCTTCCCACCATCACCATCATTGGCTAATGACCTCTGACATTTTTCTCTCTTATCTCTTCCTCTTTTCTTTTACTGTCCATGAATACTTCAACCACCTGTGAGGCTGAGTATTTCCTTCCTTTCTCAAATCCATCTTGACCAAATCCTTCCAGTGTGCTTCAGGCAGAAAGCGTTTAAGTACGCAGGGAATTTACTTCTCTCTTTCACTCATTACTGTGGCCCAGTTGTCCACTAGACAAATTACTTGGCCCCAGTATGCAAAATGAGGACAGTAAACCTTCCCATCAACCATGGGACATGCAGACAGTAAAGACATTCAAAGGCAGCTGCCTTTCCAAATTCATCTTAGAGTCCTTTACCCAATGTAGTGCTCATGGTCAGCTGGCAGTCACCAGCAGGAGCAGATAATCCACACTGCAGAAGCCAAGATCCAGTAAATCAGTGTTTTTGGAAGGTCAAAATATTTTCCAAACCATAAAAAGTATGAAATCCACTGTTGCACAAGAGATGGTTTTTAGGACAGTGGCACAAATTCAACCAGTGGACCAGCAGTGGCATCCTCTGAGGAAGCACATTTCAGAACAAGTATCTTGGTGACTAACACCTCTGGAAGTGATTTTACAAAAGGAGACACATGTGGCCAGATGCCTTTTCTGAACAAAACCCACTGAGGAGCAGTAAGCCTTATCTCCTTCAGCTGTGCCCACTTGACTCCTTCTTGTCAATGAATCCTCTTCCCTTATCAAACCTGTTTTGGCTTTCAGGGGATTTGACCTTTCTGAATTATACACAGAGCTCTTGTGTAACAGCCCTTATATCAGTGTGTCTACCATCTGTTCTCCCTTTTCAAATGCAAACATGTGTTACTGTTTATCCACTATGTGTCACCAGTTTACTACAACAAATTCAATGAAGTGGAAATCAGGTCAAGGTGAAATTTATTTCAGGCACTTTTGTTCCACTTCATTTTACAGTTTGCCACGTGCTAATCATATGAATTCTGAACGAAGATCAAATAAATAAATAATAATATACTCTGGCTTCTGACTGACATTTTTAATGGATTGCTTCATTCACCTTTTGGAAAACCTCATACTGTACTTGGCTTGAAAAATGTAGCTGCTGGAAATTTTTAGCAGATTGTTGGACAATATGGAGGGTGAAAGTTGAACTCTTAATGCAAAGCCAAAAAAAAAAGAACATATATTCTTTGTATTTTAATGCTATACAATAGGAAGAGAAGTTGTATGCTTCCCCTCCTTTCCCCATGTGTACTGAATGTAAGGGATGTAATGCAAAATAATGCAAAAAATGTCCACACCCACTGTGTAAAAACTTGACACCACCCTAAAGATAATGTAAATTTTTCCTTTGGTTCCCTGGGAATAAGACTGCATTTTGTCTTTGTGTTATCAAACAAATAAATACTATTACCTAGAATTGTTATTAATTATAATTCTCTGAGAATGGAGTATATAGATGGGTCCAGAAGTGATACAACTTCAGATGATGTGTAAGAGATGATGACTTTTACCCCAGGCCCTCATGACTGCTGCTGGTGGGAGGAGGTACAGTGGGTGTATTCAGCCTTTAGCCCTCAGAGAATACCCCAGAACATTGACTTAAATTGTGCAAATTTGCCTTAGCTGTGGAAATTTCACGAGCTGCTTTCCCCAGAAAAAGCAATTTTGCAGACCTCAAAGTACATACCAGAGCTATGACTGTTGTACTTGTGCAAAGAATCCCTCTCTCCTAACATAAATATAAATTACTTGTCTCTGTAGACCCTTGAGAAAGTTTAAATCTAGACAAGCTTTAAGACATTGAGATTAAGTCAGTGAGCACACTTTTTCCTTAAAACATGCGGTTCTTTCACATGATAATACTCAGTATCAGCTTTTCTGAGTCAGTCCATTTTTATTGAGGAAAAGAAAAAGGACTCTCTCAAAAAAGTTTAATTTGCCCCCAAAATGGAGGTATTTTCTGTTTGCTTATAGCCATTTCATTTTATGGCATTTTATTAGCAGCCATCTTCTAGTCTGCAGGTCAAATGTTTTTAGCAAATAACAGTAAATTACATCAACCCCAACAAAAGCAAATTGAGTTCTGTGCCCCAAAGACAACTGCCCTTTCCTGTCTCCTCCCTTCCTTCTTCACAAACAGATTGATCTACAATAAGATTTTCAAGATTCATTCACCTAAGTAAATGTATTGGCACAGGTTAGGCAAGTATAGAAAACCAACTATGGCTATAGAACCTGTTAATAAACTTAGTGGTACAAAATGTTAATTAACTGGAAGTAGGGGTTAATTATATTTATCCATATTGCATAAAGCCTTGAATTTTTGTTGGTTTGCACCTGCACAAATGCTGAATATTTTCACAGAGCTTTGTCCTGCTGCTTATAGATGTGACCCATCATACAGATCATATGTTACTATTTTTGAGAAACTGACAGGAACTCACACTTGATTAAACATTGTGTCACATGGAGTTGTTTTACTTGTGACTAAATATTTATATTTCAGTAATCTGGAAAAGAGTCAGCTAGCATGGAGCTCCATTGAGTTAGGTAATGCAAAAACCACAAAGGGATTGTTGGTCCTGGCCTGTATGAACATGTGATCCATCCTTATACAATAAGGCCATTGTAATCTCAAGAAGGTGAATGGAGGGTGCATGATCCATACTGGGTTTTTATGGTACTTCCATTTTAAAAAAATCAGCAAAAGTCTTGAGGTCAGCTCCTGGTCCCAGAGGACTCCCTGTGCTGTCAGTGGAGATGAGGTCTCCTACCAGATGATCAGAACAAGAAACTATACTTTCTTTCTTGATTTTCTAGTGGGACCATCCAGGTTTCCAGATAGACACACATATTCTGTGTAGTCAAAGATCTATGGTCAAGGAGTCTCAAACAGAAATTCAGGTGGTGCTGGAGCCAACAGAGTTTTGCTACAAATTTCAAGATGGACAGGACTTCTTTGCAAGCTTTTTCTGCTCTATCTTGTGTTCACACATCCCAGCCCATGGGCTGGTCTTCAGAGAAATGCTGCCTGTCACACTACTATTTTTAGTGTCTGTAAATTGAGGATGTAAATATTTTTCCTTCTTAAAGGCCTGATAAAACTCTTACTTGGTGAGTTTACTCTTAGACAGGTAGGAGCTTTTAAGCATGTTAAACACATTTTTACATAATTATGATACTAAAGTTGAATAATGTTTGATGAAAAGCTGTATTTATATAACAAGGAATCAACTGAGTGCGTGGAAAAGTTCCTACAGAACACTGCAATTGCTGTAGATTTCTTCAATAGTTTAATCAGGATAGAGAAATGGCTCTGAGCCCACCACCAGGGCGTTCAGAGCAACTGTGATAACTGGAATTGATTTCTCCTCTTTTTACCCAGCACAGCACACTGCAATACAGATATTTTGCTCACTGCTCTATATTAGGTTAAGTTGGGAACGCAGCACTCCTTGAGGCTCTAGTATTATAATAAAGAAACATAAAACAGATCCAAAATCAAAGCACAGCAAAACACGTATTTCTGCCTTTTCCTTATCTAAGCTGGATTTCTAGAATGCCTTCACATGTGGAACAAAGCTGTAAAATGAAAGAGTGGTATTAAATATTTGACCTTTGTAACCTGGTACCAGACTCACAGCCCAGTAAAAAAAGCTCACCTTCCTCTCTAGCACCCTCCTTTGCACGACTCAGATCAGTATCCCTTAACTCTGATCATGACTCCTATAAACCTCAGCTCCCTCAGCTTCTAATCATTCCCACAATCTACTGCCTACCAGGTACCTGACAGAAGTGCTACTCACAGTGGTGTTTTCCTTTGTAATATTCAAGTCTTATATTTGTGGTATTGAGTAATGCTCTGCCCATTCCTCATCCCATCCTTAAATCTTTTAAGGACTGTCAAATTAGTAAATATTTTCATCATTAAAAAAAAATAAAAAAAAATAATAAAAAAGCTGTCTTAAAATTTCTGCACTTCTACTTGATAACTACTTGATTTTTGCAAAATGGTTACAACTTAATAAAAATTCTTTTTGTTCAGTTTTAGAAAGCTAATGTGTTCACTTTCAAATGTCAACAAAAAATAATAATTTTACAGTATGAGCATGATAAAATATTAATATTAATAATAATTTAAAGTCCCGAAAGACTGTTTGGATAAAACTACATAGTCTTTTACACAATAAAAGTCCTTAGATTTGGCTTATGCAAAACAGTCCACGGTACAAAAAACCATTTTATTGTTCCAGTGAATTGAAACGTTAAAATTATCTATTCAATAGAAATATTTGAAAAATGCCTATGTTATATCCAAGGTAATGTGGGTAATGCTAAAAACTAGTAAAGCTTAAGAAACAAATCTCTTATCATAAGTGACTGCAAGAATGACTTCACTTGTGCATTATTTTGTAATATGAGGTGGAATGACCTTACAAAAACCTTACAATTTATAAGATGACTCACAATATTTAAGTTGCTTTCAGCAAATTTTTCAGCATTGCTTATTTCACTGCATCTACTCTTATTTATTAAAAATATATTCCTTCACTGATTTTGCATATTTGTAGTATAAACCAAATCAGATTCTATGAAACATGAGCAAAATACCTTATGGTGGAATTCTGATTATTTTCTGAAAAATAATAATATTCTGGAAAACTTTTTCATCATCCTCTTGCCTGTTTCCCACTTCTCACCTAGCACTGCTGGAATTGTAAGGTGATCATTCCTTACCTTCTCCTTGTTTGAACTGTAATGCCACCTCACACCACATCTCAGCATGACAGAAATAAAATAACTGCAATTACAAGAGGAAAAACATTGTCCGTTGAAAACATTCATTCTACATATTAATTTAGCTAATTGAGAATCACCAGAAAGATACACTAATTATAATCATTTTATTTAAAGAAGCACATATCTGGAAGGACTTGGTAAGATACATTGTGACTGTGATTTGGACATTTCGCATTTAATACACTTCATTACTCCTATTACCTATGTATGTCACCTACACTTCTCTCTCCTTCATTCATAGATTTCTCCTCCTTTGGCTAAATATTCCCATCATGTGAATTCTTTCCCCTTTTCTTTCTCAAACTGCCTGTGTAATCCACCCAAAGAATGGGTTTTCTTTTTTTCTGCTACGAAGTGAGAAGGCATTTGTTGCAAACCCTGACATGTGACCCTTGTGCAACAGTAGAGCCCACCCAAACAAGGCCTCCCTGTAAGCAGATTTACCAAGTCTGTTCTCTGCACCAAGCCTGAATAAAAGTCGATCAAAACCAATGGGCTCCCGTCCATGTACTTTAGTGACCTTCGGCTTGGGTGGTTTGTAGGTCAGAAGGAAAGCAGCGGAAACAGTGCTCCTCAACTAGGACAAGGAGTTTACTGATGTGGAGTTGTTGTGCCCATCCCAACACAGAGTTCCTGTCTGGGTCTGGGCCAGTGGCTTGGAGCACGTAGTACTGCTGCAGGACCCCCGGCAACTCTCAGTAGAGATGATACCTGGGATCCTGGAGGTGGTACAGCGGTGCTGGCTTGCATCACTGGAGCCATCCCTGGGGCAGTGTCTGAGCTGTCCTGTTTGTCACTCCCACGGGTAACCCCATGTGCCCGCCCTGTGCACCTTGTGCTCTCTGAGG
Organism: Chaetura pelagica; assembly: GCF_000747805.2. Classification (NCBI taxonomy): domain Eukaryota; kingdom Metazoa; phylum Chordata; class Aves; order Apodiformes; family Apodidae; genus Chaetura; species Chaetura pelagica. Next base: position 6,053,571 of record NW_009952801.1, read on the forward strand.
TGTCCTGATTGCCTCAGCTGCACTCAGAGGCAGCGATTCTCAGCTGCAGCAGGAGAGAAGTACATTAAGATTGATGAACTCTCATGCTGTGGTAGTGGAAGCCCAAAGGACAAGGTAACATATATGTGCAGTGATGCAGTAGTGGTTTTGCAAAATAAGGAAATGAGAGACATAGATAAAACTCAATACTGGGACTTAAAAATAAAATAAATTTTAAAATGAGTTCACATATAGTTGATTTGAACAGCATCTCTGAACTTGTTTTTATTTTTACCAGAACATTCCTGTTTTTCAGAACAAGTTCATCCTACTTGTAAGAGAAAAGAGAAGTAATAAAGAAAACTGAAAACTTCTGAAAAAACATTGATCCAGCCCAGAAACACTATAAAAATTAAGAAGCAAGAATAAATGCAAATGGAAAAAAATGCTGACATAATGAAAATGCCTGTAACTATGGAGACAATATACTTTGAAGTAACCTGCTTATAACAAAGTTTCACTTACTGGATTACTGCAAGTATTTAATAACTTGTAGTACTGCCAAAACTCAGACTAAACTACAGTTATTTTCCCTGACTAAAACTATTCAGCTGTGCAATGTCAAGCCACCAGAAGTGTTCCTTATTGCATCCGTATGAGAAAACCTAACCGCATTTCATTTTCGTAGAGTAACAGTTTTCTTTTTGTTAGCATGCTATGAATGTATTCAGAGATCAAAAAGCTGTTGTTTAAAACAAAATGTTAGAGTCGTTCAAATTGAAATTAAATTATATTCATTTGTTTAACTGGGAAGACTATGATCAGTCCAACTGTATGGTTGCAAATAACACAGACCAATAATATACAAAAATGAACTTAAGAAATACAGGTGTATTTGTATATATTCATTTTCAATACACCCATTAATACTAATCTTCCACCTTTCAGGATGTCCGAAAGCCACCCAAATATTATGATAAGTTGATATTATTATTATTATTATTATTGTTGTTGTTGTTGTTGTTGTTATTATTGTTATTATTACTACTATTATTATTATTCAATCTGCAAGTTTTGTTGTTTAAATGTGAAAGGATAATCAGCTTATATGGTCAGGCCACCTCGTGAAAAGAAATAGCTTATCTGACTTTCACAATGCACAAGAAAAGTCTGCATATGCAGAACATAAAGTATGAAGTTCTCAGTTTTTTTGACATGATACCCGATTTTTAGCTTTCTATGTAGTAACATTAAGATGCCCTTGAAAGTGTCTCCAGCTTCCTGTTGTACCTGGTAGTTCAGTTCAAAAGTAAAATATTATATTAATGCAACAAATAAAATTAGAAAAACTATTTAATTTAAGATTCTTCTTGAGAGATTTTGACCAAAAGAGTATGAAGTCTTCTGAAATATGATCTGCTGTTTAACAAGCTGTTGAAGTTTTGCAATCATCTCACCTGCTGTTTTCATCCCTTATTTCTCTGGTACATTAGAAAGCATTGGTTTGCACTAGTGCATTCATAATGCCACACTGACAAAAATGAGGACTGAACTGTGGAAAAAAATGTCTTCAGTTTTGATCCTACTTTTTTTTTTTCTTATTTATTTTTGTCCACAATTAATGGAGAAAACTCTTTGCAGATTCATTTTGGCATTGCAATGGAGAACTCTGGAACCTTAACTACAGAATAAAAATTAGCAGAGGATTGCCACTTTGTTTATTTGTGTAAGTCTAAAATACTTCCAGAGAAAACCATGCCAGCACAGACATCCAGACAAAGCATTTGTTTTAATGCCATTCATATAGTACTTTTATACTTTAATGTCAAGCCCTTGGTTAGCCTATATCTCTTTGCTACAGATATTCCACATGTGGTGAATTATATCTAGCCAACCACACTTAGCACTTTTATTGTACACAATGTCTTGCACAATAAAAACTTATAGAGAGAGAGGTCTGCAGAGAAAAAAAAAAAGCAACAGAAAACACCTTTAGGGAGTGCAGGCAGAGTGGAAAGATTGTAGAAATGCAGAAAGCTAGAGAGAGATCCTACCGGAAAGTAAAAAAGAAGAAGGCTGCCGCACAGAAACCATAGGAAGAAGGCATCAAGAAAAAGTTAACAGAAGCATTTACAAGAAAAATACAGCTTTTAGGGAAAGCAACACACAGAAGGACTGCACAACTTGGTGAAGAAGCTGTAACAGCTGATATCAAGGAGTAGATGGAAAATACTGAAAGAGAATTTGGTACCACTGGTATTTCCTGGCATAGATATGCAGCAAAAGACCTATCAATACTGGAATTTTAAGTAGAAAATCTAGCAAACCTTTTGCTACATTCATATGAAATGAAGCTGACAAATAAAATTATGTAGGTATTCATTGTTCAGTAGCTATTCATTAGATTCTGTCACACTTGTGAGAAAACAGATGCTGCACAGATCTTAAGAACTGCTTCTTAAAAGGCTCCTTTAACTGAATTGAGCAGAGAAACTTGCATTAATTTTAATGTAGTGTGTTTTTTTTCCAATTAGGGTATAAAAATATCTCTTTCCAGTCCATCTTTTGGACTACATTTATTTTTAAACTGCATTTTTGAAAGACTATTTTAAGCACATAGGCAGCCTATTAGCTTTTTTATCTTGCTGGGTTATTACCACAGAATTAGCAATAGAAAAACCATGTATTGCATATTCAGCACGCTGTACAGACTTCTGTTGAGCCCTAGGGGAATATAATCCAGCAAGGAAGGAAAAATATTCCTTTTTTTTTTTTCCACAGGGCTGTTTTCATTTCCTCCTGTCTTCCACTGGAAGACATCAGACCTTCCCAAGAGAAGCCAGCTTCAGAGTCTGAAAGCCAAATGACCTAGAACAGAGAGGCCTGTGGCATTATTCTTCTTTTTTTTTTTTTTTTTATCTATTCAACATCTCCTGCATGTAAAAGCTACGTACAGGAATAAAGGAGAAATGTTTGTTAATTATTCCACCTAATCGCAGGCAGAAGCTGCACTGTGAGATTGTATTTATTTTATTGTACATGAAGGCTTGTGCAAATGAACCAATATTAATGCAGGTAGACAGGAAACAAAGGCAACCAGGAGGTCAAAAGTGCAGTAGACTTGCCATGCCTGTCTGCATAGCTTGTCTTCAGCACTGAGAGGGATCAGTGCAACACTGGGCATCAATGGCAAGAAACTGGAGGAAGCAGCCCTTGAGTATGATTTTAAAATAACCCATCTAAATGTTATAACAAAACTTTCAAGTGTTTGAAGTAAGTATTTAGAATAGTTCTGTGTTTCCTCCTTGATATTTTTAAATTCTAGGGTGCTTTATTTTACTTCTACATCTCTATATTATGAAAGATGACATTAGCAGTAAAGGATTACTTGAATAGTGTAGTAAATGAAATTATCACAAGTACTTTTTACACATGCTGTTGTTATTTCACAAAGCAGATCTTAGAAAGAAAAAAAACCCTTTAAGAAAAAGCAATGCCATGGTGATGAACATAAAACCACAAATTCTTCATGCTAGCAAGTATTTAAATTTTGGTGCTCTAGGATTACAATTTCCTTAACTTTTGCTTCATGAAAAATAATTCTTGCACACCTCTGCTTTCAGAGCTTGCCATGGAGAACTGAATTTATCCCATCTAACTTTCATTACTTAAAAATTACCTTCTAGCTAAAGTCACTGTCCTAATTAATGAAAGACCATCTAGTTCCAACCCCCCTGCACAGGCAGAGACACCACTCACTAGATCAGGTTGCTTGGAGCCCCATCCAACCTGGCCTCAAGGCTCGAAGCGTGACACAAAGGTGTTTCTTCCAGACAGAAAGTCTCAGATTTTTCTAAATTATGTTAATGACATTCCTCCAGAAAAACTTTTATATGAGCAATCCATAAAATCTAAACTTAAATAGCTTTTAGTAAGCTGTTGGAGGCCATTGGCAAAGCAGCACACAGCTGGGAACCCAGAGAGTCTGCACATAAAAGGGGATGAAGTGACTCAGCTGGTCTAAATCAATCTAATTCTGACTTTATAAAAGGATTTTAGTTTACACCAGCTGAGGACACAGCTCTAATACCAAGAAGGAAAAAAAAAAAAAGGAGAGGAAATGCCACCTTCAGAAATTAAGATAAGGAATCAGCAAAATTTACTTCTACAAGTAATGTTTACAGCAACATTTAGCTCTTGGACTTTGATGAGATTACTCACTAATCTTTAAATGAGCAGATCAGGGCTAGTACATTTTAAATTAATAGTTTCCATGATGTTTCCTAGGGTCAGTCTGCAGAGCTACATAGTTAAATTTGCCCAAAGCTACATAAATGAATGAAGTCGGAAAATAAAATCTGTTCTCTGGCTAATGGAAATAAGAGAGGTAAAACCACAGATCACATATGGGTACAGAAGTGTAAGGAAACAATTAAAGATTTAAGAAACACTTTAAGTATGCAAAACACTAATTCTTCCAGGGACTGCCTTCCAAGGACAACTCAAGGAAGCAAGATCTATTTTCAAAATAAATGTTAGTTCCTTGGCCTGGAGCACAAGAAAACATTTTAGAAAGAGTCGGTCATTGCATTAACACGAATTTGCAGGTTTACTTATTTTTTTCCTGCCAGATGAATAATTGAAATTATTAGTTACAACAAAGGTGCAATTTCAAACACCAATGCCTTACAATTTAACTTTTTATACCTTTGGCAACTCATTTTTCTGTTTTCTTCAAGAAAAACAGTTTAAACAAGTGTTTTAGTTATAGCAGTTCATCAGAATTGCGAACAACAATGAATTTATATGAGCAAGACCCAAGAAATCTTACTTTGAAATGTCATTTGGAAAAGTTCTGTTTTTTCCTTTCATGAAAGTGGCTTTATAAAGTTCCCAACCACACAGATAAACATCCCAAGTTACTCTAAAAGTCCAACCATTTAAGGCTGTGAAAACACCAGAGAAAAAAGACAAAGGAGGAATATTATATGAATAGTGTGTGTTGATGGCATCTTGCTAAGCAAGCCACCAAGAGCCTTGCTTCCATCTGTTCATAGCTTTTCAGGACACTCAGTTCAGAAGGTTAAGTACACTGAGCAAGTCCTGAAGAAAAAGGTGGGATGGGATGGGGAAACTCAGAAGGAACATAGCCTAAAGCAAGAGATGGCCACCAACCTGAAGGGACCCCAGTGGATGTAAGGAGGGCTCAACAGCTGACATCCTCAATTCCATGTCATCAGGAAGAGTTCTAAATAGAATACCTAGATACAAGTGTCTTGGTGCCTACATGTTGAACACACTGCCTGTGGGGACACATCTTGCTGTGAGTATAAATGGTTAAAATATTTTTTACATCAGTTTTAATTTTAAATTAAATCATCCTCCCAGCAGGGCTTGCACTGAGCTTTGTTAGATTGGTTTTTTCCATATTTCAACAGTATTTCTTGTAGCTAGGCCTGGGGTATGCCCAATTCCAAAATTCAGAATCTCAAAACTCACTCTCAGTAGAGACTTGCCTGGGAGGGACCAGGAGTCCACACACACCTGTGTCCCTGCTCATACAGCTCCCCAGATACACAAGCTTTTTCTGGGATGTCCAGGTCAGTGTGAGACTTGCCCTACCCATCAGGTTTGATCCCTGAGATGTGCTCTGAACAGAGGGGGAGGCTGAGCTGGGGTGCAGCAGCTGCAGCAAATCCTCTCACCACGTGGCAGGATAGCACGTGTTTGTGCAGTAGGTCTTCACCCTTCTGGGAAGTGTTAGTTATATGAATTAAATCCTGATTTACCCTACATGTGTGTAGTATAGCTGGCATTTCCACCACAAATGTGTGACACCAGTGCAGAGCATTCAGCACACTCCTGAAGTATAAGACTCACCTCTGCACTTCTTGGAGAAAGCTACACTAGCAATGCCAGTGCTTCTGAAGTCCTGAGCTGCCCAGCATTCAGACACACAAATATAGCACACAGCTGAAGGTGAATTTGGTGATAAAAGTCTTTTATCCAGCAGCTAAAGGGCTAAATCACTCACCCGCTCTTCTGTTCTCCCTGCTCTGCCAGAAAGGCATACCTTCTCAGCAAGCACCATAGTATCCTGAATAGAAGTCTTCCTTCCACAGCTTTCTCAGTCCCTGTTCTTGAACATGTGTAATCTGGTAGAAATATCTAAATTATTTTTGACAGAGAGAATGAAATACAGATTTCTCTTTCTCTGAGTTTTGTGACATTGAGAATCATTATAGCAGTCACTTTTGTAAGACAACTAATGATTAATTAAAATAAAACAGCCTCAATGAGAGAGGTATATTCCTTCCAGTCATGTTCTGTCCATTCCTCTGCAGTTATGCACGCTGATAGAATTATCATCAAGCTTATTGCATTTGCTCGGAAGATGGCAAATACTTGAAATTCATCAAGCAGTAGAAGGAAATTAATGTGGTTATCTCACATTTGCGTGAGTGTCCAAATCACTGAATTATTGAATTAAAGATGAGCAGTGTAGTACCACCATGGCCACTACACAGGAAACAGGTAAACATGAAAGGCTATCCACTAGTGATACCCCAGCAAAGAAAGGCATTTCCCTCACCCCATATTTAGCATTTATCTTTGTGGAAATTTCCTCCTGTCTATAAGAGTCAGTTTTCCACTCCAAGTTTACTCTGGGTTCCACAGTTTCACTACATCAGGTTCTGAATCTAACCTGTGAAGATTTTCCAGATTTTCTTATATATTCCTACAGTCTATAGTGTAGATGTACATGGAGAAGAGACAACACATCTCCTGGAAAACTTAGGTCCATGGTTTTACTCCACAGAAGACAGCCAAAAAGTTGCACCTTCAAAGAAAGCAAAAACACTTGTACCACTGCTGGACTTGCCAGCAACCCAATATTGGGGCTAATTAATTTAAGCATGATATCATGCTTGTTTGGCTACATTGTTACTGAACCTTAAGCTGGTTGCTATTGATGAATCAAGATACAGTATTGTACTACATTGATGTACCAGCTTTTTTTGGTAATATTTTCAGCTTTCTAACATTATTTGTATTATTTGAATATAGCCATAACTTTGCTGATCTAATAAAATATGACTGTGGTGTTTAGGAGTCTTTTTTATCAAAATCATTATCTTTTGAGTAAGTCCCAAAGCATAAATTTGATCACATCACTGGTAATACTGCACTACCTGGCTGAAAAATTCTGTTTGACTCTTGCCTTGTAGGAGATCACCTTCAATCAGCATAAGCAACAGTCCATCCTAGCATAAAATCACTGTAAAAATCAAATACTAAATCTCTCCTCAGGACATAACTGTTTCACAGCAATGTTGAACATCTAAATTCCGCACTTAGAGAAGTCATTTTAAAATTTTTAATCCATGCAGCCCTACTCACTTAGAAACCAGTCTTAAATACATAAAGATAATGCCCAGATTTATAGGATAGCATTGAACAATGTTTATGTTAGAGACTATGCTGATTATCAGGTCCAATCTCCTGCAAGTTTTTTGGGTAGGATGTTGTTGTGTTCGTTTTATTTTTAAAAAGAAAACATATTTAAAGCAATCTTGAGGAAATTCTTTTTTGTTTGTTTCACACAGTGATATTAAAATCCAAGAATAAAGCTAAGAAAATTCATAGTTGCAGTTTACCTAATTATGGCTTGTGGTTTGCAGAAGACCAGAATGAGGTTCTCATGTAAGCTCTTTACATTTTTCCTGATTAAAATAGGTCTAGCTTTCTCATAACTCTCTGCTGGTGGTCTGGTTATGTGACCACAAACTCATTTTATTCTCTTACCTCATTGCTGTGAGGGCCAAGTAAAACTTGTTCGTAGGTCTTCTGGAATGCTTATTACATTTACTGCTGGACTGCATAGATTTTTGGTAATTAAATAGATCTCTCAAAGCTCACTAAACCTTACTTTGCAGCCAGAGGGAAAGTGAGTGGATGCAGAAAATTAGAATGGCGTGCAGCAGCCCAAGGAAAACTGCACAGAGCAGGAATGGGGGCAGGGCAAGTGTTAGACATGGAAAGAATATCAGAACATCAGCTAGGAGAGGGGCTGATGCCTTAAGTCACAGAGCTGGCTGAAGATGATGGAGGAACAAGTTCCCCTTACGGAGGATGCGTAAGCAGGGAGATCAGGCAGACCTAAAACATGCAGTAGATCATCTCACCAGGTGTGTAAAAGGTGTAAGTTTAAAAGAGGTGCAGTAGTGAGAGGTTTGTTAGAAGGACAGAGAAAGGTTTAAGCCTAAAATTTATTCATTGTGACATAAAGCAAAAAGTCAGCTCCAGCTTACTGCCTGCAAGCTTCCAAATGGAATATAACATGTAGAAAATTAAAATTAGTTATTGTCAATGTAATAAAATAGTTCCCTTCCGCTGTCGTTTTGTTTTTTTTTAAAGTCACAGGTTTGAGAACACTCAAACTTGCAAAAAGGGCAGGCAAAAGTAAAAAGCTAAAGATTTTGAATATAATCATGATTATTAAGAAAATAAAGTGTAATGTTAAATACACATTGGGAGCACAAAATGCAAACACACTTTCAGCAAAAAATTTACAGTTACTTTGACTGTTTGACTATTGACAGAAGCGAAGTGAGTGATCTATGAAGAGCAAATATAAAATAACTGCATGAAGATGAAAACATCAGATTTCTGTGATTTAATATTTATTTGTAGACAGCACTGTTGAATCTTTTGCGTTTATACAATAGGTTCAGTTACTGTAAAAAGCTCTTTTGGGAGTTCATCAGCAAGAAATTTTTAGATTCAGTGGGTGAGATTCAGGTCAGTTTATTTCTGGCATTGAATTCCAAGGCACGAGGGAGCTGCTCTCCAAGGTTGTTTTTGCATCTAAAAATGACTATACTAAAAAATTTTACCATGACAAACACTCCTTCTCCTGCACTGCCACCAGTGACAGAGGTTTTACAGCCAGGTTTTGCAGTGTAATGCCATCCAGCTAAGTAAATCCATAACCTTTTCATTTTTGCCATGGCTTCTATTGACAGCTATTGCCAGTTCCTGGTGATTTTCTCAGTTCAATTTGGTAAGTCGGGGCCATGGAAATAAAGTAAATAACACAGGACAAGAACTACATTTAAGTTGCTGTTGTTTAGACTATGGTTGTTCCACAGTTTAGCAGAAACTTCATACTTGTTTGGTAATAAGATTTAAAACAACTACAAAATGCTGAGAAGAGATTGCAGGAAGGTCTCCGAGGTTTAAAAAGGGAGCTTGTGTCTTGTTAAATGTCACCTCACCACCACATTAACTCTAAAAGTGGCAAGAAGAAAGTTTTCACAAAGTGAAGCAAATGCATTCCCAAGTCTGACCATCTCTGCCACCCTTATGCTTTCTTCGATTACACTTTTGCCAATAGGCTCTCAACAAAACGCTCTCTGACATACATTTTAGTACTTCCAACCAACCTCAGGATCTCTGCACCTTAAAAATTGGTTCCTCTTTTTACAATTGGAAAGCAAGACATGGAGATTTTTATTTTTTTTTATTTTTTTTTTATTATTTTTTTTTTCCAGAAAGCTTTGATAGCAAAATCAGAAGAAAAATATAGATACAGGTATTTTTGGGCTTCTGCTACTGTTAGGGTGGAACACAGCAGCACAGCTTGTGAGACTATATGGGCTTGATCTCCTCCTTAAGGGCTGCTGGCTGTTTCCTGCAGCTGGAGTTGTGGGTGCTAACCCGCTCCCAAAACCAGACCTGTTTTTATGCCTGGAATAGAGAGTCATCCAAATCAAAACCTTATCTCAGCTCTCTGTGTCCTGATCTCCTTCACTGCTTTGCATTGTCACCACTCAAGAAACAGCTTCTTGTTTTTTTGCTTAAAACCACTTAAACCTAATTGGGCTTTCAGAGAGTGCCTTGACTGTGTGCTGACACACTGGGCTGTTACCTCATGGACTTATTGAAACCCAAACAAAAGCACAAATCTTAAACTCTTGAATTGCTAAACAAAACCACTCTCAGAGGAATTTTGAAGATGTTCACAGTCTTTGCAATTTGGGAAGGATGGACCGCCCATCAGCCGCTCTCAAGCCTGAATCTCTCTCTGGCCTGAACACATGTGGGCCAGCTGGCTGCCCTTGACAAAAGGAGTTAGTTTTGCATCCACTTTCTACAATATTGGTTTAGATACTTGTCTGAAGGACATCTTGGCATCTGGAAATAAACATCACATTCAGGAAAGCCTGTATGTACACAGTCTTGGTTGTTTATAGAAGAACAGGATACTTCTGAATAAAATGCTGAATTTAGACTGAAACTTCTCATTCACCAGAAAAACTATTATTTTTTTTTAATATTATTTTTCAAAATAATTTTTAAATATTTCCTTTTGAGTTTACCCAACCTATATGTTTTGTTTCTTGAGCATAACAACACACATTTTTTCATTCCAAATCAAAGGGAAGGTGAGCAGCAAATAGATATTTACTCAAACAATTTATTTGTTTTTTCGGCCATTGTGTGTCTGTTGAGTAATTTCAAATTTTCTATTGAATACTAGAGTGTTCAATGCTCTTTGAGGTAACTTTGGTGTAACTTTAGGAACATTTAAATGCTTGCTTGCTGAACAGGTCGTTTTAATGGCAGACTGTAAAAATTAAGAAATAAGTCATTAAATGTACTAGTAGATACGCATAGATAACCAAGAAAAAAACAACCGCTTTCTTTGAAGTGAGCTTGTGTTTTTCATTTCTCTGCTGCACTGAAAAATTATATTTTCTCACAAAAAAACCAACAACTTCCCAGTTCATGTAGAACCATAACTGGATATTATTATGTTATGTGGTTTTATTGTTATAACTGGATATATTAGAGAATGTAAGCATAAATGAGGACAGATTTTGTGAAAAGAAACAGATGTTGGATCGATAGGGAGAAGAAGGGACCAGATAGGTGGAAAGAACCTCTACATTATTTTAGAAGACTGCTCTTTGGAATCTGACTATTAAGTCAGGAACATTTATGTCGCAAAAGCAAGATGTTAATATATGACATGACTGAAATTTTTTAAGTCTTAGCCTCTATTATTAAGATGTAGCCCCACAGAAAGAAAGTTTGCATTTCTGTTTGCCAGTAATAAGTTCAAGCACGTATGTGTCTTGAAAATCAGAAGGGAAAG
>NW_009952801.1:6064852-6068925 GCF_000747805.2 Chaetura pelagica
GAAAGAGCTATCTAGCATGTAGCATGGAAAACATCAGCCCTGAAGTTGTAATGGGGGAAGAACTTTGTGCAACCACTGTGACCAGGTTACACTAATGCTACTACAAGATCTTCTCCTCTTCATCTACTTGTTGGACAAAGCCTGTCCTAATCCCCAGCACAAAGTTCTTTCTTTGGAGTCCCTACACAAACATGCAAAGCAGAATAAAATAAAGGTATTTGTTGAATCTGGAAACAGAAGGTAACCGTGCTAAGAGATTTTTGAGAGAAGTTTGGTTGTCTTTTTTTCATTCTGTTGCAGGTAACACTGGAAATTTTAAATGCTTTTTGTATTTATAAAGTTTTAGATTAATGCAGTCCAAATTCAATATGTAATATGATGAAATGAAACACTTCTCCTTCCACTAGCTCACAGAGATATAATTCAGTGAGTGAATGTCTTCTTTGCATTAATCACAGAAATCCCATGTTTGAAGTCTGAGATCAGTGAAGTTATGCAGCACTTTAGTGCAAAATTACCATTACAAAATTATAACCCCCTACATATTTTAATTACAAACAAGCCAAGTAGTAGAGAGAAAGTATCATAGAGTAAGGGCCTGTCAAGTTTGACTCCAAGAAAGAAACAGTAGTAGAAACTACAAATAATAATGCTGTACTATTGCATGGCTTCTTTTTAAGGAGAATTTGTTCTAAATATATATAAGATATCTCAGTAGCTGATGTGACATTTCAATTCTGAACAATCAAGCCATCTGTATATTAATGCCCTGGGCACTGAATGTAATTTTATTAGGCAAAAAAATAATTTGTGTTCGCTGTCAGAGATAACTGAGAATAATTCTAAAAAAAGTAAACGGAAAAGCTGTCCTTTAATTAACACATTTGTGTGGTGAAGAGGGTAGAATTGAGCTCACAGATCACATGAAGAATATGCTGACTCTTTTTGTCTGGGGCAAAACCTCTTCTACCCTGTTTATTCTCAGTTTAAAAATTCTGAAACTTGTAAATAGTGACACTGCATTTCTGTAACAATATTCATTGGAGTAAAGCTGGCTTTGGTGGTGAGTGAAGAGGGAGGGTGGTGCCCACCGCTGCTTACAATCTACATATGTGTGGATATTGGCATTGCACTGTACCAGAGTAATGAGGAGGGAAAATTTCACAATGTTTTCTTCTGGTGTGTGTGTGTGATTCTATTCCTTGAAGAAATGCTTCACTGTTTGTAGTCAGGGAAGCCAGACTTTTAAGAAAGCCAGTGCATGCACGGCAGTTTGCTTTCTGCTTTCATGTCTCTAATAGGAATTTAACTCTTGAAGCAGCAAGATTCACTGTAAAGAAGGGATTGCAATGCAGGATGAGGGAGGGGGGTGGGGAAATTTCTGTCTCGTTTCACCACTTGTGTCTAAGTCCTGTATGTGCATAAAATAGATTGGGATGAAATACCCATGTTCTGTATCTCTTGTTGTGGGAGAATGGACTTTTGGGCCCTTCATAATCTGGTACTACCATGAAAAGAAGGACTTGTATAAAGTTTAATTGCTAATAAAGCCTACAGTAAATATTTGAAATGTTCTTCAAATCCCTTCCCACAGTTCTATACAACAAATAAAACTGTACCAACCTCAAGTTTCAAACCAAGAGGCAGAAACACTGTCGCTAAGCTAAATATTATATGTACCTAACATTGTGTCACAAGAGTGAAATTCTCTGTTTTAGAGAGAAATGGCAAACCTGCAGCTTAGTTGTCTGCTGCCTGAATCGTAGTATGTTTTCCCAATGACTTTGAAGGAAGATGAGTCTGGCTGTCATGACTTGATTCCGTGTTATCTTAGACCTGGCAACACTATTATCCTCAACATTTTGTAGAAATGCTTCAGACCTTGAAGAAATTGCTCAGCACCTCTTAGAGTCAAACATAGCTGTGTTTTTTGACAGCTACACTGAGAACATATGTTAGGAACATATGGTCTTGACGGGTGCATATTTGCATATTCAGCCATTTTCACTTCATAGAAATATGAGATTGGCTCTGAGCTAGTAGAGCAGTGAGTTGCTTTCTTTCTCTTTTATTATGACACAGCAGGAGACATCCACACTTTTTACTGTCTAGTGATATCTACAGTAACACTTGGAAGCCCCAGATAATACAAGAACCTTTTTCTAGTACAAGCTACACAGGTAGTTGTTCAACAGGGTAGTCACATAATAATCAAGACTGGCAACCCCTCTGAAAACTTCTCGATGCACTGTGCCACACTGAACTTAATGAGATGGCTTCCCTGAGCAGTGTTATGGACATGCATATGAACATGACTCACCCCTCTGATAGATATATAGGTGGAAAAAATCCATTCTGAATAAACAAGCCACAAGATTTGACAGTCAAAAGCTATAGACCAGCCCATCCTCCAGGCACTCCTTCTCTTTGAAAAACTGTCATAATTAGTTACAATGGAGCACACAGAGCTCTGTTTAAACTGGCACAGTCATCAGCTTGGAGGGGGAGTAAGTGGTACCTGGCAGGGTAAATCAGTGATGTCGTAACTGTGCCAGTCATCAGGAATTAATCAGTAAAAGGAAAAGAGAAGAGGCAACATGAAGGCATTTAATGCTGTGTGTTTTGGACACATACATGACTCTTTCAGTACATCAGTTAATGGTATCCTTGGATTGCAATGTCACCTTTATGACCTCAAATTCCTTTTAGGCTGAAACTTCATTAAATGCATTTCATGTGATAAATTAATCAATAAATATTCATTTCTTACTTCATTTTCACAAGAGGAATTTTCTTGAAAATGTTCACAAAAGAATGTTTTAAATCACATTTGCACAAAAGAAGTCCAGAGAAAGCTTCCTTTGTTCATCAAACATGCCCAACTTGAATAAGAAAAAAAGCATGTTGTGTAAGATACTTTTTTTTTTTTTTTTTTCTCCAAGGGAAGATGTTAAATGATTTTGAAATAGTCCATTTATGGATTCTCAATTTTCCTTTAAGTAAAGAAACCAAATTTAAAGAAGCCTCTGTGTTGATTTGAGCTGGAGATTCCTGTGGTGGTATGTGCTGAGCGGATTCTCATTTCATGGGTGTTTGTGTAGACACAATGCAGAAAACAAAGCTGTGGTGATTTATTAAATGCTTCTGGGCATGCAGGTCTCTCTTCTCTCTCTCCCTTCTTCTCCCTCCTCTGGTCAGGCAAAGGTCAGGAGGAAAACAGACATGGAGTGGAAGAAGGAGCTGTGGCAGTGGTGGTTTGATCCCCAAACAAAAGCAGAAACACTACAGCTGCCCCCAAAAGTCCCAAACAAAGGCAAAACCCTTTCAGGTCCATGCTAAAGGGGTGAGGAGGAATATTGTCCAGCTGTGGCTTGCTGGATAGGAAGGGCACTCAGTGAATAAGAATTTCACCGAGTTATTTGTTTCCAAGAGGAAAGCTGCAAAAAACAAAAGGTACATTTTACTGCAGAGACTGGGAGACTGCTCCTTCCCACACCCAGTTTACCCAGGTACTTACTCATGCACATGTACATTCACCTCTGTCCTGGAATATTACTAAAAGGATGAAAACAAACAAACAAACAAAAAGACAGCTGAACAAAGCCCTGCTCAGCAAAGTGGCAAGTGTTTAACTCCCAGATGATTTAACCTTCAAAATAAAATGGGTGAAATGAACAGCCTTCAGCAAGCACAGACAACAGATTTTGGTGAAAACATTCAGTTTCAATCAAACCCTGTGTAATTCTTGGCATAAAAGCAAAGAGCAGACAGTGATCCTACATTTGAAATACAAAAAAAATTTGAAAAGAAAAACAAAAACCAAACCAAACCAAAACCAAAACAAACAAAAAAACCCCAACCAGCCAAACAAAAAAACCCAACGTGTAGATGACCTTCTTTTTTGCCTCGTGGTGGCTACCCAGGAAGCCCAGCGTGTTGCAGCAGCCTCTTGCACACGGGCTGTACTGGAAGGTCACACAGCACTGCCGGAGTGGAACTAAGCTGCTCTGAGATGTGGCAAGCTTTCTATGATGGACATTTTCCATACAGCCCTGTCAGAGCCTATAGGGAGC
>NW_009952801.1:6068956-6106386 GCF_000747805.2 Chaetura pelagica
ATTCCTGCTTAAACTGCTTTGTTACGTGTACCCACACACTTGGAAGCTCTCCTGAGTTGTCAGTTTGAAGAAAAATGGAAAGTTCACCAATGGTCCAAAAATGCTTTTTGTGGGCCATCATTGTTTATGTTGGGCTGTTCTCTCCAGGGGTTATTTTGGAATGTGCTTGCATGGGGGTTTGAGGATTTTCAGAAGAAAAACCCCGGTTTGGGTTTATGTTTATGTTTAAAATACTCCATTTTTACTAAAAAAGACATTGTATATTTATCCAAGATGCATTTTATTGCTATATTTTCTGTTTTTTTATCCTGTGCTATATCTCTTTGTGTAAGTTTTCATTCTAAAACATTTGGTATGGAGCCCCCCCAAGTTGTATTTTCTGGAGTAAAGGTCCCAAACTCAAGGAAATTATGAGATAATATGATATAGCCCCAACCTCTTACAGAATTGTTTTGCATGAGGAGTCTTTAGAAAATAGTGAAATCAAGGATCAAAATTGTTTTCTTAGAAAAAATGCATTTTTTTAAATACCATGAAAACATTTGTAACATTTTAAATTGCAATGCAATTTACCCAAGAGATTACACATGCCACTTCTTCACTAGCAAGGGACCTGTTTAACCCGTGGGTTGGAGTAGTAATTGGTAAGTAGTAATGGAGTCAGTGTGTTGTGATTCAATACAGACTTGTGGGCTTGTTTAGCAGTAATGTATAAATGATATCTTAAGCACACTACCGCTTCTGAGTCTCTACAAAACAATTATATGCATTAATAACTTCCATTTACCAATGCATACAAGCTTTTAAGTCGGATATTAATAAGTTAATGCATCTAGCTACTCTAGAAAAACTAATACAGATTTCAGGTAATCAGAATTATGTAATTAGTCTTAAGAGTCATTGCTATGTAACTACAGAAAATTTATGACTAAGTAACATCCCTACTTGCAAATGAATGTTTCAAATTTGTACTTAAAATTTTAGAATTTAGAAAATGTGAGGGTTAAATCTGCTATATGACAGCTTCCCTAGAATTTCTGGTGCTGCAGAACAAAATCCCAGGCAAACAAGACAGAGCACAATATGTCTGTGTTGTCCACTTTGCAGCGCTGGCATAGAAGGCAAGCAATTACCAGTCTTATGGTAGATACAAAGTGTGAGTGGTATTTCTCAGCTTCAACATCTTCTGGAGAAGACACAGGTAAGCATGATTTAGCAAAGCCCTGAATAAGATTGTTCTTACTTATACTATGAGCAAAAAAAGGGGACACTAAGAAGTAGACTAAAATACTCTTGCCTTCTACATTCTCCTCCTCTTGTAGACAGAAAATGGCTTGACCAGAGCAGCAGGTCAGGGTCAGTGTATGCTTTCATTTTGACACAAAACACCACGACCCATTTAAGCTTAGGGGAAAGACATTGCATTCAGATGGGGTTTTAGCACAGACCACAGAGAGGCTATTCTGTACTTTAAATTAACAAGGACATGCATTCCAAATTGTGCTCTGAACGGGGTCTGGTTTTGGTGGGGAAGAGAGGTTTGTTGCTCCCACAAGGACTTATGAAACATTTTAATAAACAATAAGTCTTTGTCTGAAGAGAGAGCCTTGACAGCCAGTATGCAGAACTCAGATATATGCACAATATGTTCAAACTGAACCGCCGTTGTATTCTGAGAAACCATGACAGACTAGTGGATGAAATCCTTATTTGCACAATTGCACACTTATTGAAGTGGCCTTTCCCATAGTACTTGGCTTTAAATCTATGCCAGTTATGTTTTCTCCTGTCTTCTATTCTGATGTGAGCATTTTTCACCCTTTAAGTAACAAGGGACCTTGTGTGGGAAAGTATTTTCTCATTATACCTTGCAAAGAAAGTATGTCTCTGAAAGATTATGTTGTCATTTATTGCTCAAATCCCACGTTCTGTGTGTATCCTTATTCCAAGGAATACTCTCAAAATTTTATTAATAGTAGTTTTTCTTTGTTCAAGTTGCTGGAAAACTTAATAGGAAAACATATGATACAAAAACTGTAAAAGATTTTCCTAGGGCTTTTAGTACACGAAAGATACAATTTAGACAACCATAAATCAGTTTTACCAGACCTCTGCACTTCTCTAGGTTTTGAACACCCACATCTCTGGCCAGACTTGAGATATATCAGGCTCAAAAAAAGCTGGCATGCAGAATGAGAGCTCTGGGTACAATAGTGTGGACATTTTCTTAATGGTTCACATATGGGCACTCATTATGTTGGAAGACATGGGTCTTTCTCGACATTCTCCTAGGAAAGAAAGGACTAAAAAATTTCTTCAACATACACTTACATGGAGACTGAAGAATGTGGAGGCTCCCTTGGAGTTTAATTCCAGATTTCATGACTCACTAATGGTAACTTTTTAGTTTTGTTTCCCAAGCTATCTGGCTGTTTACTTCCACTGAGTTTGCAGGCGAAGTTTCCATTGACTTCAGAGGAAGTCAGATGGCGCCAGCGAGGTTCTTATAGTTTAAGAAAGCTATCCAAATTTGTCACTAGCTTCAAGAATTTGGTTTGAAAAGTCCTTTGTATGTGGGTTAATTATTGTGGTAATAAATACAGCCACTTCTATGTACCAAGATGTTTTAACTTCTCTTCATAGTGTAATTATATGTATTATCTTACATCACTAATTAAGATCAAACACTTTCTTCTTAACTCTGTCATTAATAAACTGGGAAAAAAAAAAAAAAAAAAAAAAAAAAAGTCCAGAACAAAACTAAAGGAAAAATCCACTGTAAAGACCACTTTTAAGAGTATAATCTGTTCTCTTTTTTAGTGCTGGCTTTCAGATACTGCCTCAGGGACTTCATTTGGGTGGTCAAGTAATTCTGCCTGATGAGTAATAAACAAATAATTCTACACCCAATTCTGTTTCATTCTCACTGAGTGGTAGCTCCTTGTGCAAGTAGTTCCACTTCAGTATTTAGGCATGCAGCTAATCCTAGTTATTTATTGGCTAGGTACCACTCCCTGAAACAAAGGATATGGTATTAGACCATGTGTAAAAAAGTAGAAAATTGCCCAATAAAATGTGAAAAATCCTAGGTTGAAAAGGCAGACATTATATTCAGGACTCAGACATGAAACTGAACAAAAATTTCAGTTAAAAAAATAAAAGGTCTCAACATCATGTCTTAATACAAACCAATTTTTTTTTTCTGAATTTGGGAGAGGCTTCATAACATTCACATACCTGTGTTTTGTGTAACAGTGACTTTTTAATTAGGTCAATTATCACTCCTGCCTGGATCTTTCACATAGTCAGGTACCAATGCTAACAGAACTTTTTTTAGCATTAAGAATATATCACTGGATGTTATATGTAGTTTATCTCTGTTATTTTATTATTTGTTGTGTACAGTTGAATATCTCAAAGACCAGTCATTAAAAAAAAAACAAACACCAACTGAAAGAAAACCAAAAACAGAAAAACAAATACTACAGTACCCTCCAGGCAATCACTCGGAGACACTTTAGTGGAAAATCTAGAAATAATTCCTGTATTAGTAGTTTTAACGAAAACCAGAGTTTGGCAGCTAATCTTCTAAACATCTAAACATCATCAACTACTTTCCTCCTCCTTTGGAGCAAAATGTATGCCATACTTCAGAGAGCAGGATGTGAAGTACTTATGCATACATTTTGACATATGCATTCTCTGGCAAGTTTTTTAGAAACATATCACTCCAGCTCAAGCTAAATAAAAACGTGAACAGTTCAGTCAAGAATTTTTATCTGCTAGTCTTCAGGAGTGAGAATTTGACTCTTTTGTTGAAGTCATTCTATCAGAATTAGTTGTGAGGTTTAGTCAGTATCAGCAAAAGCTGAACCAAGTAACAGGGGCCGCTGGGTCAAAATACCACGGAAAAAGTATTGCTCTTGTGTTTTGTTGCCCTTGCAGCCTGGCTGGGTTGCAACTGTAGGTAGAAAACATAGTCAGCCTCACTTTAAATGAATATTTAAGCATTTTAAAAAAATGCTTCATCTGAACATTTTTTCCAAACACTTCCCCATTTCTAAGTGCATGCAGGTATATGCTTGTATACACCTACATGCCTGTTTACACAAATACACAGAACTGTCTCAAAGGGTGCTGCTTCAAATTTCCTTTATTTGGAACACCTTCATAAGTATTTTTTCAGATTTTTGTTCAGTCAAATCAAAGATAGTTCACTTAAGAAACAAAGAACCTTACTGACACTTCTGGCAAATCAGAGAACAGCACTCTAAACTGACTTCACAATTGGCAGAGGGAATTTTGGTTGAGGCAACTGCTTGTCTTGTTGAACTTAAGAGCCTACATTTTCCTATGCTTATTTTCAATCAATTGAAAACTTAAATTTGGAAAAGCTCATGCAGCTGTGGCTGGCAGAGTTTTGGCTCTGCATTTTGAGACTGAGTGCCATCATCTTGTCTCGGTTGCTTTAAATCCAAAAATTCCTAGAAAAATCTCAAGGGCTGCCAACAATTATGATTTAAAAGTGAAATACAACAATATAAAAGGAAATTAAGTAGGGCACAGACTTGTTGGATTGAGTCCAGAGGAGGGCCACAAAAATGATCAGAGGACTGGACCACGTCTCCTGTAAAGACAGGCTGAGAGAGTTGGGGTTTTTTCAGCCAGAAGAAGAGAACGCTCTGGGAAGACTAGTGGTCTTCCAGTACCTAAGGGTGGTCTACAAGAGGAAGGACTTTTTACAAAGGCAAGTACTGATGAGATGAGGGAAGAAAAATTTCAAGCTGAAAGAGGGTATATTTAGATTAGATATGAGGAAGAAATTCTTTACTGTGAGGGTGGTGAGACACTGGAACAGGTTGCCCAGGGAAGCTGTGGATGTCTCCTCCCTGGAGGTGTTCAAGACCAGGCTGGGTGAGGCTTGGAGCAACCTGCTCTCCTGGGAGGTGTCCCTGCCCATGCAGGGGGGTTGCAACCAGTTGATCTTTAAGGTTCCTTCCAACCAAAGCCATTCCATGACTCTGTATTTTATTGTGCCTTAAATGAACTTTCTATTAGAGAATTTTTTTTAATACTTCTTTATGATTCAGGGCAGCAGCAACTTTGGAAAAATATGCCATTAATTCTCTTAATAATTAATAATCATAGTCATAAAAATATTAGGATTTAATATTAAGAATGACAATTTTATGTCAAACTGGTTAAGGGTAATTTCCAGGAAGTACATGTATTTGGAGACTATTATAGTAAGCAGCATCTCTGCATCAGCTCTAGAGATGCCATACTCAGCTGTGGAAAATACACATTAAAGAGATAATGAAGATCCTCTTTAATATTGCAATGATAAAGGAAGACAAAGTAAAGCAATGACTCCCCACTGTCTCTGGGCAGGCACTGCCTTTCCTTAGCCCGGTTCTCTAGAAGGGCCCATTCTTTGTCCTCTGACAAATTGTCTCGGAGGAATGGGGGAGAGCACAGCTACCAACTTCTGACACCTGCAAGATATATATTACTTTGTTTGGCAACTGCCCAGTGGCCTGTTCAGCTCTTGTCCTGAAGCCTTGGTAGTTTAGCTTACCCAGTGTGATTTCTATCCAATATTTTAAAAGTTTAAAGCAAAGACTCTTGGGCCATCTGTGGGGGATTGTTTTTGCTCCCAAGTATGAACTGGGAATGGGCATGGGGAAAATCTTTCCTTCTCTAATTATCTGTTTTCTTGCTGAATTCCCTGGGAACAGCAGAAGTTCAGAAACTCTGAAAAAAGTCTCTGTTATTTAAGCCACTTAAGCTGTTGCAGCTCTGAATCCTCCTGTCAAAGTGCATTAATTCAAATTAGCATAATAAATTGTACACTTTGGGATTTGGCCCAAGAGAGCCTTTAAAGTCTGTTTTGTCTATGGATTCCTCAGATGCTAACTATTATAGTTTGTTTTCCTGAATAGCCTATGAATAGAACAGGAATAAGGAGGGTTTGACAGAAAACAGAAGTATGTAATACAAAGCACCAAAGTGCTCACATTCTCCCTCACCTCCTGTAAGTGGTCCTTCTTTATTTTTTCCCTCACCCAAGAAAGTAGAAATCCAAAGCTAGCACCCACAACCCTTTGTAAGCCTGCCTATGAGGGTAGTTGTTGCTTCATTTAGGACAGAGAACAGAAAGATTTCCTTTTTTCCCAGATATAACCATAAATCTCAATAGAAGGCATCAGCTCCAGCTCTCTGTGCCACAAGGCTGACTTTTGCATTTCTTTGGTTTCTTTGAAGCCATCTCAGCAGAAGAGAAAAGTGATTTGGGACTTAGCTGTGCCCTGCGAGGAAACCCATTTTTTTAGAACTCTGAAGGCATTCTCATAGACCATGTGAACCAGTCACAACACTCTTCTGTTCATTTTAGATGACACTTTTTCTTTTAAAGATGCTACTAACATCTTTAGTTACCATCTATTCTGACCACCTATTACATTTGCTAAATAAAAAGGTACGAGGCATGAAATTATTTGAATTTTGATGTCCACGGGTATTATACAGTGCTAGTTTCACTTCCAATGGGAATAGAGCTGTTAAAACCACATTGTTCTATGGAAGAGAGGCAACTCTGCTTTAAGGTCTATATGCAGAACCATGGTAAGTTATGATGTGCAAGCTACCAAACCAACAGGTACCATGAAGTAATTTTATGTACTGGAGATGCACCTGGGTGCTGTGGAAACTATAGTATAACATGATGTAAATACTAATGAAACAGAAAAAAAAAAAAAAAAAAAAAAAAAAAAAAAAGGAATTCTCAGAATAGACCATCCTGATCCTCTCCTAGAGGTCTGATTCATAGGGACTAGTCAAAACAATACAGTAGTTGTGCACTTTCAACTTCCATTTTGTAGTCATTTCACTATTCATGGCTGGAGAAACAAGGACAGCTTCTTCCTTGTTTGTGATCCCCCATCCTGTTATATGGCCATGACCTTAAGATACTGTAGGTGTGACATTTAGATTAAGAATTATTTTATTTTGTTTTGCTACTGTGATCAAACCATTAAAACCTTAATAATTTGTCTGTCTTCTTTTGCACATCAATTCCAAAAAAAAAAGGGATTGGGAGGTATGTACAGCCCCTGAACAATCCAGAGGTAAAAATCCATCAATAGGCACCCAGCAAGCCGATGTTATGTTCTAATGTCCCACTTCAATAAACAGTGAAAGAATAAGATACAGGACATTCTTGCTATATTCTCTGTCCTGGGAATTGTACAATGTGAAAATATTCATTTAACTACAAACATAGCTATTTAACACAAGACATTACCCTCACATAGTGACATCCAAAAAGAGAGATGAAGGAAACTATTTCAGCCACTCAGACTATTTGTATGCTTGATAAGAAAGCTCTGCCCATTACTATATCTTGAGTTAAGTAAGCATGCTGTCACTCTAACAGACTGGTTTGCATTTATTCAAACCACTCTGTTGGGATGATTTATATTCCAGTATTTCTGGCAAACACATTTAGCAGAGTTAATTATCTTTCCTGAAAGGCACAACAGGTTTTAGTTGACTGAACTAAGTTGCAGAGTATCCACGTGTGTTCAACAACTTTGAACAGGTTATTTAAATTGGATATTCTAATTAAGCACCTCTAACTAAATCCAAATCTACCACTTTCAGTTTAAAAAAAAACGGGCTTTTAGCTTTCTTTTGCTTTTCTAAACTTGCATGTTCCATCCACTGCTGAGGGATGGAATTTATGGGATGGACTGAGAGCCATAGTGGTCCCACAGGAACAAATACTCTGTGATAGTTTGCTGATCTTTCAGCCACGCCAATGCAACCCTTTATGAGAAGGGGATTTTTTTTCTTTGTTTTTAATTTTGCTTTTGTTTTTTAGATGTAGATCATTTCAGTAATTCAGCTCACTGAGCAGCCCCACATGCTGCTGCTGTTGTGCCATGAGGATGAGGTTTCTCAACAGCTTAAACCAATCTAAACTGGCTTTGCCAGTATCCTCCCTCCCTTTCTCTTGTGATCTCCACCCCTTTTATGCTGACGCTGATGGTTACCAGTGACTCAGTTCAAAGGGCTTTATAAAAACCTATCAGGGCTTTCTGTAGGGTTTCCTGGCACCCTCAGTGATGGGAGTAGTACAAGAAGAGGCAGCAGGGGAGCCAGAGCAAGTATTAAGATGAGAGGATGACTGAGCTGACTCAGATTGGTTTAATTTGTCCCAGAAGTGCAACCTGAGGGTATGGTAAACACTAGCATGGGGGATGCAAGGCGCCAGGGCAGAGGGGGGGACTGGAAACTTCTGAAGCCAGCATTTCCAGCAATGCCAGCATCTTGAGTAATTTCAGCCACAGGGCTAAGTCTGGCATAGGTGGAGCTTGTTGTTGCTCCCAGTATGTCCTGTCACAGCTGTGCCCCTGCGTGTCCCCATGCTGCCTGTTGCAGCAGAGAAGGGGGTGGTGGGAGGCAGAGAACCAGCAGATTTGCCACAGCTCAAGACTGTCCTCTGAAGAAAAAATCTGTAGTCCATGTTCAGACAGTTTTTAGATTATTTCCCTCTCTTAATGTAGTGGGTTGACCCTGTCTGAACACCAGGTGCCCACCAAAGACACTCTATCACTCTCCTCCTCAGCTGGACAGGGAAGAGAAAATATATTGAAAGCTTGAGAATCAAGATAAGGAGAGCAAGAGATCATTCCCTATTTACTGTTATGGGCAAAACAGACATGACTTGGGAAATTAGTAATACAATAAGAAATATAACCAAATTTTGAAGACATCTTCCCCTCACCCCTCCCTTCTTACTGGGCTTAACTTCACTCCCCATTTCTCTCTCTCCTTTCCCCCAGTGACACTGGGGGATGGGGAAGGGGGCTGCGGTCAGTTCATTGCACGTTCTCCTCAGGGGCAGAACTCCTCACTCTCCTCTGCTCCAGCTTGTGGTCCTTCCCACAGGAGACAACCCTTTATAAACTTCTCCAGCATGGGTCCCTTCCAAAGTGTGCAGTCCTTCAGGAACATACTGCTCCAATGGAGGTCCCCCAGAGGGTCACAGGTCCTGCCAGCAAAATTAATCCAGCAGGGGCTCCTCTCTCCATAGGTCCATAGGTCTTGCTGGGAGCCTGCTTCAACAGGGGTTTCCCATGGGGTCACAGTCTACCTACAGGCCCCAATGTGGGGTCCTCATCCACTGACAAGACAAGACTTTATCCCTGCAGGCCTGATTGTATTTTCTCTGCTTGAATATGAATATCCTTTACTGGGTGAATGCAGGACTCCTTACAGACATGGCATTGTTAGAATTGATTTACAATGAGGGTTTTAAACACTCTTTTAAGCACCACACTTAATAACAGCGGTTGACCTGTACTCTGAATTTATGCTTTCAGGGGACAGTGATTTGAGAAGCATCTCAAGATTGGAAGAGATTCTCAGAAGTTTCCTAGGCAGCTCATCAGGAACAAAATCAACAATATCATCAAGGCGTTCAATTATGTTCTACACAAATTAATCTAAAAACATAGGGGGAAAAATGGCACTTATGTAATATAAGTTGTTTGTTTTGGAAAGCATTCTGCCCAGTGCGATTCCATAAGAGCTGCCAGAGAGTTTATAGAAGGTTCAACATTTTTATTTCAATCCTTTTGGACCATTTCAAAGGACAGTGACCTGTGGGAAGTATTACATATGCTTACTCAGAAAAACATCTGAAATATCACTGTACACTCTGCTCAAATGAGAAGGAAGAATATTTTAACTGCTGTCCATGACCAAACATGGATGACAATAGTTAATGTGGGATTCTCATCTCAGTAGAAATTTACTTCAGCATCTGCGACATTGAACAATAGAAGGAAATAGTGGAAACCAATAGCAGGATTTCCTTTGACAATTCACTTTTCTTCATTCTTCCCTTAAATCCCTTTATTCTTGCCTAGTAAAAATTGTATACATCAGAAGCAGCTGGGGGAATGCAACTTCAGCCCTGAAAAAACTTCAATCCATCAGCAAAGAGGTGTGGCAGCTGGTCAGTCTGCTGGCATGCAGGAAGGAAGCCATGGCCTTCGCTTTGAGTCATGAGAAGCAGACAAGGAGGGAAATATTCATGCTTGGATGGTGGATACAGTAGGGTCAAGCTCTGGAGGAAAGTTGTGCATAGAAGATACCATCGTGCAAAGCTGCTCAGTCACCAGTTTCCAGCAAAAAACAATGCTTATCTATGTTCAAAACAAGAAACTGAGATACTGTCCATAACTGCATTGGCAAGTGGTGATTTTTTATAGGAGCATATTTTTAGATTTTTTTATTTTATTTTTTCCTCAGGACACAGCTTCTCCTCTTTGCTCATTACAGAAGATTTTTCTGCAGACAAGTTCTAGTCTGGCCCGACAGATCAAAAGTGGTGTCAGTGCATGAGGATCCTGGCTGGATTTAATCTGATTTGAAAGCTCTCCAGTTTGGTCCGTATTATAATGTGGTCTTGGAGCGAACAAACTGCAAAAAGTGGACATAACAGGTGAATTGTTTCAGAAGTTAACTCCTGGTATAAACTAAAGTTATAATGCTGATGGTCTTGTAGCAGCTGTTTTTCTTCTGCTTCACTAGTGAATATGTTGTGAGATCAACATCCTGATAACAGGCAGAAAGTAGATATGCTGACCTTGGAAAGGAATTACCAGTGATGATCCTTGGAAGGATGGATCTTATCACTCTCCTTGGGATCACATCAGAGGGGTGACTTCTAGTCAAGAGTTGTGAGATCACAGCAAATCTACTGCTGAGAATACCCAAGCAGCTATGGCATGACAAAAGCTCTCCATTACAACCAAAAACACCTGTGTGAGAGGATATATAGTTTAACCACATAATACATCTCCAATGCAGGTCTCTCCCCTCCTATCCATTACCTTTACAAGCTTTTTGAAGTTTCTGAAGAATGAAGGCTAAAATTAATTTTACCAGACAAGAATATCATGTTCAGAGCTGCTGAAAATAAATACTCTCTTTCTGTTCCTTTTCTTGTCCAGAGTTTATTGCAGTGCATCTTAGTAATACAAGCACAACCAACAACACTTGATTACACAAGGAAGCCAAAGGATACTGGATCAGCTCTCGGTTGGCTGAGTTAACAGCAGGCTCCAAAAAAACACTTTGAAGACTTGAGAAAGACTACTGTGAAGAAAAATATCATCTGCTTTAGTGTCTTTCACCCACTGTCAAACAGAAATATGTCCAAACCTCCGGAAATGCAAGTAATTTATGTTCAGAAGACTACAGGAGAAGCACTGGAGGAAACCTGAAAAAGTAACATGCTAAAACTCATACTGTGCCCATCCTGCTGACACATGCCATGCAAGAAAAAAAAAAAAAAAAAAAAAGGAAGAGAAACTCATCTTCTTGCAGTCTGGCCTGACTATGTTTTACTATATGTTGTACAAAACAGTCAAACTCCCAGAAATGTTCCAAAAACCATGTAAGTGTTCTGGCTTGTATTTACAAACACAGAGGAAATCTAGAATTACAGCTGAAACTCCAGCCTCAACACATATTTAAAGACTCATTTTAAAACACTTGGGTGTTCCTATACTTAGGAACATGTGAGCCTAGTTAGTTAGAAGAAATCCATGCAAATCTGCATTTCCTAATTTAGCCAGCTCCTAAAGTCACTGGGTGTTTTTAATTTCTTTTTGTGTATTTTTTTTTTTTCCACACAGATAATCAGTTAATCAACATCAGGGGGTTAGCTACTGTCATGATTTCTTCATCAAATACATGTAAAGACACAGTTTAAATTTCTTCATGCATCATACACTGGGAAAAGAAAAGGAAAAACAAACTCGCATCAAACGAATTCAGTACAAAACTCCATTGATTTAAGGGGAGCTGAGATTTTCCTGTAGTTCGACAGCAGAATAAAAAAATAAGACCAGGTTTTTCTTTTAGTCTTTTCTTTTGATCACCTTGAAAATATCTTGATAATTTACTGTGTTGCTAGAGGCTAATATGTTTAAACTAGTACAAGTTTCATTATCATAGAAGTTCCTTTAAGAAGAGCTTTTTGCTATTATTGTTATTATTATTTTAGCAAAAATACATTTTGTAATGTCTGTGAAATTTCATCATGATTCCCTGGCCCTTGAGAGCTGAATGTTACTCAGGCAAAAATTGAATGAACATTTTCATTCATTTTGAACAAGAAATCTTCCTCTCTTATGCAACTGCTCTTCTTTTGATCTTCTCCATAACTGCTGACTTCTGAAAACTTCCAAAGTAGGAGTAAGGAACAAAATCAGTGAACCTCTGAGTTCAATATCTATTGAAAGAGATATTACTTTATGCTTTATCAACACAAATCAAATAGAGCATGGTGTTCTTGGGTTGGGAGGAAAGACAAGGGGGAAATTAGCACCCTGGGACTGAAATGTGTATGAACATCAGCATACACTTCACTGTTTAGTCGTCCTCTGCAGTGACAGATTTTATTAGTGATAGTTGTTTTCTTCTACCATTGATCCAAGCTTCCATTAAAACTAAATGGCTTATATAAAATTGGATGAAATCTCAATCCATAGCTGAAAAGAAAACCTCCATGGGCACACGTGTGTGGACACATACTCACACACATCACCACCTCTCAAAAAATTCTTCTAGCTGGCAGATCTCAGAGCAGATCTGTGGATATCTCAAATATGATATGTTTGTACTGAAATTGAACACTTCATGAAAGCTTTAAATGAGCAAATGGGATCACGTGGTCCACCTCTCCTCTCACGCTCTTATCAGTGCTAATTAAGACTAATACTGGATTAATTTTTTTGACAAGTTGCAGAAATCGAATTAAAGAATCCAGTTTCTGGGAAACCTAAGGCTTTTGCAAATTTGTATTTAGCCTGATAAAATATTTCAAACAGGAAAGCAGTTTTGGCATTTTGCTCATAAAGCATTTTCATTTTGAAACTAAATTTTTTTAACCTAAAGAAGTGTTAAATAGATCAAGAGTAAACACAAGTAATCCCTTTATGGATCACTTCTTTGTCCTTTCTGCAAATGGGGAAATCTACATCAAGTTATCAGTTCTATTTCAGTGGTGAAAAAATAAGAAAGGCAAACAGATAATTTAAGACAGAGCCCAGGTTATTTCAACACTGTCCTGTCTGTACGAAAGTAAGAATCCACTTAAAGACAATAGATTCCCACTTGTTAGAACTGCACAAAGTAGTAATCTAAGATACAGTCAGTTCATTCTTATTTACCTTCTCTTTAATTCAAAGAGATCTTAACTCTGAATCTAAACCTAAGTTTTATTGCCATTTATGCTTGCAAAAACCCTTCAATAATACAGTACTGAATGTTTTGTTGCAGAGCTCAGTGCATTCAGCCAGACCCTATAAGTCTGCAACTTCAGCTCTGACAGTCTGCCTAATGTTTCATATCTGCCCAGAGGGAGCTAGAGTGGCATTCCTTGCTCTAACTCTGTGGAGTTGAAATGGCAATTCATTTTCTCTATTCAAAAACAGAAGCTGATGTGTCTATTGAATACTGCACTAGCTATGAGTGCACGTTTTGTGAAAGACCCTTCTCTGCAACTACATTACTGCTGTGGACTCAGTTTATTTACTCTGTGTTGACAACTTTTAGACTTAAGCCTGGTTTGAATTGGTAACAAAAAAGTGAACCTTTGGGTATGCAATTTTATTCCAAATGAGCTTTTGAAAATGTTCATAAAATTGTAAGTATTTCTGAATTCTAGCTTTAGAATTTTTCCTCTTTAGCTTAAATTCCAGTTCTGGTGAGATAATTTTCATACACTGACAGTTTGTTTACAGAAGGCTTACTGATGACCTGGTCCTCTTAGTAGTAATAATAATAATTTAAACTTTAAAAAATAAAAAAATTATATGCTCAGAAGCTTACCAAGGAATCACACAATACGCAGGATTCCTAAGGAGTTGGTAACATACAGGATTGATGTTATGTGTATGCATACACACCTCCAACACTATTAAGATTATTTATCAATATCACTTGACAGCCAAGAGTGCATGATACAGCCAGAGAGCTGATCCAGTGTCCTCTAAAGTCAATAGAAATCTTTCCACTCTTTGAAGAATTGCTTGTTGATTCCTTTTGGTCTTGGTAAAGTATTTGGGACTTCACCTTCTATGCTTAGTCTTCCCTGAAAGAAAAGCTTTTAAAGGGTTAAATAGCCCCATGAACTTTAGCATCAACTGCCTTCTGATGTTTCAGAAGCTGGTAAAATATCTCCACCCACGGTGATTGAATTTCCTTAATCATCTATCTATCTATCTATCCGTCTATCCATCTATCCATCTATCCATCTATCCATCTTAGATAGATAACTACCCAGATTAGACAAGCACATATCTAGGATGGGGGGGAGTGAGACAGTAAAACTATCATTTCTAGATGGACAGGTTAGATTTATGGCATTATTATTGGCTAAGTATTTGTTTAGTTTGGGCACAGGAAAAACACTTAAAAATCCTCTCTGTCTTTGACAGAAAAGTTGAATAATGACCACAGCTTCAAGATGTTGGCTTTTACCAAACAAAATGCCTATTGAGTATTGTCATCACACAGATGGGTGTCACTGGGAAAAAGCAGGAGTGAAGTCATAAGGATGAGTTATGTCTTGCCAGCTCTCATAAGGAGAGAAAGGATATCACCAGGCCACCACCGTTAACAAGTTCTCAGACCTTTCCTGCATGCTGTGAAGGACTAAGTCATTGTGTTGGAGCTGCAGTGTGTTTCCTTTCCAGACCTGAGGCAGGAAACAGGAGCACAAGGGAACAAAAGAAGAAAGAGAAGTGCAGAGTTAGTTCCATTATAACCACATATGACACTGCAAAATGTTTCCCTTCTCTTCCTCCATAAAATGTCTAAATTAAACTAAGTTATGAGCCTGGAGAAGAAGCAGTCTTCAGTCCTCCTTGGAGTTGCCCTCTTTTACTCCATGTTAAAACTTTTACCAGATGATTGGTATTACTTATTCTTGTCTTTTCTGCCCAGCAAAGAGCCTAAAGTGTCTGACTAGTCAGTCAGGAAAAAAACACAGAGAGACTGGAAAATCACCAAAAACCCCTCCTGGTTAGCTCCCTCTCATTTGAAAGGGGATTGAACTGATTTATTGCTTTTATATATATATATATATATATATATTTATATATAGCAATATATATATATATATATATTGCTTTTTCTTCTTTTCCCTGAGCAAAATATTAATGCTTATTTTTTTCCTGGAAAGATGTCTATCCTTGTCTAGCAACTGAAGATTAATAAGTCACTGTTATTGCTAAACCGAAGGCTCTGGAAGAATGCTTGCACTGCAAGAGTCCATTGGCTCCAGTAGGCCTTGTACTAGGACCTCCAGGGGAAATGTAATATGAGACTAAACAGGTTTTCCAGTAATTGCATTTATTCATTCTGCCTGGTGCAATAAGACACACCAAAGATCACTCACTATTAACCAAGAATCTTTTTAGATCTCCAAATATATTTTCCCCAGTTAAATGCATATATAAACAGCTTGAGGACCCAGTGTAATAGTCCACCTAATATTACTAAGTAAAAGACAAAAAAAAATATTAAAAATTCATATTTCCAATGAAATAGTTAAATGCTGAAAATTAAAAAAGGATCTTTCCATGTCAGGATTGTAAGTATTAGCTCTGGACTGATGCATACAATAAAGGAAGTTAAAAGAAGTTGCAAAGCAAA
The DNA here is from genome assembly GCF_000747805.2 of Chaetura pelagica. Classification (NCBI taxonomy): domain Eukaryota; kingdom Metazoa; phylum Chordata; class Aves; order Apodiformes; family Apodidae; genus Chaetura; species Chaetura pelagica. The sequence continues at coordinate 6,084,695 of NW_009952801.1, forward strand.
AGTACAGCTGGTCCTTACTGAAGTCAATGGCAAAATTCCTTTAAACTGCAGTAAGACAAGACCAAACCCTGGCAGCCTGGATTCACTACAAAGCAAAGGGAGATTTAAAACCATAAGTAATAAAAATAAGGAAAACAAAACCAATTATTAATACTGCAAATTTAGAAAATGCCCTTATTAATATTTAAAATACTTTTCCAAATGTATATTTTAGGGTTTTTTTAGGATTATTGCACACATTATTAATACAAAGCAAGGATTTCTTTTCTTAGTCTAATTGGGATTTTTTCTTGATGGCATATATGTAGCATAAATGCATTCCTATTTGTATATATCTTTACCATGTGGACCTACAGAGGGAAGGACCATAGTTACGTGAGCAGGAAACAGAAAATGTTACATTTTCCGAGCTTATCCTTCCCTTTAAATCATTACAATGCCAGATTTTATCAGGAACGCTGTTTTTAAAAAATTAAAGAGAATTTCAGTTCCAGACGGAGTCTACAGTGATGTTACAAAGATAATAGAAAAAACAGAAAGTAGAAACAGATGTGTCATTTTTGCAGAGATGGATTACATTACTGTAAAACTCTCCAAATGTTATGTGAGTTGTGGCATCTGCAGCAGTATTTTCAGACCTGGGTAGATCTATCTTTTCTCCTCCCCCTGTGGATTTCCTGGTTTGGATAGTCATTTTTCTCTTTACAGCTTTATAGACTGTAAGAGACCATCTAGCCTACTACTCTCACAGGCTGCAGAACTTCCCAGAGTTAATTACCAAAACAAGCTTGCCTTTCATTACAGCAAATGACAACCCATGACTATACTTGCTGGCCATATTACTGAATTCTTTGTTGCTAGACTGAAAAGCAGAGACCAAACTTCTCAGAATATCCATCCTCTGAGCCTACTCACAACATTGTCACCATTTTTGCACAGTCATCACTTCCTCTGTTGCATTGCTGTGTGTTTTTTTATTCTTGAATGAATGATCTTCCCATGTGAAAACAAATTCTCTCTCTCTCTTTTTGTATCAGCACTCTGAGCCCTTCTTTTACTATGGTTTCCTTCACATCCAGTCTGAGTGTCCTCTCTAAACCCTATCAGAAATAATTCTCATATTTTCTTTAGTATCAGTGATGACAACGTCACTGATGTAAAGGCCAAAACTCACCTGTCCTCTTATTAATGACAGCTCTCTCAAAAGCTTACAATTTGAGACCTCATGCTGAGGTTTTCGTCTATGCTATATTACTGATTGTCCCTTTCATGGATTGACCAAAATGCTAAATGCCAGAACAATTTTGTGCCATTGTATTTATCAACAAATCCTATAACAATTTTTAAAAAAATAAGATATCAAAAGCTGTTTTATATAAACCTATGTCAATTGATGCTGACACTATGACCTTCCCTTCATTTTTCTTGTAGAAGTTCTTCAGCCCCTTCCCACAATCCCTCCAGCAATTGGGATCATCCTCTTGATCTTTTAAAATATTGGTATGGGATTAATCTTTTTCAGTTCTAGATGAGAACAAATATTTAGAGGGAGATTTATCAAGCTAGCCAATTTTAAAAAATATAGTTTGAATATGATATGTTCTATGTCCTTCTTAAATACTGGATGACTGATGTGAATATATTGCTTGGCTCTTTCTCTGTATTCAGGACATGGCTATTTACTGAGCAATCCTGGCTCTTTGTGTCACTACAGACAATTCTACTTTCTTTTAGCAATGGAGCAATACAACTGCAAGCTTTCTTCAGATATTTTAAAACTTCCCTCTTACGCTTAAGGAGTTATCTGGAGTTCTTTCTTTGTGTGTTTTTTTTTCCACTTAGCAAGTGCTTAATGATTCCTGCCTTCTGATTCATGCCACTATTAAGTTTACCTTTCCTCCATTTTCACAGAAATTTGCATTTTTACTCTCGTGTTTTGTGTGTATGTGTTTTTCCTATCTGTTCCCTCTTTTCCTTTGAGCCAGGGTTTGGTTTGGTTTTATTTGGGTGGTATTTTTTTTAAAAGAACAATATGGCCTTCTCTCTCAATTGTGGCTTTTGATGGGTTTGGTAAAATATTCTTAAGCAGCTCCCAATTATCATTCACATTTTTCTGTTTAAATGCTTTCTCCCAAATGATTTAGCTCTTAATTGTTTTCAGCTTTAAGAAATTGTTCTTCCAAAGCACTAAGAGAGTGGATATCGGAAATAATTTTTTTATAGTTTTTGATAGTTTGAACATTGTTTTGCATTCAGATACCTACTATAATATTGCTGAAGATTTATAGCTAAGCATTAGCTATATTATTTACACTGGATCTGAATTTCTCTTCTACCTATGAAGGTAAAGTGGAGGGCTCAGTATTCCAGAAGCATTTTCAGAATTAAGAAATGGGTAAAAAGAAAATCTTGCAACTTTTATAATGTTGAAAACAGGTGTTTCAAGCACCTGTCATCATGGTCTGTCCTGTCACTTGGTGCTGCAGTACTCTCACAAGAGAAGCAAAATTAAAAACAAGGTTTGATTTGTAATTTGTTTCCAGATACGTAGATAAATCTTCTTCCTGCAAGACTGGTCAGATCTTTTCAAGAGACACACTCATCACTGCACTTCAGATTTCCACCATTCCTCTGACATGTTTTTCAAGTATCTTGACTTTTGCTGAATGCTTGGTGAAAAGGCAGGTTGGTTTTCAGTAGAACTCTCTGTAGGGATCAGGGGGGAATGCAGTTTGGGAGAGCAACTGTACATCAGTTTCCATATTCAAAAGCAATAAAGTCTATCTAATCAAAAGATAAAGATAACAAAAATTTGAATTTTCAAATGCACTAAGTGCTTGACTACAATCTGATCAGCAGCTCAATAGTCAAGCTGTGTCACCAAACTAAGTTGACGGATCCTTCATTTTGCTCAGAAGAATTACAACTAGATGACAATATTTTTTTATATTTTTTTGTAGAATCCACTCAATCCCAATTTTTTAAATCAATTCAGTGGTAACATGGGGAAAAATTTAAAAAAACACAAAACCACTGAAAAATAATAACATCCTTCCTTGTGCTTGTAGTCAAAGTTAAATACATTTGAATTGATATTCATTGCTGGCCCACTGGAATAAGCATAGAAGTTTCTCCCAAGTGTTACATAATTTAATTATAGTCTCTGTTTAATGATTCAGAGCACACTTCAGATCATTTTTTCCAATGAGCTCCTTAACTAAATAATCACTGTTCTCTACTTAACGAGATTAAAAGATATGCAGCAACTCACATGAATTACAAGAGAATTAGTTGAAGTAGTCACTTGAAGAATAGGCAGAAGTAATTTGGATGCCAAGATCAATTTCCTTATTATTCTAAGGGAGCTGGTACTTCTGAAACTAATGGCACTGAATTGAAAGTCTGTCAAGATTATACTGTCAAATAGTTTTAGTAAGTTACTTGGAAGCAGTGAAGGATGGTCACTTGTAAGAGATGTGCCAAAACAAGTAGCCTTTAGTTTTCGTGGCTTATCAAAAGTGTTTCCAGACAACCTTTAGGTTATCTGGTTTGCATTCTCCTTTTGACATTATCAACTACATCTCTCATTGCTGATGTGTTTTTTCCTTTCTTGGTCAGTAATAGTGATCAGGAGGGAACCTGGGAAGTTGGAGGAGGGACGGTGTTTGTTTTACAGTCTAGGCATGGAGATTCTGAGTTTCTAGTGACAAACAACACAACCGCTTTGCAGAATGTCGCTGGTCAGGAGCTATTTTAAGAATAAGAGCAGATTTATTTTGGTCAGCCATTTCCATTTTGTGTCCCAGAAGAAAGGCACACAATTTTTTCAAAGCAGTCTTCATTTCACTTACCAATGAAAGAAGTGAATGATTAAAACAGGTAAGCAGAAAATTTAAAATAATTGCTTTTCTCAGTTTGATGACTGATTTGAAGGAAACAAACAAACAAACACCAAAAAAACCATAACAGTTCAGAGTCATTAGAAATAAAAATGCTGCCTTGGCTGAAATGAAAAAAAAAAAAAGAAAGGTTTTTAAAATAAAGTGTTGCAGGCTGAAAGAAAAGTTCATCTCAAGTGACCAAGAATGCCTTTTTGTCAGCCATCACTGGGAGCTGTTGTATCAGATATGTTCCCAGGGCTTGGATCAGATGTGTAGCTCTCCATTGTCTACACACAAACTAAAATTGCATCTTAGCTACTATTGGAAATCTTACCTGCTGTGCATTTATCTAAAATTTTGCAGTTAACAAAGCAAATTTTGGTTCTGCATACACAGATGAGTCAAGAAAGACCCTGTAAAACCATACAATGTTCTCCGAGGCTTCTGCTGGATTTCCAGACACCAGCTGTCCACTTGAGCTTTTGCTGAGTCTCTCCACTGCTAGGGCCAAACTGAAAACAGAAGCAAAATTCAAAGAAATGTTACGAAAAGAAAAAATAATAAGAGAAACTACAATACAACATTCAATCAATTAATCACATTTTTAACAGGCTGAAATTAGAAGTGAAAAAAAATGCTTTTTCAGTTAAAAAGTTTCTTTAGAAAATGCTTATTTGTGGAGGAAAAATTACATTATGAAATTATATATTTTTATTGCCTTTAAAAGATACAAGCATTTTTCTTTTTTTTTTTTTTTCTTTTGTAAATAAAAACACTATCAAAAGACACTAAGGTTTTTTTGTTGATGCAGAAAAAAAAAAATACTTAGCTCTACTGAAATGACTGGCAAAAATGATTTTGACTGTTTCAGTACAGGAATGTCAACCATGCTTTTACAAAAGGTAGACGCAAAACATTTCCAAACTGGTCATATTACTAAAACTCGAAAAGTTGTAACAAAACGGGGGAAAAAACATAACTGATTGGAAGAGTTTAATTAGAAGCTCCTGATGGATTTTGCGAGTTTTCTTTCTATTCAGCATTGACTTTGGCATAAATCTGAAGCTGATGTGGGTAGAGTAATAATGATTAGGAGAAAATACAGAGCACATGCCCTTCTCATTTCATTCTCATTTGTGTATTGTTTCATGATTCAGTTGTCTCTCAAACAAATTAGGCAGTGGGAGAGATTTAAGAGAAGTAGCAACTCATTTGAATGGCAGCAGTTTTCCAGAATAATGAGAAAAATACATTTTATTTACAAAAAATTCAGCTGCTTCAAAGTGGCAGAATATGACTGCGAGAAAAAGACATCTATGGTGAATATAGTTACAAGAGTGAAGCTTTGCAACTGAAAAAGCCTCTCCTCTAAAAGAGTGAGACATACAGGAGATCTCTTTCCTCTGCTGGTAATGGGCATAGACAGTGATGCAGCGTCAGAGCTGCCCCTTCCCCATGCCAGTGACAGCAGTGATGCTGATGATGAAAATGAGATTTCCTGGGGTGCACATAATGTCTGAAAACCAAACAGGAAAGGACAGTGTCAATGAGGTTTTTAATAATCATAGAAATGCTGAGGAGGCTGTCAGGGAAATGGGGGTTGTGGGGAGACAGACTGGGGCTGAAGACTGAAGGTGATGTCTTGAAATTGTGGAGTCAAGGGCTCAGTGAATGCAAAATTTACTAATGGGAGCAAATAATTTCCACATCAGAAAGAATTCTGTCAAAAACCACTGTCCCTGATAAACCTACTATGATGATTTAAAAACAAATCTTCTCATTGCCTACCAATGATAATGTGAATGAAGTTTAAAATGACCATGAGAAAGAAGCTTTTGAAATTATGAGATGCTTGATATGACAACATGTTAACTTTTGACAGGAGTCACAAGACTCCCTAAGCCAAATAATTTGAAATAAATTTCAGAGTACATTCAATTCTGGTATGTCAAGTTACTGTGGAAAACCTCCCTCTGCTCTCAGGGACAAATATGGGTGAGGGTCTTCCTATGATCTAGCACAATTTAATTACGTATCTGTTGCTGGTCCTGGTCAGAATAGACACATTAATCTTGCTATTTTGCCCAAGAACAGAAGCAAATCTACCACTGAAATAAAATTTGTAAGATGGCACTTAGGAACACCAGCAAACAGAAGATAATTAGCCTGGATGAAAAACCTACATCCCAGTTTCCAAAAGCTAGTATCTCCCACAGCTTCTTCCCTCTCCACTTCTTTTCCTCTGTTGAAAAGTGACAGTGATTGATGTCTTCTCCCACCCAAAGTATGCTGTGGTTATTGCTCCTTATGGTTAGAATTAAGTTAACAGCCCAGCTCAAACACTCACCCATTTAGATGAAGTATTTATTAGCCCCAAATCCCTCTGTTCTTACACCACCTCAAAGTTCTTGTATACGTCACTGAGGAACACAAAGAGAAAGACTCTTGTGTTCGGTTGGAGACTCCAGCACCAAACCCTCTAATAAGGCGAGCAGGCATGGAATGGCTCTGAAGGTCCAGATGTTTAAACCATATGAAGCAGTAGAAGAAAATAAAGAACAGCTGAATTACAAAGGAGGGAAGGATTCAATGTTTGTCTATGGTTAAACTACTGTAAACTTTGAAATCTGTATTATGGAATCCATTAGAAAACCCATAACTTTGATTTAAAAGTAATAGTCATAAGATTCCTACTTCCCCATTATTTATGGTATAATAAGAAGGTACGTCACTAGAATCCCACAAACTAAATAAATGCATTTCATTTAAACTGTCCTGATGAAGAGTAAAATTGAAGGAAAAAAGAAATAACAATTTTTATTTGATGCCAATTAATTTTCATAGAGTGCTTTGCACAGCAGAAACCTAAGAAGATGAAAAGACAGGCAAAACACTTCCGTTTCTTCCATAGCATAGTGGAGCTTTTTAATGGTATTTGAAGGGCGGAAATGACCTACTTCCAGTTGCTTCTATATTAAGAATCTGGCTACATATCCAAGACTTGCCTGGAGAATCAAAGCAATGTACAAATTCAGATCAGGATTGATTTGTCAACACATCGGTTAAATAGAAAATTTGTTGCTAAGAATGTGCTGTAAAACTGAGTACTTGAATATCTGCCTTGGTAGGGTCCTTCAGGGACATATCTCAGATGCTCGCCTTGCCTCCTTCCCTACTCCCTCCTGCTCACCCATCCCCTCTCTGCTCAGATGGCTGTCCTGAAGAAGAAGAAATCACAGGAGAATTGTGGCTTTGTGCCCCTGTTGCAGGTTGGCTTTTTGCTCCAAAGGGCCCACAAACCATGTGTGCACAAAGAGGAACCAGGACTGCCATGGACACTGCACTTCTCACAGGGATCTCTCCCCCTGCTGAAATCAAAGGTGTCCCATGAGCTCACCCATTCACCCATGCCCCAAAACTGCTCCTGCTAAAGTGGTTTCTTACAGGATGGAGATCTTCTAGGAAGACCACCATCACCACAGCAAAGAGACTGTCCTATCTTACAGATTCAATTTCAAAATGAGCATTGGCTGAAGTCTTCTAGACTGGCAGAAGCTCATTGATCTTGTATCCTTGCTGGTAAACCAGCACTATGCCAATGTCTGCAACAGGGCATGCAGCAAAAAAGGCTGCTCTCCTCTCTGTCATCCACAAGAACATTCCATTGTGGTTTATGCTTGTGGTATCAAGACAGATGGTATGTCACATAGCATCACCCCTGGGGCTGCACCCACCACACACAGAGTGCAGGTAGGAGATGAATGAATAATCCAGCATTTACACACAACTGTCTCATGGAAACAGAGGAAGTACCCAGGCTTTCCTGAACTGTTAACTCCAATCTTGTAATGAAGGATATGATATAGTCTACAGCTAGTTTTACAGTAAGTAGAGGGGGGGGTCTTACCCCAAACTCCATGTCTCTACTTTATTAAGCTTGAATGCTTGATTCCTCACAACTACTTCTGTGCTGCCACTTTCCTGCCCCTTAGATCAAGTGTCTGCCATGTTACTGTTGGCTTCCCCAGGCATGCTTGTGCTTTCCCACTCCCAGCCCACACTCACCGCCTCCCAAGGCAAAGAACCAGCACTAGCCACAGCCTTCCAGGCAAGTGCTCATCCAGCCTCAGGTCAGAGGTGTTTAAGGCCTTCTGGCTTCACTGGAAACAGCCCTCTGATTTATTCTAGGCAGCCTGGTCTAGTGTGAGTTGTCCCTGCCCATGTAGGGGGTTTGGAACTAGATGATCTTAAAAGTTCCTTACAACCCTATACATTGGTGAGGCCACACCTCCAGTACTGTGTCCAGTTTTGGGCTCCTCACTACAAGAAGGATGTAGAGTTGCTGGACCGTGTCCAGAGTAGAGGTACCAAACTGGTGGAAGGTCTGAAGAGTAAGTCCTATGAGGAGAGGCTGAGGGAACTGGGATTGTTTAGTGTGAAGAAGGGGAGTCTGAGGGGAGACCTGATTGTCCTCTACAACTACCTGAAAAGAGGTTGTAGGGAACTGGGAGTTGGCCTCTTCTCTTAAGTGAATGAGACAGGATGAGAAGAAATGGCTTGAAGCTGTGCCATGGGAGGTTTAGACCAGATATTAGAAAGAATTTCTATACCAAAAGAGGGGTTGGACAGTGGAACAGGTTGCCCAGGGAGGTGGTGGAGTCACCATCCCTGGAAGTGTTTAAAAAATATATAGATACAGTGCTTAGCGACATGATTTAAGCAGTCAACGGGTGAATTAGGTTATGGTTGGAATTCATGATCTTCAAGGTCCCTTCCAACCAACATGATTCTATGATTCTATGATTCTATGATTCTATGATATTATACTTAGATTTTTCAATGACAGATTATATCAGCAGCTCATAAGTAACCACCATAACTCGAGTTTTCTTCTCTTTGCTTGTTATCTGCCAATGAACAGGCTTAATTCTGGCTTACTGCTCCTAGGTTTGAGCCTTTGAATTTTATTTTTATATGTATATCCCCTTTAGATAGTGGAGCTTTTAATGCTCATTCACCCTCACAGTACTATGTTCCAGTTCTTACTCAAATTAAGGGCCCCCAGAGCGTAGTGCTGAGACCTACAGCCCAGTGGAAGCTGGAGTCTGCAAACAAACCACATCTCACTGGATACCTGGAAAAATACATGTTTCTGTTTGCAGCTTTGCAATATGAAGTGGCACCCACTGGTGTGCACATGTGCTTCTCAGGTGTACTCCTGTGTGCACACAGAATACGAGCATTAAAAGAGTAGGCTTTAAAACTGCTCAGTCATTTTGATTTCACACTTGCAGCTGTTAAACTACTGTCCTCAGCCAGATTGTAAATTGAAATGATGAAGGAAATTTGATGCTCCTATTTCTTGTTCCTATTCTAGTGTCTTAAAATCTTGATGTTGATTTATCAGGAGTCAAATAATCTTTGCAAGAAAGTTTTTTTCACTCTTATTTTTAAATCTTCAGACTTTTTGACCATCATTGCCTTACAGTGACACCTTCTGGAAAAATCTAGGAGAGGGAAAATCTGCTCCATAGAGGAACATGTGTGGGATGAGCATGAATCAGCACAGATCAGCTTTGGAGCACTCATTCCTGGCAGACTTCCAATGCTAAAATACCCATGCAGTATTGTTACACTCATCCTATGGCTTCAGCTCTCTTCAAGAGAATTAATCTACTGCTAAGTAATTAATCTGGTCACATTTGTTTTCTTCCATAAAAGAGTATTCAAGTGTAGGATAGCAGCAGTATCACACTGTGCTTAGCATTTCAGAAGATGAAGAAAAGCAGAATAATGTATTTTTGCTGGATAAAAAATTCTGCTGTTTCAAATCATCTCTAAAAACATTGCTGTATTTGAGAGGGACACTTGTGTTAATACTAAAAGTCTTCAAGGAAGAAGAGTAGTCAATATACACAGACTTCTAACTTGGTTAGGCAGGCAAAACGGGGGAAAACCCCTCAAAATCCATTAGAGAAGAATAGCAGAAGATGTGAAAACACATTTTGCATTTCTAGAGAGCAGTTCAGCTGCCGACAATCCACTGTGGTGGCACAGCTCCCAGTTTCATCTACTGCTCCCTGAGTGTTTAACTCAGAAGGGAGCTGCGTTGGCATCATCAGTAGTTTCTGAGGCCGCTCGCTATACACTGTGGCAAAAGTGGCTCTGCTGTGTCTCACTAGTCTTACAAAAATGAAGGGCTTAGACATTAGTTGCCGTTTAAGCAATTACAAGTTTTACAAGTAACGTCTGGGATCTGGGGCTGCCCATGTTTGGTTTGTTAGCAGCGTTATGCTGAAGAATAACTTGTGCAGGAATGGCGTAGGAGTAGAGACAGTTTATTATAAAAAGCTGAAATCTAACTGAAAGCAGAGCCCTAGGCCCCCACAAAGAGTACAGAGGGGTGATTTTCCAAATTCTCAGCTATGGACGTCACAAGTAGGAACTCCAAGATGTCTCAACATCCCTACTCACGTTGTTGTTGATGACCCCAGTGCCATGAGTTTCCATCCATTTGTATAACAGTGCTAGCTGTAAATTTCCAGCTCATTAGTTAGTATACGTAAGCATGAAATCAGCAGACCCATACTGATTTAAACCAGATGAGGATCTGACCTTTAGTTTGGACACAGGATCATGTGGGAAAGGAAATTGTATTATATGGGAAGGAGCCATTACCACGATCAAAACAAAGCATTAGTCAGGTGACCTCAGTTGTACTCATAGGGGACAGAAATTTATGCCCAAGCCCACTGGGCTGGCACTGACTGGGGCAAGAGCACAACACACTGAGTTCTACTGCAACCAAGCCCTTATTCCTGGGAGATGGGGCAGGCTGACACCACAGGGTGGCAAACCCTGGCCTGATATGCCACCTGTGTGGCAAATAGGCTGTGCACTTATGTACCTAAGATGAAGACATCCCAAATTTCTGATCCCCAGAGAAGCTGAGGCTGCACAATTGGCCCATCTGGTCCCAATGTGGAACCGGCACATGGCCAAAACCTACATTCAGTCTCAAGAAGCTGAAAATCACCCCAATGCTGCCAACAAGAAAGGACTTCAGTCTTCAAGACTCAGCTAAATTCACAACAGAGATCTTCTTCCCAATGTTGATCAGATCAATTATTCATTTATTTCCAAAATTTTCCTTTATCCTCTGTGTTTTGGTCATTTATTTTTCTGATTCCATCCAAAAGAGGACTCTTCTGATTCCAATAATAAATTGTGCTTATGTCACAAGAAGGACTTAGGGAGACATAGCTATGCAGACACACCTTCCAGAAGACAAGAGAAGAAAAATCCTTGGGGCAGTAAAAAACCCCAAAGCATTTCATGTAATCAGGGTCAATGATAAAGTCAGTCTAAAATTCATGAATTTTCCAGATTTGTGATTTCCACCCCTTAGAATTGATTGAGTTATGTCCTCCAGCCTCACCCAGAAGGTGAGGTCCTCAAGTGAAAAACTCCCAGTAGCTGGGGGTTTCAGAAATACCAGGCACTGTAGGATTTACAGTAAAGCAAGGAGTAGGCACCCCTGATTTTATTTCTATATAAATTTAATCTCATTTCATCTGCATTGTTATACCCAAGGCTGTGCCCTCTTATACCAACCTACTGCGGAGAAGGTCACAAGGCTGGGTAGAACAGATGTATTAAGGAGACTCTAATATGGAGGGTGACATAATATGTGCTCACTGGAACTCATGGCAGCAAAAAGGGAATGAATAAGAAGAAGCAGCAGAAATTAACTGAGACTAGTGAGGCAAGATTAGCAGAGTGAAAGAGTCTTAGAGGAGGAAGCAAAGACTATATTAGAATTAGATTTTCTTTTTTTTTTTTTTTTTTTAAAAAAAAAGATAATTAGGTTTGTCAATAAGCTCAGACCATTTTTTTAAGACTTGCAATATCTGCCCTTGCTGAGACTCTAGAAACACCACTGCAGTAGAAGATTAGAGAAAGCTGAAGAAGAAAAGCATAGGTTCAAACAGTGACTATGCGGTTTTCTTTTTCTGTTGAGATCTGCTGAACTTTAAGCAAAAATTTTTCAAGATGCAAGCGGAGCACACAGTTTTCACTGGCAACTATGAGAGCTACATGGTTATAACAAGAAATGTATTTATTTCAGCCTAGATGTAAACCACTCACCTCTAAACCACAACATTACAAAAGAGAGGAAGACTGAGACACAAAGAGAAGGAGAGTGTGGGTATTTGCAAAAGGACGTATTATGCTGGCTGGTATTGCCCTGCAAAAGACAGGGAGCCTTCTTTACTTCTTATATAGCTACAATAAACTACCCCTCATAAAATATTTAAATGCAAGTTTATTTTCAATTCAAGAAGTAATCTTCAAAAAAGACCCTTTTCATGTAATAGTAATCTATATTAATTTACTACAACAATAATAGAAGTCAGTTTGCCAGTTGGTGTTTTGCTTTTACTATAAAGCTTGAAATGGAAACTGTGGCCTTGATGAAAGCTGTAAAATTCCAGTAAATGGGATTAGTCATCCTTTTGTGTGCCCCAGTTCCAAGTATCAAATAACAAGCAGTGACACCCTCAACTACCAAGTGGAAGCAAACATACTTCAAAAAGGAAAAAAAAGCCACAGAGAGGATGAGTAACATTTGACATTTTCATGTCCGGAATTTCTGTAAATGTCTCTCTCCCAGAGGAGAAACAGCCTGCAAAATATTCAGTTCATTGTCGTATTTCCCTTTGATAGGCTACTGTAAAATCCAGAGGGGAAAAAAACTTTAATGAAAACATTGTAATATTTAATTAACTCTTTGCAACCTGGGACAGTTTAAAGCATTTAAAATCAAGATTAGTGTAACAGATGGCAAAGAGGAATTTATTTAAATCTAAAAGATTCCTGACAGTTATGAAGAACTTCACTGCCTGCTCTCTCCCCATCCAATAGTGCCTTGAGACAGTTAATTTCATCCTCAAGACAATTCCATGGAGCAGGAAGCTATCAATCACACAAATATTGTATGCATAATCACTTTGGTTTTGATGGAATATGAAAGACTATAGAAAGGAATAGAGTTTCCAGCCTAGAGATCAAGATCCATAGGGTAAATCCTTTGTGTTCACTTTCTGCACAAGTTGGTCACACAGTATATTCAGCCAAAGCCTAATGCATTTTGCTGCTTGTGCAATCCTTAACAAAGCAAATGGATTGAAAAGTTTGCAAATGTATGTTTCTGAGTTAATTGTCTGTTGTTGTTGAGTAAAACATTCAACTTTTATAAGATTTCAGCATACTGAACGGATCTTAAACAGATTTCCAGTGTAAACATGCTGCCAAGCATGTTGTATAACAGGATTTTATTATTCTGATCCATGGTTAAATTACAGGACTATAAAAATGCATTTTAAGAATGTAGGTACAAATTCCAGCATTTGGCTCAAAATTAAATAAACTGTAGCAAACCCAAATCCTTGCAAGTACTTACTGCTTTTGTTATTCTAACTTCATGCCATGGATCAGAAATTAAAATCCCAACATAATACCTCACTAACATGAGTTAAATCCCCACAAATACTGATAATTACACAGCACTGGAAACATCCTCTGTCATTTTTCTCCATCTTGCAAGAAAACCATGCTCCACAGCAATCTCACCCTTCAGGCTGATGAGGGGCCTGCCTCCAGAAACTGAGCTCTGGATGCCTTCTTTTGACAGCATTAGTAAAAAAGCCAGAGTGGGAGAGCTCTGAACTCCAGGATGCCCATGACCCATTTCTAAGCAGACAACTAAGAATGGCATCTTCTGTGATGGTAAGATATGGCCATAAAGGGATACTGTGACATCCAGACATCCCACCCTCACCAACTGGCCCAACAGGGAGGTGTACAGGTGAGGAATGGACTAAAGCCCTCATAAAAACCACCCGCTCTGCTTCTCTCAAGCACCCACAGCCATGGCAGTTGGTTTACACCTCTAAATGCTTTGCTTTAAATAATGGTTTCACAATGAAGACCATCCTGTCCTTATAGCTCATATAGACATCCATTGCACAACATTCCTATCTGAAGGATTAAAATCTACCTTGCCTTATGAGATTAAAGGGAAAATCCGTACTACATAACAAAGTAATTCTTTGCACATTGCATACGAGAGTTTCATGGTTGAAATCCTCAGTAATTCACTCTTTGGTTTTCACAAGTTTACATCATACATTTAATATCAGCTCTTTCCAAAGAAGCAGTAAGTTACATGAAGAAAATTAGGTACCTTCCACTTAATTTACTCACAGGTCATATCAGGCTATGCTTATGAATGAAATGACAGATGACACAGACTGGCCAAGGCAGCTTGTACAACAGCAGGAGAAAGCTATGTTCTTGAGGCTCACAGCAATTACAGCAGAGAGGAGAAAGAAAACACACACATACTGCACAATGCCCAGCAAACCCAGGCAGAGCTGGCAGTAACACCAGCAGAAAATCCCAAACACTGTCAAAATTCTCCTTTTAAGCTGCAGCTGGCTGTCAACCGTTCAACAGCTGGAGAGAAGAGGAGGAGGAATAGGGGGAACTTCATCGCTTAACAGTCTATTGCTTTGGCAGGAATAATTTCAGGGACAAATGCAGGAAGGAAGAAAATACATGAAACATATTCCCCTCCCCCTCTATATTAAAAGAAAAGTGAAGTGGACATTTACAAACAGCAAGTTTCTGTACCTACTGAAAGACCAGCAATAACAGAACAGCACAGAATATACTGTTTGCTAGATGGAACAAGGACTGGACTTGAACTGCCCTACAAATAGCCTAAGGAGACTCTTCAAGGTCTACAAAATACAAATGCAAAACCACAGAAATTTTGACATTTAAGAAAAGCAAAGACACACAAACAGATTATTCCAGACACCTGAATCAGAGAATGACTGCCAAATGAAACACAGGAACATAGGACATTGGTATAGTGCCCTAACATCCACTGATGAGAAGATATATCACCCATTAAGCTGAATTAAGATGTACAAAGGAAGAATGTCTTCTGGGAAAGAATTTCCAGTAAAACTACACTGGCATGAGTAGCACAGACCATATAGTCTGAGACGGAGTAGACCCACCACAAAATAAAAATTTTTATCAGAGCTCATGGTTCCCTAGGCTGTCTGCTAAATAAGGCCAAGAGGTATGGCACAGAAAACAAAACCCGGAGCCACATGTTGCTGCTTTTCTAAACATACTGGCATGGGAGATTTAAACTGATACACTGGTAATTTCCTCATTAGAACAGCACTATTGCACTATTTGCAGACTAAGTTACTACTCAGCATGTGTGCAATGTCCCTAATCTGGCCCTTAATAGAAACATATTGATACGCACTCCATCAGATGGACTGCATTACACATTAAATATAAAGTCATACGCATTACACATTAAATATAAAGTCATACACATTACACATTAAATATAAAAGTTGTTTTTGTTTTTAGAAGTCTATGTAACTTCACACACACACACAAAATATTCCACAGACTATATTTACTGATCTCTGGAGAGCATTAATACACTTTGAAGTTAACCTACTGTGCCAAGCCTCTGTCAGTCAAAGGCATAAATTTTCTTCTTTGCTCCTTGTGTAACTTTTTCTTTCTTTTCCCACCCCCAGCCCCCAATGAAGCAAGGTTAGATTGGAACTAGATGTGTTTTTATACCAGCCTGTAAGAGTTTATTAGATGTGTGAATGGGTGACTTCACTTTGAAGATACAGGTTCTGGTACCCAAGCCATCTTTTTCACCCATTAAACTTCTCAAACAGGCATTTGTGTTTGAATAGTTCTACAACAGAATGAAAACTTGTCAGAAGTACAACCCCACCCATTAACACATCATTAGATAGCCAAGCTTCAAACCTAAGGCTGCATGTTACCTTCAGAAAGCATTGATTATAAATAAAGCATTTGAGAGAGCTTATTTCTCCCACATTGATAGGCATAGTAATAACACACCTTCTTTAACTGAGTATTTTGAATCAGAATATGAAAATTATAAGTTCCAGTTGAAAAAAGCCTGGCTGCTACAATATATTTAAAAGATGTGCTAATACAGCATCTCCTTCCTTAAGACACAATTCTATCTAGCAGTGGCAAAGGAGTTATCTTTCAGCCATTAGCTGGTGTAGGCCTGCATGGACGTGGCATCAGCATGGACACGGTATCAGCCAGCCAGATAATGGCCAATGTTCCTGGCCTTTTTTCTGCAAATCTTGGTACAGTGAGAACACCTCTTGAGAGTACACCTCTCAGCAAGAGTAACTGACAATTGTTATAAATAAACCAAAGTGTAAGAACTGCTTGATAAGAGCAGCTCAGTAAAGTCAGTCTAAAGTGTACATGTTTTTACCATTAAGATCATCTTTAGCAGAGGAAATAATTAAATGCAATATTACATAAACATAATCCTGTTCCTTCACTCAGAAAAGAAACACAGACTTCATACAAAAAATAAAAACACACAGAAGTCCCAGCTCTAGCTAGCATACAAGCCAAAATTAAGGAAGAAAGATTAATTTTCCTTGCAGTCACATCAGCATAAGTGATGATTTGTGGCTATGCATAGTCAATATCCATCTATATCTGTATTGCTTCTGAAAAGAAGATTCTGATCTGCACTGAAGCAGCCTGCAGGACCCTCAGTATATTTTTCATAGCATAGATTTACTGCTGTCACTAGCTGCCATCTGAATACAGTTGTTTAAGGTAAAAAATTGATACCTCAGCTAGAAAGTAAAACAATCAAATGACTTTGAGAAAGGATATTGAGTCTTTTCCCTCTGGCTTCCAAAAAGACAGCCCCTCCATAGCTAATCAAACAAAACCAGAAAGACAAAGTGCACAGAAAGCCGAAGTGCCTCTGAAGATACTGATAGCACCAAAACTAGCAAAACCAGCAAAACAAACTAAGGCATTCAACATATTAACAGTTAACTTTGTATAATGGTTTGTTCATTTTGTTATGAAGTGTTTTTTTTGCAGAACCAGTGTTAAAAGCCAACCTGCAAGAAATTGTGATCAGTCACCTTTCTCATTCAGGATGGACCCACACCATCAAGCAGGGTAAGAAAGAAGACTCACCCCTCTGGATGGGGGACTTGTGAAAGGGCTCATACCTGTCAAATACGGTTTTCTCTACATGGCCATGGTGGGAAGCTGCTCAAACAATACTCCTCTCAACTGCTGGTAGGTTGGCAATGTGTAACAGACAAAAATGAAGCACAGGTGGGACAATTAGACAGGGATGTGACACAAAAAATTGTCTCCTCAGTCTCAGGAAACTATCATTGACTGAACAACATCTGGAAAGTCATTGGTTTGCCTCACCAATGGGCATGTAATGTTTTTTTATCTGACTATGAAGCCAAACAATTATGGCCTTCTGAGCACTTGATTTGTATGCCACCATGTCACCTGTGCTGACCCTCAGAAAGAACAGATTTGAAAGGTATCCATCTTCATTATCTTGGAGCTGCCTTTGCTGTGCTGTTCCTGTAAACAGTAGGTGCCAAAACATTATCTCAGCCTGGGATCCTCACCAACTTCTGTTTTGCTTTTTTCAGCTATTTTCTGGGGAGAAGACCCTAAAATGCAATTAAAATATTATAGAAAATATTCAAGAAAAATTCTGGAATTCAAGAAAAATGCTACATTTGTTTTGAAACTCTGAATAAATCCTAAGACTTTCTATCCCACTTTTTTCCTGTTATATGCTAAGTGCACACACATTGAAGGGGAAAAGTTATGAGGAACACACCCTTAAAGTATATCACTAGGTCAGACCAGCCAGTGTTACACAAGTGTGTCATAAAAGATCCTGCTATCAAAGAAATTGCAGATTAGTCACAAGGGAGTATTATTAAGTTAGCAACGAGCCACCTCAATTCTAAATTCCCACTTTTTAAATTTGTATGTGAAATTCAAACTAGTAGGAGCATGATCTGGTGCATTATACAGAATGGCCTTTTGGGAAAAAACTCCCACCAAAATGTTTATTCCTGCCTTGACACAAACACTCTTCCTCGTCTTCGTATGCCCAGAATGAACACGCTCTTTCACCCACAATCCAGTATGGATTAAGATAAAAGATTAGAGACCCTTTTGAAGGCTTTAGAATTTGTTTCTACTTGGAACAGCTTAGTTATCACAGTTGTGACTCAATTCAGGGGCTGTTTTCTGATGAAGATGAAATGACCACTCTCCTGGGCTGGGAAAGGATGTTACTTAAAGGGTTCCATTAGTCACCAAAGCATTTGTCTCTTAAATGTGCAACTTTTTGATCTTGGAGGTCAGTGATAGATTGTATCTCTGTTGTTGGTTGGTTTTCCTGAAGACTCTCATCTAAGCACTCCAGCTGATGTTTCCCTAATTGCATTTCCTTTCTACAACAATTTGTCATGACTCCATTCAAGAAGGGGTTCATGCAGCCTGAAATTACTTTTCGAGGCACTTGGAACAGAGTCTGCTCCATTCTTTCTGGCTGAGAAAGACCTGGCAAGAAGAGCAATCACAGAGCTTCACATCCCAGTAGAACTAAACAAAGGGACCCATTCAGAGCAGGGGATGGTAAAATAAGAATGATAATACTATACAGCTAAATCAGAGCCATCCCACAACAGGGCCCAGTCAACACATGCTGGGCCACAAGTGAGCATTTATTTGCACTCAACTACAGTCAGGGAGCTTCCAGCATATGAAGAATGCTATAAGAAGGGGAATTAAAGCAATTACTAGCAAAATCAACAACAACTGCAAGAAAGAAATAAAGAACAATTTATTTCCTAAATAATTCAGACAAATGGAGTAAAACTACAAAGAAATACTTTGTCTTTAAGAATCTCTCTCCTTGCAAACCTCAAATACATCAAACCAGGAAGCAAGCAGTGTGACGCATCAAGGTTATTGATCGTACATGTTCTTGTTTCCAGTAACTATTTTGATCTCCAGTGTGTGTTTCAGACAGCTTAAAAGGAAGAAAGAAAAAAAGAAAAACAAAAAAAACCAACCCCAACAAAATACAAAAAAAACCCCACTTCCAACAAACATGGAGAAACAATTTATCTTCCTTGCTTTTCCTTCCTTGTTACTGGAACTGCTCCTTTTTTTGTGCACATTTTAAAACAAATACCTTCAAAAACCAGTTTGCATTACCCCAAATCATGACACACACACAAGACAGGCAAAACACTGAATGTCCTGTATGTATCTTCAGCAGGTGTGCAAGACTTAATGCTTTAGAGTCCACATCTCTGTGCAAAGTTATATTACCAGGCTACAAAGGAGAAACTCAGTTTTTGTTTAACCTACCAGCTGAGCATGTCATTAGTAGTCAAGACAGAGCCCAAAATCATTTGAATTTCATCATGTTAAAAACAGTCCCTTCAGAAAAAGAAAGCAGTCCCCCAGGTCACCTTGAAGATAATAGATACAACATATGGATTAATATTTTGAATCAAAACCTGAGATTTCAAAGTTCCTTTTTCTTAAAAAAAATCCAGCTATACTTTATTTCCTGTTGTCATCTCCTTAAACCCTGCCAGGGAAAACACAACTCAGGAACAGCATTAAATGTGCACACCACCCCTGCATGAACAGTTAAGCATAAAACAAGTTTATACAGACACAGAATGGGAAACTTTTCTAAGTGGTCATTAAAGATAACTCACACAGGGTTTATGAGAAATTACATATCTGAAAAAAAACAGGCTGTGATGTGATGCATATCACCCTGTGGCAATACTTTGCCAAACAGACCAACCTCCTAACAGTAGCATAAATACAGTCTGTAATTTGAAGTCCAAGCATTTCAGGCTTGAAATCCAAGGAAAAAACATATATTTCTTAAAGCTAGTCTTCTACACATTATGATACAGTTGTAGAAGCTGTAAATTCATTTAGAAGAGGGTCGTAAACATTTGCGAGTTCTTCCTTATTCACTAGGTGGCACGATTAGTCCATCAGTCCTAGGCTAATGCATTTAGGATATTTTCTCCTATAGCTGTTGTATGAGTGTCTGAAAAGCAATGTTATGTTTTTAAGCATTTTAAGAACTCTTCTGGGTTTTATCTGGACATGTTTTGCCATCTCAAGCAGGAGAGCAATTTTTCAAAAAGACTGTAGAAACTCAAGCCATAAAATGCAGCATGTACATATATCACTTTATATTTCTGCTGCTCTGAATGGTGATATAACCACATCAAACAAAAGATCCTGCATAAGCATAGGAACTAAACTGTGTCTGAGCTTCACTTCAAGTGTTTATACTTCCCTCAAGTTTCCTATGAAGAAAATATTTGAAGGAGGGGAAAAAAAAACCCTGAGGCAGCAGAAAATTTTATCCATTTCTAAATGTTCAGCTGTGGAGCCTGAGCTGAAGGAATAACAATAAATTATATTTTTTCTGTTCGTAGCCCTTCGGTTATTTATTACTAAACTAAACTTAAAGCAATAGCCTATGTAGTACAGGTTTGCTTATCTTTATAGAAGAAAAACACGAAAATGAAGGGAACTGAAGTTAGAGCCTGACTTTTCTTAATCTTGAAGCACTCATCATGTGGGATAGAACACCCAGAGCTTTCCACTGAGGCCCACACAGTAACAGGGAGGGCAGATCTGCCAGCCCAAGGGTTTATCACTTAAGTGTGCAGTAAGACTTGGCATGCAGTAAAACAACCTGAAACCCTGTCTGAGCTCTAAAGTTGGTTTGGTCAGTAAGTCAACAACTGTCAAGGCTGATTTGAGAGAGAAAGGCTGAAAGAAAAAGCTGATTTTACTTTGATGGCAAAGGAAGGCAGCAGCGCCTGTTGATTGCCTGTGCCACTTCTCCAGCACACTTGGTGGGCTCCTTCTCCTGGAGACCCCTGCAGTTTGTCCACTGGCTGTGAACATGGCAGGTACTGCCAGAAGCTAGCATGACCTGTCCCTAGCACCAGCCCACAGTGAAGGAAAAGGCAACAAAAGCCAAATGAGAAGTAGGTATGGCACTGTTCGATCCAAGTGAAGGCCTAATGTTTGCCCACAAAAGGCCAGTGCCTGGTCCCCATGAGAGTCTTCTCCTTGGCATAAAAGTGTCAGAAAGGTTCTGCTATAAAGCTCCTTTCGAGTTCCAGAGGAAAAAGAGGGTGTATGCATGACAAATATCTTTTTCTGTGGTCTAGCTACAAAGTAGACCTAATACCAGGGCTGCTGTAAGTGAAACCTGAAGAGGAGAGGCCAGAGTGCCAAGGCAGATCTAACAGGTCGGTAGGGAGGAGGTGCACAAGCTCTTGCAAGGGCTTATGAAAGCCACAATTCATGTCTAACTGGTGCGTCACAGAAAAGAAAGGTCCATTCACACAGGTGTCCCAGACCTCCCACAGGAGAAACTCCAGCATTGCTCAGACAGTAAATCATGCACTGGGTTTCCGAATGACCAAGAGGCCTTAAGGATTATGTTTTCAAAAACACTTACTAGCTTGGCTTCTTCTGGATCACAGGTGATGAAATAGGAGATAGAATAAATCTGACTGCTAGAAGGTGTCAGAATCATAAATAGTAGTGACAAAAATCCCTGTTAAATCATCTTTTCTGTATAAAATGTTGTTCCAGTGTTTCCTTTTTTTTAAAAATAATATATTAATATTTTCAGAAGTGGATGCTTCCGAGTAATTCCTGAGGTCCATTAAAAGTATTTATTTGAATGTTTTTCTTCTTCCAGTTTGTCACTTGCTCACATATCACAAGTTTAGAAAAAGGCACAGAGTGCCACTGTGCTCACAGCCAGCTCCCTGAAAAGTCCCTCTGCAGCTGTAA
>NW_009952801.1:6106397-6163852 GCF_000747805.2 Chaetura pelagica
CAGCAGGAAAGCTGAGCTGCTTGGATGTGTTAACTAGTTGGCAGCTCTACTCAAATTTTCAGCTGCCATGCTTAGTGTTACAGACCTGTCTTCAGGAATACATATTCATTTTGTTGTTTCACCAAGAAAATCCTGTAGAAGGAAGAACCAGTTCTGAGTTTAATAGGAGTTAATAACTTTACATGCTCTTCATGGTTGAGTGGCCAAAGTCTTCCTTTTGGTTATGTAACTGAGACAGCTGCAAAACGCTGGCAATGGCCTCCACTAGATGAGTCAGTTGGTTCAGTCCAACTCCTAGGAGGTAAATAACAGCAGATGTATCTACCTTTCAGCTATTTGACCCAGTCTTGGGAAGGAAACAGTGTATGTGCGCCTCGCCCTGCTCTAGCTGCTCACAAGCAGCTGCACCTAAGTGAGCAAACCTTGAGGTTAACCCCAGAACTGCAATCTTGCAGCCACATTGTGACTGGATGTCCCTGTCACACAAGCCATCACAGAGCTGTAACAGTTTCTAACACAGCACTCAATTCAGTAAACATGGAATCTGGGCAGCTTTTTGTTCTGTGTGGTGCTGTGTCAGTGCCTCATTGAATCATCTCAGCCAAATCCATAGTTACCTAAAACTGTAGGATGGCAATTTATTATTTTTTTTTTTATTTTTTTAAAAATTCAAAGTGTATCTGCAATGAAAAGTTAGCTCTACTTGTTCTTTTTTAAAGCAAGATTGAAAAATTGCTTATTTTATACATTTAATGCATTGTTTTAAACACATTATAGTGTATCATTCTCTATCTCCTCAACACCAGCAACTTCCACATGTTCTGTGCACTGCAGGAGGCTATCTCAGTTTTCAGAAAATTCAGACAAAACCAGAGTCACTTCTGAGCACTGAAGAGCTTCCAAAAGCCTGGGAATTCTTCATCTCCATTTTATCAATAAGCAGCAAGTCATTAGATCTCTCAGTATTATTTCTCCCACTGTTTTTTGGACTCTGTTAAAAAAATACACCCCAAACAGGTTTCCTTCATGCATAGGTTTTTTTCTGTAGCTTTTCCTTATTGCAGGACAAGATTATTTTTACTGGTGCAAAATAAACTGATGAGGTAACAGTGAAGTACCATGCAGTAACATATTTGGAGGTCAGCTAAGGTAAATGGAGTTTACCTAATTTTCTTTGAACAATACAGCATTTAGCAACTCCTCATACACTTTGGGTACGTCGATATATCCTTAGTTTGCATGTATATCTATACAACTTCCATGCAGTCTGTCTGCTCTTCCGTAAAGTTCAAAAAAGCATTAGAGAAGCAGCATCAGCCTCCACAAAAAATTTTGCATTATGATGGCACAGCAAAAGTGAATGGCAGAAAACAGCTGACAGTGTGGCCCTTCAAGGTAACAAGCCAGGTGGATTAATTTGTGGTTTTATGCAAACTATGCAAAAAGTGCAAAGTGCCAAACCTGCTGCTTATCTGTTGTTAGTGTCCCAGAGGTGAGATAGGTTACAGCCAGAAAAAGAAACAGCACAAACATGATTTGGCAAGTGGGGAGAGGACTGGCCACTGTCACCCATGCACATGGCCAAGGCAAGGGCATCCACTCAGGTAGAGATCCTGAAGCTGGGCTCTCTACCTGTAGTGGCCCCAGCCAGGCAGCTTTGAAAAATACTCCCTTTAAAATTATTAGGGATATAGTTTGTTTATAAAATACCGTGTCTTAAGGTCTGTACCCTCACTTTCTTCAGAAAACTTAGGCAAACTGCTAAATATATGCCTTTTTAAGGAGTATTTGCAGCAGGAGAGCAAAGGTGGCACTGCCTGACCCACTGGAAAAGTACAGGAGTACCTGGTCAGTGAAGTGATTCGGTTCTGATATTGCAGTTTCTGCTTTTTAAGGAAGTCACCTTTGGTTTGAAGCTGAATAGGACTGCAAATGTTTACCCATACAACCATACTTTGAATATTGAGATATTATCACAGTGTTTAAACCAATATTTGCTAGACTTATTTTCAAGCATTGCATTGAGAAATTAAAATGGAATTCTGAAAACAAAGTGTTACTGATAAAAATCCACATTGTTCACCATTTTATTATCCAAGAGACGATGTAAAGAGATCAAATATGAACTATTTGCCCTTTCTTATTCCCACGGGAATACTTGAGGCACTTCTCAATTTTTAAGGCGGGAAAGACAGCTCTAACTGCTTCCCCTTCCCACACCTATAATTACCTCATATCTTTAAATGGTTTATGTATCTCCTTTCTATTCTGGAGCTTTCTGGGAGAGAAGCAGAGCTGGCTAAAGGTAAGGAACATGCTCACTGTGATTGCAGCAGGTTCCCTGTTCTTCCTTCTCTGGGTTATCATGGACCTGCCAGAGAGGTGGGGGGGAACTCAGTCTGTGACCGGTCATAGCTGGAAAAGCAGGTATTTATAGTGATTGTTGCCTTATATCTGTTTTAAAAAAATGAAAATTATTTAAAACAACAAACAAACAAAACCCCAAACCTAAACAAAAACCCACAAAACCCAAAACATTGCAACACGACCCGTTGAGGTCAGCTTCCAAGGTCTTTCCAGAAGGTGGCAATCTTGTTTCACGTTTGTGCCATTTCCAGCCAGGCTCCTGCAGCAGGACTGCGACTTGAGGCCTGCAGAATAAATAAAGAAAAAAAAAATAAATATTTTAAACTGACAGCTACAGGCTTATGATAGGCACAAAATCAAGAAGGAAAGGAAAAAAAACAACACAAAAACAAAACAACAAAAAACCCAAACTCATTTCTAGAGTTAAAAATCTAACAAAGTTGAGTATTTTGGCTGAAAAAAATAAATTTAAAAAGTTGTTCTCAGAGGTAGAATTATTTTTGTAACTGTCCTTTTCCTTGTAATGACTTTTTAGGAATGAGAAACTGATCATAACCCTATTTTTACAGGAGGAATTTTTTAGTGGAAGTGTGTGCCATAGAAAACTTTTTTTTCTTTACTGGAAGTGCAATTTGCCTGCAACACAAGATAAGCACAGCAGAGATCTATATGAGAACAACACTGTAAATTTTCTTCCTGGAAGAACCCAGAGTAATAAAAAACTAATGGGTGTCTCAACACACAAGAACATTCTTTGAATAGGTATTTGAGAAAAAAAATTAAAATGAACACACTACCAAGCAATTCAGCTTTGGTTTGCAGAGAAAATAATTTTCCAAAAAGAAAGGTGAAGGAGCTGCTTCTTATACAGGGACAAATCCCACCTGCAACACCTTACTCCCTGAGGGAAATGGGAGATTTATCGCAGCAAAGTCTGTGATCCCCAGGGAACCAGAGGAGACACAAGTCTGATGTGATTTTTCACTCCTTAGGTCTACATTTCTCCCACACTTTTTGTGTGATTTGGGGTAGTTTGGCCATTCTACCCTTCCAAGGTCCTGGATGCAGACAGAGACATACCAAGACATAAAAATGTGTCACAGAAAATAATTTTATTTCAAACTTTCACAGGCCTCAAAGCTGCAGGCCTTATTATAATTTTTGATAGTGTGTTTGCTCCATGCAGGGATTATTGTAACACACAAACATTTAACATTAAAGGGAAGGGCTCATCTACAAACAGCACCACAAGCTGACATTTCTTGGGAGCTTCCTGTAATGTGCCCAATGTCAGGATTTCTTATTGTTGTACCTTGGACACGTGCCAAGTTAGGCTTTTGGTGCATTAATGCACTTCTACACCTACAACGGTGGCAGCTGAAATGGGTTGTTTCCTCTGAGACTCAGCTGTGCCTCACAGCAGGTAGTTTTTCATCATTGTGTAATTTTTTCTAAGTCCCTCCTGATATTTTAAAGGCAATAAGAGCACATAAAAGTAGAAGTATATCTCTGGTTCTTTGAGGCACCATCCATTCAAGCCATGCTGTAGCTGCAGAACTGCAGAGGTCCTTGTCCCCTGGCTCTGAAAATACTGCATTGATAGTTGACATGCTGAGGACACGGTTTTGTTAGTGTCTGTAAGATCATCAATCTCTCCATCCCTTTGAGTGGCTGTTGGTCTGGGCATCAGTACAGCATGGTAACTGTAAAGGACAGAAGAATTAGGCCAATAAATTATATGTTCCAAAGCACAACAATCATTATGTTGTGCACAGATATTTGCAGTTAGCTTAATGAAGTGAGTGAAGGCCCCAAGACTAAAGGGTGTGGAAACATTCAATCTCCTGCAGACATGTAATAGCAGCAACAACCCAACTCAACATAAGGCCAAAATAAATCACTAAGATAAGAGGAGATTTCTCCAGGAGACCAAAAAACACTTGAACATCTGGACAAAAAAAAAAAAAAAAAAAAAAAGTTAGTTGACTGTGTGTTTTGGATGCTTTGTAGGAAAAATATCTGCAAAAGACTGTCTTGTCTTTAAGCACTGAACACTGAGACCCAAGGCATTTCCTGGGGATTAATAACTACCTAGGAGAGTTAATGACCTGGAGAAAAGCTGAGGGTCATTAAAACCAGTCAGTCATCAGCTCATCAGGAAACGTCCTCTGCTGAAATTTGTTATGATTGCAGCTTGCACCTCTCCCTCTTGGTAAATACAAGGAAAAAAAAGTAGCATCATACTTCATCCTGCGTAGCCAGAGCATTCACACCTCTGCCAGGGGAAATGTTGGGGGGCAGCATCCTCATGCTAAGCTTTAAAAAAATATTGTTAAAAATTCTCCCCTCAAATTTAGATCATGCCACATAGACAATTAATTAATGTCACACTTATTAAAGGGGGTAGAAATTTAATGCTAACATGTGACAGAAGCTGTCTCTCTCCGCCCTGTTAAGAGCGTCATGGGCTACAGGGAAGGGTTGGTGAAAAAATTCTGGCAGTTTTCTCTGTGTCCCCGAAAGTGAGAAAGTGAACACAGCACAACTCTATAGTTTGAGCTGGAAATGGACTACAAAAAGGTTCACAGAACTGGTAACAGTTCCTCCCTCCCTAACTTTTGCTCGGTGAGCCCCTGCCACACTCCCACTCCAAAGCACTCCCTGTGCTGCTGTCACCTTGCACGCGGGGGATCAAAGGGACACCCTGAAGTCTGGATCACCCTCTCCAGCTCTGTCTCACCCCAGGATTACAGCATACATGTGAAACAGAGACCTGCCAGTGCTCAGCAGGCACAGCACGGGCTGGGGCACTGCAAGGAATGCACCCAGCCCCCTGCAGAGCCTCAGGAAAAACAGCAAGAAGGAAGAATAAAAACATGATCTATAACATATTGTGACAGTGTACTTTGCTTGCAAAATTTGGTGTAACCATCCCTTTCTTCTCAGTTCCCTTTACTCTGGAGTGTGGAGATCCACAAGAGGAAAGACAATGCTACATAGTGAAAGACACTGAATACACTGTTAGGCAGATGGGCACATCCTTGCAAAACCAAGCAGTTACCCTATAAAATGAGGTCCGTATAGTTATTAGTGCATTTTACTAGCTTGTATTTTGGGATACATACAGTATCTGCACATTTCAAACATGAAAAGTAGTACTGTTTTACTGTATTTCAGTGCCCTATGATTGGGAATAGTTGCGCCTGGAAAGTCTTTGACACCTTTTAGTAAATGCTAGATATCCATTAGGTTAATTATTACTTGAGAAGTTATTTACATAAAATGTTAATTTTATTAATAAGTGCACTTTAAATTATTAATAGCATTTTTAGCTGAACAAGGACAGAACAGGTTTTTGTCTGAAGACACCCACATATTATTAGTTACTTGAATTCTCTGATTTGGCAATGAAACACAGTTATCTGAACCTTTCATTTGTCTGAGAGTTTGCCAGAAACAAGGGCAAGTCCAAGACAGGCAGCAGCTACAGTAACATATTTCATACCTTAGGTATACGCCATGATACTGTTGCAGGAGCAGGCAGCCAAAAGCAAAGTCATGATAGCTCTGGCAAAGCCTTTCTTTCAGGGAAATCTACATGTGTGTTTAAGTCAAGGTCGTCAGCCATAAAAACTTGAGGCAGCAAGGTTCTCTTTAAAATGTAGATCTAGTAGTGAAGCCTGTCTAATCTAAAAATGCTTATTTACAAAACCTGAGCAGTATGAGGCAGGGGGTGTGTTCAAAAAAGCAGTCATCAGGTACAGCCATCAAAAGAGCTTAACCAACAATTTTAATTTCAGCCATACAGAAAGATCCAAGTGGTCAAGGCATTGAAACAGTACAGGAAATATGTGACTGAGGTCCTCCATATTGTCCTTAAGGTAGATAGCAGGGCAAGAACAAGCAGGGACTGCTCAGGCCATCTCTGTCAGCAGCAGAAGATTCAGATAATTTTCAGAGAATCATAGAATCATTTAGGTTTAAAAAGACCCTGAAGACCATTGAGTCCAACTGTTAACCTAGTATTGCCAAGTCCACCACTAAACCATGTCCCTAAGCACCACATCTACTTCTCTTTAAATACTTCAAGGGATAGTGACTCCACCACTTCCCTGGGCAGTTTGTTGCGCTGCCTGACAACCTTCTCAGTAAAGAAGTTTTTTCCCAATATCCAATCTAAACCTCCCCTGGCACAACTTGAGGCCATTTCCTCTTGTCTTACACTTGCTACTTGGGGAAAGAGACCAACCCCCACCTCTTTACAATGTCCTTTCAGGTAGTTGTAAAAGAGTCATAAGGCTGACCCTCAGCCTCCTTTTCTTCAGACTAAACACTTCCAGTTCCCTCAGCCTCTCCTCAGAGGACTTGTTCTTTAAACTTTTCACTAGCTTTAGTGCTCTTCTTTTGCATGGTAGAAGGTCTGGTCTGTTCTTCCCCCACCATGCCACGGTGGGCAGTGGAGTTGTGTATGAGCAATTTAAGAAACATAGGGAAGGAGTTGTTCATCTCAGACAGAAAAATTCGCATACACACTGCAGTATCTATGCAGGAAGGACCTTCTGGTACAGAGAGGCAATTCTTTCAGAAGTCTCATTTTATTGATTTATTTAGGTAAACTATTCAGAGACTACAAAGTAAATCTCTGTATTTTCTTCTGTACAGAATCCTGCTGCATTTTCAACTGGGAAACCATCTTGCTTCTCTTGACTGAACATTTGGTTCCTCTCAGGAGAAGCATTCCACCAAATTTCTCTTCTTCCCCATCCCTCACAGGAAAAGGATGCACCACTTCTGCTTACAGACTTTGTTTGGATGTTACTCCTCATGACTTTTCAAGATGTGCTGGGGCTGAAAAACACAGGACAGAAACTTCCCTTTTACTGCAGCAATGGAAGACTTATTTTTAAGCAGTCCTACTTTTGAGCCCAGTGCCTTAATCTTGCACATAGGAAAATAAAAGTTCACCAGGAGACAGAAGAATCTTAGGAAGTTCAATCCAGCCTGCTGTCACGAGTGCTAATTAGGCAAATGTATTTCCCCCATGTTTACTTCCCTTCAAAGCTTCATTTTTATTTTCTGTCTCAGTATGACAATCTTAGGCAGCAGCATCCTTCATCAGAGAGAATGTAAGAGAAATTCCACAGCCTCCAAATATTAGCCCATATGTGCTGGAGTATTACCTGACATTTCTGTCATCAACAATAGGCTCACAAGAAAAATTATTTGCCATATCCGCCTTATGATACCCATTTTGAAAAGCAACATTCAATGTAAGGGTTAAAATATACATGGAAAACTGAGGCAAGGGAGAGGGAAGACTGCCAGAAAGCCAGAAATCTCTTCCAACATTTTATACAAGCTTTTCACTTTCTGAGTTGAGCTGGAAATCTGTAAAAAATAGGGCCTTACCATCCACACATTTTTTACTCACAAATAGTGGCGATCAGCACAAAATGTAAGTAAATACAGTCAGATTAAAAAAAAAATAATAAATAAAAAATCAACTTAATAGCTCTATTATGGCAAATCTGCAAGACCAGAAGAGAGAACACAGGGAAATTCAAGACAGGTAAAACATAGAGAAGCCTGCAATTTCACTGCATAATCTTGTCAAGTATCAGGGACTATATGGAAATTGATGTCAGCAAAATGAACCTTTATCACTCAGTAGATGGATATCGTGCATGGCACCAGGGGGACCCAGGTCTTCTGCCAGCTCCAGCAGCAGCTGCCAAAATTCACCTAGGCACCACACTCTTTGCTCCATGCTTACTTGAAGAAATAGTTGCTGTACATAGATAGTAGGTCTAAGAGGAGAATGAAGCTGGGACAGTTTATTGGGAAAGTCTACTGCAAATCATTATTTTTAAAATATCATATGCCAAAAACTGGAAAAGAAAATTTTTCAGTTTTTGTTACTAGAACTCTCTGCAACTTAATTATTCCTCTTACAACTACTGCTTCAACTGGTTCTGGAGGACTAAAAAGACCATGTACTCTGAAAACAGTTACAGCAGGAAAGCAGAAAATTATAATAGACTAATTTAAAAATATGGTCTTTGTGACAGCACTCTGGAGAAGTAAGATCTCATTTGCCAAAGCCAGGGGAAAAAGCAAGCTACAATAACCTGTGTGACAGTGATAGCCTTGACATGCGTTAAGTTTCAAGCTTCAAGCCGCAACCGGCTGTGACAAGAGTGACTTTTCTAAAAATTCCTCTTTAGTCATCATGTGCAAGCAGACTTACTAAATATCAAAACCTGAAGACTGAAAGATTTTTTTCTTCTTAAATATCCATTTGACATCCATGAAATACATGCAGAATGAGGGTAACATTTTAATGGATGTTGGTTCTCTTGTTCCCCAGGAGCTTTTACATATACATGAAGGCAAAAAACTAACAGAGTAGGGCAACAGAGAACACTAAGCAGGATATCAGGCCATCCTTAATACAAACAAAATATTTTTTTGTTTGTTTTTCCCAACCCCAAAACAGGTTTCTAGAGCTTCCTTACACATTCTTTATGAGCTAGAAGAGCT
Source organism: Chaetura pelagica (assembly GCF_000747805.2). Taxonomy (NCBI): domain Eukaryota; kingdom Metazoa; phylum Chordata; class Aves; order Apodiformes; family Apodidae; genus Chaetura; species Chaetura pelagica. The sequence continues at coordinate 6,115,305 of NW_009952801.1, forward strand.
GAGCACAGGCCTTTGACCTTTCCACCTACAAGATCATGTGTGTGATGCCTGCTCTGCCGACACCACCCGCAAACACAGAAGGTGCTGTCCAAAATTGCTTCTAAATTAAATGTTTTTCAATTAATTTCCCATGAAGCCACAAATAAATAAAATCTTCATGCAGCTCCTCAGTGTCCTGGTTTTGGCTGGGATAGAGATAATTTTTTTCTTTAGGACCCATTTGCTTAAACATGTTTTAAACCTAGTTTATTATTCAAAAACAACTGCTAACAAACTCTCAGGTACAAATTATGGAGAGAAAAAGGAGCAGTATCATTTAACACAGGGAATGTACTTATATAAAGGGCTTCTCCCAAATTAAAACAGCAAAACTTGGTAACAGAAGTCATATCCTTGCAACAATAATAGCACATTAGTAATAGCGATGATGAGTTTTGCAAGACAATGAGGTTATAACGATGGAAATATCCTGAGCCAACAGGCTTCAGTGATAATCAGAGCTGGTAAATTAGGTTATTTTCTGTAGAGCAAAGTAACAGTCTGTTTAATAATATACACTGCTACATACAAACACCGCAATTAGAATTTTTCAGAACTGACAGAAGACAATTTACTCAGGGAGAAGAGGGCTGGGCAATCTTTTTTCTTTGTTGACCTGAAACACTAAGATTGTCTAAAAACGGAAGTTCTGGAGTTAACATTATCAGCTGTATCCTGCAGATTCATCGTCTGTCTGTTAATTTTGCCAGACAGCCATGCATCTTATTTTTGAAGATAGCTGTTTGAGAGAGGAAGGATTAAGCTATCACAGCCTGATGTCCAAGAAATTAAATTTGCTACTTCTCTGAATGTCACTTTGGGACTGCCTTAAACTTTTCTGGGGCACAGGGTGGGATGTTGGATTTCTCCAGCGCTGTTGCTTTTTGTGTGCTTGCACATGGGAGGGAAGGAGAATGCAGCCCTTACACGTGACACACTCAGAGTACAACTGCCAGGCAGCCTACCCTTCTGCAAATACCATTAGGAACTTCACTGTTCAAAAAAACAAACTTAAATCAACATCAGGACTGTAATCATTGCAAAGCTGCTGAATGGGTCATTCTGTTACCTAAAGTCCATTATAATCCCAAAACAACATAGTTAGGATGGGAAATACTTTTTTAAGTTATTCGAAATATGCACACTCCATTTCAGGTCCTGGGAATCAAATTACCAGCCTGTAAGTGAGATAAGGCAGGGAGAGAGTGCAGAAACCCTGGGGTGGCTGCAGGACTGGGGTTATTTGCTCAGTTCAGTTCTCGGGTGGAGCAAAACCCTGATCACACCAGCTGGAACGTGTGCACTGCAACCCCAGACAGCTGGGAGGAGAAAAGCCCAGTCACAAATTAAATTAAGAGGTGTAATATACTGTGAGAAGAAAAACAAATTGAGATTGTGAAAACAGGTGCCAACTGACATTTACTCAATACTCAGTCACACTTTCCTTTCTCTATATGTGATTAGCAGCTAAACTGAATTAGGATAGATTTCATGCTTTGGTGACCTTCCAGAACCCCCCTATGGAAAAAGAAAAACACCTGTAGCTGGACGTTTTTTTTTCAAGAGGGTAAAAGTGCCCAACTACTGTGGAGCTGGGTTGGCCAAACTGGTACACCAAAGCAAAAATCTATGCGTATGTTGGGTAGCTGCAATCAGATTAATTTTAAATTTGTTTTAATTAGTCCAATAAGTAGCACTAAAACCAGGGCTTTAAAGCAGCACCAGACTGGCAAACTAGTGGATTTAGTTATCAGCATCATTCAAGACTATCTTAATAGTTGTTATTCGTAGAAAAAGCTGAAATTGATGGACACTATCTTGAGGTCTCTGAAGTGAAATACAACAGTCCCAGTTGTTTCCCAGAGGGACTCACACAATTTCTGTGCCACTGAAAGCAGAACTGATTTTGTATCAGCTCCATTTGGGGCTCCTTGAAAGAGAAGGTTTAGCTGGGAAGATGCAAGAGATCACCCCAATGCCACTACACCTGAACATCATTCCTCCACTGGAACTACAGCTGGTCACACTGCAGGGTGGGAAACAAAATTTGTCTTCCACTGCCTGGACAACCTCTCCCTCTCAAGGATGGAGGCTCCTGTGGGCTCAGCACTGAGCATGGTTGCTCTTGTGTGGAGGGCTCACAGAACTTTTTCTCAAGGCTTCTCCTGCTCCACACTGGGTTCTCCTCTTAGCTCCCCTCTTAGCAGGGAAGCTACTGCAGTTTTTGAGCAAATCAACCTGCAAACAAAGCAGTCATTTCTCTTGAGCCAATTCAGATGCCAAGGAGGTCCCTGACACAAATAAAACCTTCTGGTAGGGTAACATTTAGTAGATGATGTGCCAGGTTTAAATGGTAAATCCCAGACATCCTCCTTGTACATGATTGCAGAAAGTCTTATTTGAAACAAAAGAATCTGCAAGTCTGTTAAGCAGGGTCTATGGCCACAAAACAGACATTTCTCCTTTTCCCAAAAGAATCAGAATCAGCAGAACAAATGATTTTGTTGGCCCTTACCAACAGCTATGTAAGGATGTACCCACCCTGACCACCCTTGGCTACAGCAAATATTCTGTCTTGTAGGGCTCAGTAACACACTGACTCCTGCCACCTTAAAACTGCAAAACATGAAACATTCCCAAACAACCCCAAACATGCTACAATGCACAGATCCGAAGTTCTTTGGGAGAAAGGGCTTCAAGCTACACCTTCCACTTAAAAGCTCACTGACTTTATTTGATAACGTGAAGTTTAGGGATTCTCTCAACACAGCAGCCTTGAATCAACATTTTTTCTCAAAGGTTTCCACAGCTGAACAGATGATGGCAAGCACGTACTGTAAGACCACTTGATGAAAATGTCAGGGGCCTTAGGAATAGTTCACATTCTCTGGCCTTCAGTTTCATGATCATTATCGAAATAAAATGTTTTTGCTTATTCCTTGCACACCTGCTGTGTGTCAGTTTTCCCCCACTGCAGCTCCCTCACTACATGCGCTGCTCATACTAACATACGCAATCACTTTCTTTATACCAAGCAGACCTTGGGCAGTATTGGCCCATCACACAGTGATAAAAACCACAGCACTTAAAACACTTTGTAAAGAGAGAGGAATGTAGACCAGTAACATGGTTCAGGGTTAGATTAAATGGGAACAGAGTTCTGGAACCTGCTGTCATTAAGTTTTGGATCAAAATTCATAAATATTTCTGAGGTATTTGTTTTCATCTCATATGACCAACTATTCTTGTGAAAAGTCAGCAGCAAATCAAGACAAGAGTCAAACTCCTTGAATTTTGAAGTCATAAACCATAACCAAAACACTCTGTAGGGAGCAGAAAGGATGAATGGAAAGGGTGTAGATCCAAGAACTCCACTGCCTGACTTCTTTTTAACCTCTATAATTCAAGGACTCAGATCCTTTATCCCACTTCTTCCCATTGCTCTCAGTAACTTCATTGCCAGTCCATGAGAACCTTACCGCATGTGTCATTCCATGTACACTTGCAATATGCAACCTTCTTTGAGATAAATGTTCTTAGAAGGATGCTACCCTAGTTGTGCTTACAATGAACCAATCTGGTGAATAAAAAATGGTTAAATGTTGACTATATAATTGAAACAGAGCATGCTTTAAATAGTGATTTATCTGGTTTAAATGTATTTGGAAATGGCTTAAATTTTTTCTAAGTTTAGTTTAACAAAAAACAGTCTCATACATATTCCCACACTGAGTAAACAGTAACTGCTGCAGCAAAACTTACTAAGCACAGGCAAAACCAGAAATGTCTGGTCTGCTTCAAACATTAAAAAAGAAAATCAATAGCAGATTTATTTTTAACTTGACACGTTACAAAAAGCAAATGTTTAAAATCTCAGGTAGTTATCCTTGCAAGATTTTCCTCTTAGGTCTTGTAAACTGAAAGATGCAGCAGGCTTTTAGTATTTACCAATGGAATTTACTTTGCATGTGGAAATGTTAATAGTAGAGAGATTAATTTAAATTTAATTATTCCAGGCCCATAAGAGGGAGAACCTAGAAATAAAAGTCCTAAATGTGTTTTCTTTCTCTATGAACTTAAGTAACTGCCACAAAGTAGAAGGTAAAAGCACATATGGTGGAATCAGGCTCAAAGATGCTACACTTACTTATTTAGCACCTGCATTGCTGTTTCATTATCAGCTTCCATTAGCCAAGATTTCAGTCTGTGTTCTCACCTGCATTTATACTGAAAAACTTGGCTAATTCCATGTTCTGAACATCCATAATCCACACAAAATGCAATTCTTTGCCCGCATCTTCTCCACAGACACAGCCTCTCTACCTTTAAGCTCTTGCAATGTGTGGTTTCGTGGCATTGCTCACTAAAAGGTGATTATATTATCCATATTTCAAGAGCAACTTCATTTGAAGTATCAGAAAACACCCAGTGTCACTGAAAAAGACATGCAAATGTATACCAGACTTTTTTAGCCACTTCTGATGTAAGGATCAGTTGCAAATATGATGAAACTTAAAAAAAACTCAAGAAAACGATCACTCAGGAAGAAGTCTTCCAAACACACTTGAACATTGTCATACTTTTTATTTTAAAATGAAAAATCAAAAGCGTAATTGTTTCTCTATATTCAATTTTACAGTAGTAACGTTCCTCAAAAGACTGACAGAAGAATCTGTATGTACTTAATACTCTGCACTGCAACATGTAAAAATGTACAGGGTTTTTTATACTTCGTGTATAGTTTAGAACTCCTTGTTTAACTTTTCCTTGGAAAAAGGTGCAGTTTTGCTGATTGGAAAAAAACAGAGAAAAAAACTACGTTACCTCTGGCAGTTCCTCATGGTGGTTCTTCTTCCTTTTTGTCTTTTAACAAAAAGACAAATATTTTTTAGCTAAGCTGACTGGCCAAAACAGACTGAACTGATTTTTAATGTGGTCAACAAAAGCATGACTATGTAGTTTATTTAGAGAATAATTATCTTAATATCTGGTAAAACCTACAATTTATGGGAAATGACAATTTCTTGTGGAACAGTATTTCTCTGATGTAAAATGCTGAATGCAAAATGTTTATCTCGGAACCATTCACAATATTAGAGATGCAAAAAATAGAATTAATAAATAATAGAACAGTAAAGAAAGTGCCACTAACAACCTACAGAGTTCAATTATTTAGTCTCATTGGCATAAGCAGTGTGAAAGTTTAAAAAGCTGGGGTGGGAAAAGAGCTTGGTGGATTTTTTTGTTGTTTTAAACTTGCAAAGTAATTCTGATGTTAAGAGTTATTTCTGAGTTATCTTAATTTTTCTTCTGCAGTGCTTTCCTTCAGTTTATTCAATTCTCCAAGTTAATGGAAACAGTGAGAATACTGTGCTTCATTTGCTGTTACTAAATGTTACTGTTTGTTTCCTGAAGAAACTTGCTAATGGACCAATTGAGGGCACATCTCTTTTCAGTTCAGTAAATTACCACTTGACTTGGCATAAAATAAATCACCACAATTGTTCCCAGTTAAAACAATTTTAAAACTTAAAAGGTACTTTCGTATTGATTTGTATTAACTCTAGTCCACAATACTATATGTGTTCTGGTCACAAAACTGCACTTTTATTATATGCATTGATGAAAATCAGGTGAAGGATATTTTCTCAAAATGGATAGCTTAAGTTGTGACTGTCATTTTATTTAGATATGAATTAGTAGTTCAGTCTTCTTACCTATGGATTTAAAACTTAAGGTACTTTCGTATTGATTTGTATTAACTCTAGTCCACAATACTATATGTGTTCTGGTGGTCACAAAACTGCACTTTTATTATATGCATTGATGAAAATCAGGTGAAGGATATTTTCTCAAAATGGATAGCTTAAGTTGTGACTGTCATTTTATTTAGATATGAATTAGTAGTTCAGTCTTCTTACCTATGGATTTAGTAGTGGATCTTACATATAGGATACAGCCAAATCACATTTTCTTATTCCATTTACAGTGAAAGGTGTAACCATTGTCTTCTTTCTTTGCATAGAGGGCACCACCAGAATGGACAGGGAATGCCCATGCAGAGCAAGGTATGGTAGGAAGACAACACTCGTTCACTGTTCATTCACTGATGCTGCTTCATCTTTATTGCGTAAGTTCACAAGAGCTACTCTGGTTCTTCTGCCTTCCCTCACACAGATCACTGTGCAGGAAGCAATATTCCAGCTCTGGATTATAAACTAAAACTAATGCTGATACTATTTTGCCAGATGAATTCAGCTGTGTTTTAATTTTCTCTCCAGAAATATCCTTGTGAATAAGAAATGTGTCCCCTTAGTATGATCAACAAATGACAGGAATGATACTGCTCCTTAAGCCAAAGGAATATGCACACAGCACAACTGACATTGATGTCATTTTTGTTGAGACTGTCCAAGATTGATCCTACTTTTGTTAATATTCGAGTGGGCAAAAAATAAAACAATCCCTCCTTCCCCCACATTTTCAAACTGCAATAAAATGCTCTACAATTTACACTGGCTCTATTTGTATCACAACATCCCTTATTATCCAGTCTTTCCAATCCAATATGCTACATAGAATGGAGAGATGATGTGGCCTATCCCAGAGACTGTAGATTACACAAATCCCAGTGAAACAAAGAATCAGTCAACCTAGTCATATATAAGACCTTACTTTGCTAACTGACCATATTGATTCCTACAAATTTTCCCTGTATTCATTTTTTCATTTTTCCTCTGTTGGGCGAGTTGTTTCACTCTTCAATCTCAGTCAGGAAAAAAACCTGACAAATGCTTTCCTGTCTGGTATCCACCTGCACTCTAGTCCACAAGAGCTTCTGACAATCTGTTAACAACCTATGATTACTATGTGACTGATTCTACTGTTTGAATCGTAACACAATCTTTGCCACAATAAAAATCTTGCCATATAAAGTACCGCAATACCAAAAAGTTTAACTTGAGAAACCAAATTACTGTTCAAGTAATTCTGCTTATGTATTCTTATTTAAATACATTGCTGACTTACCTGGAAAGAATACTACTTAATACTCTTTTATAGCATCACCCATGAATGATACTCCTGTCCACAATACTGACAAGCCAAAAGAGCCCACCTACAGCATAGTGCTGCACTTCATATGGCTCAAGACTACACATTGTCTAGAGATCATATCCTTGGCAATATCAGTACTATTTAAAAAAAGCAATAGGATGGATTCTATAGCAGTGAAATAGCACTAATGTTTATATGTAGAACAACTCGGAATTGCTCAGGTCCTTGACACTTCTAAAGAACCCGTCAATAAAGCCCACACTGTTGAAGGCTGCATTTAGCCTGCCAGCAGAATGGTTTGGCTACTGCACATCTGAAGACATTCAGCACAACTGTTGACTGGCAGCCTCAGCACCTCTCAGAACCTACATATAAGAAAATAGGAGAACCCTGGGCCCATGAAACCCCTACATAGCATCGCACAAAGTCGTGATTTCCCAGCTCCATGACACTCCAGTTTCACTTTGCATTGATATGATTACCCAAGACAACAGAATATTGAATTAAGCTCCTCTCTCTTTTCTCCTCAAAATACCTCTGGTGTTTTTACATGAAGTATAAATGGGTCTTGTTCCTTTGCAAAAAGGAAGGATTACTAGCAAGCCAGTGACTTAAATCAACATATATAATAAAAAGTTTAGCAGGTTAAGATGAAAATCAAATTTTAAAACAGACTATAAAGGAATGCTTCGCATAAAGTCGTTGAAAACAAAAAAGGAAAACATTGTCTTTGACAATCAAATCCTAATGTCACTTTCAAACTGAAAAATAAGAAGTCTGTACCTTCCTAACACGAGATGATTTGTACAAAGACATTTTTGTACTTGCCCTAGTACTGGCTGGCAGCCTTTAGGAAATAAAAAAAAAAAAGTAAAAAGTTTCTTTCGAGTTGCAGCTATTCTGTGCACGGAAAAACCAGGTAACTCATACAACTATTTTCCACCTGTTCTAAGCAAACGAGGTGTTCCCAATTCTGGCAGTTTTATAAGAATCTCTTCCCTAAAATTTCAGTGAGCTGGCAACTGAAAATTCCGTAAGTAGCTCTTGACTTAATTCAGAATTAGCAGATTTTTGGCTGAAAAAATTCAGAAAACAGATTTAAGAGACTACTTGGGACTTGCTTTTGAAAATCTTACAGTAAGAAAGAGCAAGATTGGTTTTGAAATCTACATTTCTTCAAACTGATAAGTAGCTCTTGACTGCCAATAAATTCAATATAATCTAGTTTCATATTGAAGTGCAACCTCAACATGTATTTATATAAAATGTTAAATGAGAATTCCAGTTAGCCCTTTTGAACCAGATATAAAATAATTTAATCAACCCATACACATTGTTCCAACCCCAACATGCCACGGTAACATAAGAGAGACAGTTTCAGAAAGTTCAAAAAACAGAAAGTTTTTTGAGATACTTTAATACTAAAGAATGCAAACATATTGCTGTATGCATGCAGAAGAAACTGCAGTGGCACAGAGGTTTCAAAATGTTTAATTAAAATAAAGCTTAATTTCTTTAGAAATACTTAACATATATGAAATAATTGTTTGAATTATATCATTAACTTTCTTTCATAATGTAAACCATTACGTTTCAGGTTAAATAAATTGATGCAGAGTGATGCTGTTTACTGAAACTTTAGCAATGCTCATATATTCACTAGATATCAAATATAAACCAGTTAATGTGACAGACTGCAGAGTTAAATAACCTACAGGCCTGTATTACTCTCACTTAGCAAATGGCAGATATTTTTAATTTCTAAGAATGTTTTGAGTGGAATTTCTTGCCATGAAATTATCCTAGAAAAACAACTTCAAGAAATTAGAACTTGCAAGCAGCTAGTGAAATTCCTGAAATGTGTCTATATCCTGTAACAAAAGTGTGTAAGTTAGTGAAAGCAGTAAACACATTACCCTAGGGTCAAAGAACCAACAGCTCTGTAGCTCAGGACATCGTTTTGATGAATGTGAAACAGCTGGAATAAATATGTCAAGGGTAACAATTGTGCTCCCATGGTAGATCCAGCTGCTGCAAAAATAAACCCGGGGAAAAAAAAAACAACAAAGAGTAAAAAGAACCCAACAAAATAAAAAAACATCCCTCACACACCATACATTGCCACAGTTTCTGCACATCTTTTGAAAATAGAAGACACTCTGCAAATACCGGTTGAAAATTAATGCAGACATTAATTTGTTAAAAGTAAAAATATTTCATAAATTGTTTACAAAAAATCAACAAATGACTGATTTTCTAAATATCACTGAACAGCAATATTTTTTCTTAGTGGTTTATTTCCAGACTGAGGAACATTCGTACCCGCTAACGAGAAAGTTATTTTAAAAACAAACAGTTAAAGACTCATAGTAATCCTGTTAATACTTTATTAGTGTAATTTTTTAGCTTTCTATTGGACAGAACATAAATACAAACTCCAAAAAAAATTTAAGAGTCCTCTGCCATTCAGTAGAAGTGACCGTGGCAGTCTGCTTCATGTTTATTCTTTGTTACACAAACGAGAGGACGGGGAAGGGTGGGAAAAAGCATCAATAGAACAATTAGGCACACAGCTGACACTTACTGTACAATGATATGCACAAGTAATTTATAACAGCTATATTCATGAGATGTGCTCTTCAGATTTTTCCCTTGCAATATATGAGCTTTGCTCAGATGAGTAAAGATCACTGAGAACAAGGGAATTAACAAAGGATTAACAAATAAGACTTTTAAAACAAGTCCTTAAATAAACTAACGCAACAGAATGCAAAATTGTTCAGCAGAGAAATCATTTTTAACCTAGACTTCAAAACATTAAAAATTCATTTATTTTACAGTTATTCAAATACACATGCATTAAATGAAAATATTGCACAAAATTGAAATTTAGATTGTGGAATTCATATATTTTTATTTTGGTACACATTCTGGTAGCACTTAAAATTTAATGTTTAGTTCTAGCAAACACCAGCAGCACAAGCTTAAGGATGAACCAAATGAAAAATTCAATTGCTCATTTTCTCTTAAAAATAATTAAGGCTAAAATAAGTGCATTTTTTGACAATGGCACAATTTTCAGTGGCCAGTCACAGCACCCAAAGGCCAGAAAATACTTCCAGACACTTAAGTGCTGTATATTAACATTCAGATTTGGAGACTTTTTAGGATAACAGGCTGCATGGGTTGACAGGGCAGGTCATCAACATTTGAAATCATCAACAGGAAAACCATTTAAATAAAGGTACATACAAACTCTTTTTAAACAAAAAGTATTCATTTCTGATTATTTTTGCCAGTCAACAGGCACCACTGAATTAGGAAGCCACATTCTGTAATTAAAAACAGAAGACAAAAATTTAATACATATATACATATGCACACTCACATATGTGTGTATAGGTATATATATGTAATAAATTAAAAAAAGTAAAATTACTAATACACACAGCGTAGTATGTTCAGTTCACATTCCTAGAGATATTATTTTATTGTAGTACAGAAATGTACCAGATAATTAAAAAAAAATCCCAAATTTGCAAATGATCACTATTATCTTGAAATTTTTCATGGTACCTACAGATAGATAAAAGGTTTCACAGATTTGACAAAACAGTATTTGAACTTCCCACTTTTATACTGCATAACAAATTCAATGATTTAAAAGACAAATGAGATTTGTTAGGATCAATGATATATTTCCTATATCACCAAGTACAACTGCTGATTGATCTTTCATCAGTCAGATGCCAAGTATGCTTGAGCACCCTGACATCAGAGGAAGATACAGGCATGTAAACAATAGGAGCTGGCTATGTTGGTTACTTCACACAGAACTCAAGAATTTTGTAAAATTCTACAGCAATTCATCATCATGGTTTCTACAGAACCTGCAGAGAGGAAGGGGGAAGGGTTCTTACATATTAACCAACTTATCTTCCTAGGGATTATAAAAGAAAAGGATTTCATTTACAGTATTTAGTTCTGCAATAAAGAAAAAAACAAGTGCACTTGAGCCCATGCATACTGTATGAGAATGTTAACAGCACAATATGATCATCATTAAATAGTATGATAAAAGGCTACACCGCATTAATAGAGTCCATGAGAAAAAATTACCTATATATAGAGGCTTCAGTCAATTTAACTAGGTCTTTTGAAAACCTTCTATCTTCTCTGAGAATGCCTTCATAAAAGGTCTGTGCTCCCCTCTCATGTAAAAGGATCATTTGTTCCCATTAAGACACAAATTACTCTAAGGATCCTTACTCAGTAGCTGCATCTTACCCTGTGTCTAGTGTTCAGAACAAAATGGACTCTATAGGATTACTTTCTGTTCACCTGGACAGTGGTCTTTAAAGGGGTGGGGACTACGAAAAAGAAAACACAAACTGAGACATGCTGTGGCCAAACAGGAGTATTCAGTTGTTACTTTATTTCCAATTGGAAAGAAATTCTTCAATGAAACTAAACAGGATGATGTGGGGTCTTGATGTCAAATGTTTATTAAAATTGTATACTATGCAAAAAATAAAAAAAATATTTAAAAAAATACTGTAGTTTTATATCCTTTTTATTTTCATATATACACTGAGATGCGGTCAAGAATTTTGAAGTGTTTGCATATGACTAGTGAGACCCTTTACCTGCGAGGAACCATCTAATACTAGTATTTTTCCATATGAGGCTTACACACTAAAAGGTAAGGAATCTTTCAATTTAGTAGGACATTAACATTTACAACCCAAAAAAGTGTCGAATTTTAGTGGGCAGTTGTGTGTAAGCTGTGTCTTAGAGCAACTTCCTCATCTCCTTACATGATGTCTGCTCTCCTTGAAACATGTACCCCCTTCCTCCTACAACTATGATCATGACATATGTTCAAATAAATCAATTGAACATAAATATGATGTCAATGAAGTTACACGCAAAATGTTTGCCTGGTGCTGTAAGAGCAGAATATGACCCTTAAAGCTACAGAATAATCAGAATAAAGGTTTATTTCTACTGCACCTCTGCCTTCACTAAGATTCCCCTTAGATCTAACGTTAGTTTATTTTTCAAAACATGAAAAGTGAAGTAAATGTGGCATAAAAGCCACATTACCTCAAGTTTTTCTTAATTATTGTACTTTTAAGATGGGGCTGTAACTATCTCTCCCCTCTCCTGACTGCTTTTCCTGTTAGCTTATCCTATACAGGAATGTTAAGAGGGCCCTACAGAGCCTCAACACTCGTAAGGTAGAACAATTCTACCTGATTCTCACACATTGCACTATCTCCCAGTGCCGAAACACCCTATTCTTCCATTCTATCACCAGAGTTGTGCTTTACTTGGACAGTCTGGCACTTCTCATTACTGTGAAAACATTGACAGGAATGGAAGGAATCGGCTTTCTTATACATTGGGCCAGTATTCTTCTCAATGTTGCATGAAGACGCACCAAATCATTTAAGACACATAAACCCTTCAGGTAGTGGTTGAATTACAAGTGAAGATGAGACAATCCACAGGTCTTACAGATGCATTAATAACCTAATATGTGACACTAGAAGACTGGTGCAGAAATAACAGCATGTGAGTTTGAAGCCCCAGAGAATCTGCCCAAGTAATTAGTCCTGGACAAACATACACCAGCTTAATAGGTTTGAAGTGTCACCTTTTCTGCAATGAAGGCGCTTGAGTAGAATGTAGTCTTTGCTTATATCTCTGCATCTGCTTTGACCGTGAGTGCAGTTTGTTGAAGAGCTCATGGAACTTATTTTGTGGAAATAAGGTTTCTAGGAATCTCTCCAGAAACACGTACACCATTCTCTTATTCAGTTGAGTGTGCTGAAACATTTCAAAGACACGAAGAATGCCCTTCCGTGTTGTCTCAGCGCCTATGATGTGTTTCAGCTCATCTACAAAAATGAAAGTTACACAGTGGTTTAAGCTAAATTCTGCTTCTGTGTTAACAGCAAACTTAAACTGAACATTAAGTCTTTTAAATGACATAGCTTGGAACAACATTTAAACAATTCACAAGAATAGGGACATTATTCCAATAACAACATATGATAAGGATTATTAGACTTTAATACCAGACTCACCTGGCATTACCTCCAGTAATTTGGTCTTCCCTGCCACTCTTGTTCTCATTCTAATAGCTTTGTCCCTCCGTGGAACAGCCTCTGCTAAAATGCCATTGGGCCAAAAAGCATCTCTGTAACAAAAGCAAATCTGTCAAAACACGTTAAAATTTTATCAAGTGAAAGGCTCTTTTTAATCCCTGAAAGCTACCTCTTAAAACAAATATAAGAAAGCAATCTGCACACAACATAACACACAGCTCAAATATTAGAAAATGGAAAAGGCAAAAAAGAAATCAAAAGCAAGAAGAACAATACACTCGACCTACTAGTAGCTACCATACACTTTAGTGCAAGAACCAGATGAAAAAAAATTAAGAAAATATTACACATCAAAAACATCCAAATACCACATAGTTGTTACATAAAATACACCTAAAATTTCCATTTACCAATCAGTCTCTATTGCCAATGAGAGACTCAAGCCTTAGGTCTATTAATTGCTTTATTAGATCTCCATTGGTAGTTAAGCTATCAATAAGCTAGAGCTGAGATGAAGTAGTTCCAGTGTAGTATAAAGCCCAATGCAAAAGATGTGTGGCTCTATAAAAAGGTATTTTGCATCAGTAAATTACAAATTATTTTCCTGATTAAGCAACACATAGTCTTACTTGGTTTTATTAAGAATAACAGGGTATCTGTAAAGTATAAGCCTTTGGCTGATACTTTATCCTACTTAACATCTACCACCCCCATCCAACTGCAGATGCCATTAGGCCTTTTAGGAAAGAGAATGACAGAGCCTTTGATACTTTGAAACTCAGGATTCAGTTCTGTTGTACCTGCCCACATGCAAAACATATGGCTCTAGAGCTAATGCAGAGATGCCAGTTACTATAGTAGTCCTCTAATGCACATACTTCCTGAAAATTATCCTTATCCTGTTTGACATAAAATTTTAATTCCTGGTCCTAGTATTTGTATTACTATAATTATAAATTATTAAGCGTACGAATAACATATTTTTCAAAGTTGCTGTTGCCCTGAATCATAAAGGGGTATTAAAAACTTCACTCTGACAGGAAGTTATCTTAAGGCACAATAAAACAGAAATACAGAATGGTTTGGGTTGGAAGGGACCTTAAAGATCATCTAGTTCCAATCCCTCTGCGTGGCCTCTCCCACAAACAGAGCATTTGATACTTTCAAATTCAAAACTTCAGTTCCATTGTATCTGCCCACATGCAAAACATATTAGCTTAGAAGCAGGGGTTTTTTTCTAATAATTGTTTGCCTTTCAAGGCAAGGCATGCACATGCCTTCAAGGTAAACAAGACCATTCAAGCAGTAATATGGAATTTGCATATATACTCATACTCTAGCTCTCCTAGACTGGCTAACAAAGAGCTTCTAAAGGAAGAGGAGAAAACTCAAAAATATTCTTCTTTATGTGACACTTTCTCTCACTTAACACATGTAAAAAGCAGTGAATGCTCCAATCGGAGTTCTCTACTGTAATAATAATTTCCTCACTTAAAAAGAATAGGAAGGCTATACAGATACTAGACATTCAGTACCAAGTACTTCATACTTAACATCTATGATAAAAGACATACCTGAAGCGTTTCACTGCATCTGCTACTTGCTCAGGAGATGTCATCCAATCAACATGATCAACTATTTTTCTAAAATCAAAGCAACAATTCTCATTTAATTTTTAAAACAAAAAAACAAATAGGCATATAGTTTTAAAGAACACTCCGGGGCAAATAAAGTAAAATTCCAGCTTTCTTCAATTTCATAATTAGGTTCTATAAAACTACATACTAGGAAGGCAAATTCTCAGGATAAAAATCTAAGCTCACTGAGCACTCCTAAAGCTAAACCCTTTTTCTACTTGAGTAGAAGCACAATGACTAGGCAGGCTGAAAAACTGATGTTGCATCTGCCATCAACACTAGATAAATGTTCTGATTGTAGAGTACTCCTTTATGGAGCACTCTTCAAGTTCTGATTCTGTAAGCTAAGAACCTACTTAAAATCTCAAATTACAATACTTACATATGGAGTTACTTATTAATCTTTAACAGGAGAGACAGACTGATCGTAAACTCTTTGACCATCAACACATACATACAGCTCAACGTCCAAATCTAGTATGTTCACAGAAATGACACATGCATCCGTGTATCAGCATAACCCCAGGATTATCTCCCTAAATATAGTAAGTATTTTGTTTTCTAAAGAATAGGAAAACACAATTTTGCTGCAGAACACCATTAAATCCCAAGAATCTGCTAGGACAAGGTACGACGGTTGAATTAGAGGAAGAGGAAGATGCGAGTATGTGGAATAGCTCCAAAGGCAGAAGGAAAATAGTTCTGCACACGTGTGCAGTGAGAAAGCAGCAGCCTGTGCACAAACTCAGCTAGTTACACTACAATCTGAAAATAAGAAGTATTCACAGCCCTTAAATAGGCCAGCATGTTTTAGGGAGCTCAGACCTCATGATATTTGTCTCCTGGACATCCGGAATTATTTGAAAAAGACCCTGTGCTATTATAATTACATGGTTGCATCATACCACAAGAACTGTCTATATGTTTCACAATTATGATGAAAAAAACCACAAATATAGTTGTGAAGTGTAAAAAGTAATGATACGGTGAGGAATGTCCTGAAAAAGTAATAGGAAACTGCTTATCATCTGCCAGAAATGAAGTTTTTTACTCGTGGCACTAATCCAAAATGATAATATAGTGCCAACCTTGTTTCTAGATGTTGGTTTTTTTGTTCTACATTTTTATTTATATTTCACAAATAAATAATTAGAAGGGAAAACCTGAAAAAAGTAGATTTCTAAGCCGAAGTCAAGAAATCTTACTTATTTAGCACTACTCATTTGTTTGCATTTGTACAAAAATGTATATACGTGAATTTTGAATTACAGAAAACATGGGGGAGGGGGGGGGGAGAAGAATCCCCATAACAGTTCTTTCCCTTCTCCCCCCTCCATCTTTCAAAGTGTGAGAGCAAAAGTTTAACATAGTAACTGTACAGTTCACATTATTTGATAATGCTGATGTCTCATTTGTGCCATCAAAGAGATGCAAACAGAAATACTGCAGAAAGTAATAAACAACACTAACAACAAAAAGCACGGTGTAAAACACTGAGCAAAAAAGCACAGACACCATCAATATTACATTTATTCACATATAGGTGGAGTTTTGTTGACATGTCAAAGCTCTTTTGGAAGTTTTCTAGCATGTAAGAGTTACTGAAATTTGTCTTTCAGCAATGTTTTATGTTTATCTCCATTTTGCACCACATTGGTACTTGGCTTATTGATCCTCTTCAAATGGGACTGCATTCAGATCTAATCAGCAATAATTTAGTAGTACCAAAGAGGATTTACAGACACAATCTACATAGTCTCACTCACACAGTCGCTCTATGTAAGAAAAACAGTACCTATTAATTGTGTCACCATATGTTGCTCTAATAAGTTGCTGAAGCAGATTTTTTATATTTCTTCTTAACCACTGATTTCTTTCCTTTAGATCAAAGACTTCATCCATAAGGAGGAGCATTACTCTCAGCGGAATATTGTCATCCACCTGATCAAGCAAGTGAAAGTATTAGTAAATTTATTTCAGTTCAGTTAAGAAAACTACAGTTCTAGTAGCTAACTCTCAGGCCAAATGCTTCATAAGCAGAACAATGACAAAACACTTTGCTTTATTTTTTACTGTAATCTGAAATCTTTCCTAAATCTTCTGTAACATCACTAATAGCAAAGAAAGATTGAAAATTAAAGGTAAACTAGGCTTAAACACACTGAATTTTTAAAGTAAGACAAAAAGTAAGTTTTATTTCACCGAAGTTGAACAAAGGTAATGTAAGTACGTATGTCCGAAAGAGAGAGCTTGTCCCTGGTTTCCTCCTTTGGTGGCTCTGTTGCCAAATGCCTAGCACGAAAAACTCTGGAAGAAGCATTTCTCTGCCATCTTTTTCTTCTGGATGCACTGTGCCAAATTCAGAACGTCCTATGAACAATGACACTTCACTGGAATGAACTGCCTTTTATTTAGATATTATTCTGAACTGTATGGCTATTAAGTGCTTTTATGCTTGTAGATTTAAAAAAGTACAAGCATTCTATTATTTAACAGAAGATATTGCTCAGATTGACTTAAAAAAAACCCCCAAAGTTATGGAAATCCTAGAATAGAGGATTCAGCAACTGCAAGCTTTTAAAGATGGATGGCATACACTTGAACTAACTGTCAATATTTTTTAAAATATTAAAATTTGAGGCAGAGTCTACTAAATTCTTTAGTATGAAAGTATCAGATTTTCATCTTAGTTTTTATTAATGTTTCTCTTAGAGAAATGACAGCAGTTTCTCATGGCCTGCTTATATGCCAAAATACAACCCTGCGCACTGTTAAACTATTACAGAAAAAGATCACATTTGAAATCACAAATAGTCAAATAACAAATCAATTTGATTTTTACCAATTCGTTATTAAACTTATAACTTTATAGAATAACAACCTTAAATTGAAATCTACTATATACTCAGCAAAATTTATTGACTGAATCCACCTTCTCTGAGTTTTGGGGTTTTTTTATTAGGATTTTTACATTCTAAGCAAAATATTCAGAATTTTGTTTTGTATTTGCTACCTGACACCGCTCTACCTGGAAGAGCAGTAGTTGGTACTATATTGTTCATCCTATGTTGGAAAAAGTAGCAAGCTTTCACAGCTATGTGGACACCTTTTGGTGGACTATATCTGTATATACAGCTGAACAGGGACAGTGGATTCATAATCCAGCTGAAGATTCTATAAACCCATGTCTTGTTTTTACAGTACTGCTTCTCCAAGTAAAATTCCATTCAAGCTGCCATATTTTTTCTCTGATTGAGAGACTGTAAGTTATGAACAATGTATCTTAAAAAGAACAGTTGAGAGTGGAAAGGTTTTAAAATGCTGGAGATCTGCCCTTCAGAAACACTTAGTATGTTAACTTATAAGCTATCAAGAACTGTAGCTTTTAACAATTTTACAGATCTATCAAACAGATGCAGGGAAGCTGCTAATATACTTGAAAGGTATTTTGTTTTGCCTGTGCAAAACAGAAGCCTCAGGAGTATCACAGATATACATCTGCAATTACAGATTTACAGATACAGACTAATATAGTGGAAAATAACGGAAAAAGAAAACCCAGAAGAACTCAAGGCTATGCTATTTGAGCAAAAATACATCTACCAAGCCATCACAGTAGTTACGCACAGGAAGACAAACAGGAATGCTTTGATGTGACCAAAAAACTCAAAACATGAAGTGAAGAACAGGTGCAGATTTATTACCATAACAAATTGCATATAATCATTGGTAATCTTATGGTATTTCTGTCCTACTTAGAGGTATTTCTTTTTTCCAATGGTTTTCACATATATGATCAATGTTTCAAACAAAACAATAGCAAAATGCCATAGCTTATGATAATATCAAGAGCTTAAACTTCACTTTCAAGCCTCTAACATTATTGCTTCATATATTTTAGGTATCCACATACTAGAAGTTTATAATTTAGGAACACATTCTGAAGCTTGTTTTTTTCCCATAAAAATATAGCAAACACTAATTCTGATCCATTAAATAAATGCTTCCAAAAAGGTCACATTGGAAATCAGAATTCATAGAATAGCAACGGAAATTATGCCAACAGTCTAATACCTTATTATCTTCAAACAGACAGAAATTGAAGAGAAGAAGGGAAAAAAAACCTCCGAACTCCTAGCCACAAAACTCAAGAACAGTAGCATGTACACTGTAAATTAATCCACTGTTGTGTAAACTGTTTTAGTGCTAATGAAGATGTTAATTTTAGAAGAAAGCAGGCAAGGTTGTTTTTTAAGAAGTTGACTGTTTTAAGTGCCTGGTATAATATTAGGAAGCAATAAATACATGGTTTAACATAAAACAAGTAACTCATTAATTTGATTTTATAAAGAGTCAACTTTGAAAGGACAAATGTCAGACTCACATTGTCATCAATTGGTGCTGCAACACGGCAATGGTCAGGGTCTGAATAGGTTTTCTGGATTAAAGGAGGCACCTACAATGAAAAAAAGTAATGTTTATGTACGAAAAAATGCTTTAGAATACCAATAAAACAGATCAATTTTCTAAATCAATTTGGTTATGAAATAAGCATCAAATATTTGGTCAAAAGTCAGGTGAACACCATCACAGATAAATGTACAGTAGTACTTTATCTTCCAACAAATCAAGCCTGCAGGTATTCTCCTATAGCTATCAAAGTCATAAACACCTTTAAGACAATCCACGTGTTTTCTCAGATGCTTAAAGCTTCAAATGAAAAACACCTCAAAACTCATATGGGATTCCTCTTGATTTTAACTCCCACCTAGCCACAGGCTTCCCAGTGAGTATAAAGGCAGACACATTGTTAGTTAATATCAGGGAAGTTACAAGCAAGGCTCAGGGCTAGTAATTTTATCACCCCAGCAATTATACAAAAAAACAACCATCAACACTACAGAAATATTATGGTTTAAGAGTTAACTCATCTCAGTTCTACAGCCACCACACACAATTGTCTTGGTAACACAAAATTTAAAAAAATTCCTGATAACAAACTCTTACAGCTACACACAGAAAGAGAAGGGCAAGGGAAAGGAAGGTTAGATGGACATGTTAGGAAGATCACTACTTTCATAGCAGTTCTAGATACCATGCCATGCTACCATTGCCCCCCTCTAAGGTATTATATTTTAGGAATACAAGAGATAAGAAAAGATGGCAGGAAAGACAAAATTGAATTAAAACAGAATTCAGCAAAGAAGAAGCAGAAAAGAGGCTATCTCCTTATCCTAAGTTTCAAAATATTTTGTCTGTTGGTTTGGTTTTTTTTATGAAAGCAGCAGATGCAGCAAACTAACTTTATGAGAATGTCTGGTAAAAAAATCAGCAAAACAGGTGACTCAATCTTCCCAAGTGACTGTACCAAATTAAGTGAAGAAGGATCACTGTAAAATGTGTTACTTAGTAGCAAAGAGAACTCTTATGTTTGTCTCCTGATGGTCCTTATTAAAAGGGTGTAGGTATAAACTAGATTGCTCTCCTGTCTAATGACTTGACTCTTCATTACAGTATACAACATAAGTCTAAGTGAGTCAATAGCTCGTTTCCTATTAATCCACTAGTATGTGTTAACTACCAAATATTTTCTTACCTTGAAAAATGATTGCTTTATGTCTTGTCCCAATCTCTCTGACATTTTACCCATGTTGTCTGACATTTTAGTCATTCCCTCTGCCAGGCTGTCAGGGAGAGACTTGACTGCATTTGATACATTTCTCATAGAGTTACGCAGTGGGTTTACAAATGTGTCCATCTGAAGGGGAAGATGTTTAACCAGAATTGTATAATCTATGAGGACACCAGTATATTAATACACTATGAGAAGTATCACACTGTTCCAAAGAATAATATAAAGAACAACCCAAATTGCTTAACTTCATTACAGAATGCAGAATAAAGCTTTTAGCTTTGCATTTATATTTCTCGTTCCTTATAGCCCTACTATAGCTATTTACATCTTTCAACAGATCTTTTTCCATAGGCATTTCCATTTCCCGTCCCTCAATTTTTCTTAGCTTGAATTTATGCTCCTTTTCTTCTCCAGTCAATGCCATTTCTCCCTTCCAAGCTTCCTACTTCCAGATGTTTCACTTCTGCTTTCAACTCTTCATCTCTGAAACATGTCTCTTTTAAACAGCACTGGAGTGATATGCTTTAATATCATGGCAAGTTTAAATAAAAACAAATGAGAAGAAACAGTTGCAATTTTCCTTTCAGTATATACTCCGTATTCACTCCAGAGGAACAAATACTAGTGGCCTGCTCTCAAAAAGTTAAGTTTCTGAAGAACCTGAAAAGCTGAAAATCAAATCTTAGTAATTTCAAAAACCTTAATAAGTATGTCTCTGTTTCACTGTTAAATATTTAATGAATAGAGGTAAAACAACAACATTTGAAGTGACAATACAGTTGCAGATGCTTTTTATATCAAAATCACTAAAAGTTCAGAAACAGCTGTATTGCAAAGTAGATGCCCACATCACCTGGTCAACTGAAGACAAAATCAATCACTTGTCTGAATAAAGTTCTGGTAAGTTAACAAAAAGGATGCACAGCTTAAAGCTCCAAATGTGATCAATGACTCTAAATGATTACAACAACTAAATACATAACATCTGTTTTTGAAGGGAAATATATTTCAACTTTTGGGCTAAAGAGCAGAGAGCATGGTAATAGCAGCAAATACAGAATATAGAGCTGAAAAAAGAAATTAAAAGGAATGAGACTACAAAAAAATCATCACAGATGTCTGACAGAAAGTAACTTGCAACAAACACACTTTTAATGTAGTCCTGTGTCTACTTTGAAAATCTTATTTCCTAGCCATACAAATACATTTACCTGTTACAAAGCCAGTATATTTTTAGCTCCATCAGATACTTTGTCACTCATAAAACATTTAAAACAACTTGCAAGTAAGTTGCTTTAAAGTGCTATATAGATGTTTAACATAAGCTCACCATCTCTGTTTATTGCAATCATTGCACTAATGAATTCTCTAAGATTCCCTTAACAGTGCAAAACATTCTTACCTTCCGTGCAAAATCTCCCTTCCCCTTGCTGTAGGCTTTATTCTCCAGGAAGTCATACACATAATGGGCTAAAGCTGGAGAAGCTTTCATCATTTCAGGATTTAACAAGAGCTGAGAAAAATAATTTTTAGACGGTGCTTTTTAAATAAATAATGAAGAAGATCACACAATTCAGTTTAGTAATAGCTTACCATGAACAAAGATGCTACATCTTTACATTTTTTAATTTGTTTTCTAAATTTTATTCCAACATTACACTATTCTCAAGATAGAAACAAGATGCTTCTTGGTACTTTGCATAATTTTGATTAGCATGTTATTTGTAGCATCTCACAGACAAAAGCACACCTTTATGACCACTCAAACTACTTCTGAAACTCAAAGGAACAAACTAAACAGCTGTGATTGGAAAAAAACATTGCTATTAAACATGAGGCACATATCTCACACGAAGACAAAACATATTGGCACTCAGAACAAACAGATTTCACAAAATTTTATTTATCTTCATTATTTATTGTTAACATGTCCACTGAGTTACTCGGCATATGTTAGTGCTAAAGGACCTGGATGTCCCTATGAAGTAAGGCAACTGAATTTCTTTGGCTGGGCTGATACAGGCTCTATCGGAATGGAGAAGCTGCGTGGTTTGCTACGCCGCCAGAGCGGGTGCCATGCCAATCCTTACACAACAGCACAAGAGAAAGTAACCACAAAACATGAGTGTAAAGGAAGAAAGTTAAGCGGCATACAGCTCAAAACCAACACAGCTGAATCCTCACCAGCTCAGAGGAGCTGGGACAGAACCAGCTGAAGATATAAGAGAACAGCAAAGTAATGTCAAACTTACTAGATATAAAGTTCTACAATATCCTATTTAGGATTGTACACCACCTACAACACAGCTTTAAAAAAAACAAATACCAAAAAAAGCCAACAAAAAAAACAAACACAAAAAAACCAAAAACCAACAACAACAAAAAAGTATGCTAGCAAATTTTCTACCTTAGAAAAAGAATTCTGACCTAGAACAAAACCAAAAAAACCACAACAGCTTACCTGCAAATATGCATTTAAATCTTTTTTCCTCTTTTCCAAAAATTCTCTATCCATATTGTTAAATGTCTTTTTGCCAGGAAGTTTCAGTATATTTGCAAGGTTTTCAAACTAGAAAAAAGATACAATTTTTTTTTTCCTGTTTTCAAGAATGACAAATCCTCATATAAGCTCAGAAATTACAGGGGTTCATTATATTCATCTATTCTTACCTACCATATAACACCTGATATAAAAATCAGCATCAAAGCCAGAACTCAGATTCTTTGGAGAAGCAAAAACAAAAGGTAGACTGTCCAGACAAATGCATTAAAAAATTCTCAGGAGACTGTTTCAGGCAAATTAAATTTTTGAAAACACAATACTCACTTTTGAAATCCAGACTAGGAGAGTGTACAAATTATTCTCATTATCACACCCAGTCAAAAAAGTTTAGCCTCAAGATTTATTATTTTTTGTGCAGAAGTTAGTAGAGTTATGAGACTACACCAAGAGATGTAGCAAGTCTTTCTAAACCACATTTCCCTTCCTCTCCTGATTAAACCTACCAAGGAAATGATGAAGTTTTTAACCCTGGAGTGGATGGTAACACTCAGTGTACACAAAGGTTATCATACCATGCTTGATACACCATCGCCTGTGCCTTTTCTCTGGGTAATGACAGTGATTGGCACTGGCTGACATTTCCACTGTTCAAATTCTTTTTGCAAAGAAGTCACTTAACTTTGGAAGGTCACAAACATTATATTTGGATTATTTGTATCTAAACTGAAGCAATGTAAGCAAAAAATATCCTCTACTTTAAATCTAGATATCTACCTCACATGATATTTATTACATTACTGACTAAAGAAACTGCTGTGTATCTATTCTGTACTTTAAGGAGAAAAGCTATACAGATACTATACTTCAGTTTCATTCTAGATCAAGTACCTATTTTCTCTGAAAAATAAACAATGATCCCCACCCTTCCTGTTCATTTTAAATAAAATATTATATTTGCCCTTAACATGTCAATAAAAATGCCTCAGAGAAACACACAAGTAGCATGTTCAGTGTATCAGTGACATTCCTGCGTGCACAAAATCAGTAGCAATGTCTATTTTATTGTCACAACGAAGCAAAATTATTAAGAGTTTCCAAGAGGCTACGAGGAAGCACAGAAATTTCTTTACTTTTTGTAACCTTAAGTGTTGGAAGATAAATTTCTATCTTCTGAAAATTCGAAGAACTCAGATTTAGCAAAAAGACATTTCTGTGCATTCACATTTTACACATTTTTGCTTCTGCCATTTTTTTTTTCTAGTAATTTACTGGTAGGATAGTTTTAAATGACTGCCCCATATCAGCAGAACATTAACTCAGTATAAGGTCAGGGAACTCTTTCTTGTTTCAATAGGTCAGGGATTCTTCAAAATAGAAAAATCAATTTTAAAAAAATTAAGTACAAAAATAGGTATTTCAAATTTATTTACAGCACACTAAGATAATAAGAAATTCAAAAGTCAGATTTTGTCGAAAATCAATATAAATATTCAACACGTTTGCCTTTTTAGTAAAGCCTTTTCCATTTTTACTGCCATTATGACTTTAAAACACTAACCTACACACTTGTGACTAGTTCAAAGGTTATGCAGTCAAATTGGTATCCTCCAAAGGCTTGGTTTAAAAGCATTTCCCCCTCCTCTTTTCAAAGCACTACATTTTTTACACTTTTTCATGACAGCAGGTTCTACAGTGTACCAGTTGGTGAATTACAAGTCTTTGTTTCTATTTCTTTCATTTTAGGAGGGTTAAGAGTACAGCAATAAGCGGCAGGCTGTCTAGCAACCACGGAACTGCCAACAGGTGTCCCTTTTGAGACCCCACTGATCCTTAACAATTCACTTAAAACCTAAATACCTACTTCCAAAGCTCCATTTTATGTCTTAATCTCTGTAACAAATATAACAAATGAAATACGCCACTGTTTGAGATCAATAGCACTTCACACAAACATTCTTAAGTAAAATTAAGCAAAGCAGGGAGAATAGCTTTCAAGGTTCCATTTTGTCACAGCAATTATATTCATCATGTACTAAACTATATAAACATGCACCTGTATAAACTGCTCAGCACAAATAATTTATTATATAAATGGTAAAATTGTATACTTCAATGGAAAATCACATAGTGCTGTAACTCCACATCTTAACTCACTTTGAGAAAATCAATACTCATCCCATACCACTGCACTGAAAAAGCACCTTTCAAAGAAGCCTTGAAAGACTTTTATGAGATTAATTACCTGCTCAGTGATCCTCATGTGGAAGTCATGGAAGTCACTGTAGCGTCGATATGTCTTCCACGTCTCTTCACTGTTTGGATTTCTCCGATGGACTGTGATAGCATAAAGTGCGTATGTCTTGCCGTGGTCATTACACACTCCTGCCACAGCATATGGGTCATAGTCAGCATAGACTAATAGTTTAAAAACAAAATAAAAAAGGAACAAACAGAAAGAAGGAAGACGAAAGGACACAAATGTGAAGTGAAGAAATGTCTGGAATGACAGACTTGAGAGACAAAAATGGACATGCAAGCAGAAGAGTAAGCCATCCTTTTATTCAAAGCACTGTATAAGCCATACTCTCCAGAAACTTTATGTAAACTTGAATAGAGAGATTAAGCAGCCTTCAAGTTAGAGAAGCTTCATTGACATGCAAAACATAAAGAACTTTTAAGAACAGGTCTTAAAAAAAAATATTTTAACCCAAAGAACTCAAGATAAAGGTGAAAGACAACTGTGAAACCAGAAAATTCCAATCTGCAAAGCACTCCAATTACATTGCAAAAGTGTCCAGCAAAAAAACTGTAAATATAAGACAGTGCTAGGAAGCTGCAAGCAATGTTTTAACATCAGCAGTTATCTAGAAGATAAAAAACATTCCCCCACTATTTAACAGAAACTATATATATACACACATATGTACATAATCTCTATGTGTGTATAGATATATATAATGTATTCAGTGTGTGTACGCGCACACACACATTTTATTGATACGTCAATTTATAAATGGAAACACAGATAGCTATCTTAAACAGAAGCAAACAACCTTTTGTTCTTCATTGAATACAGTTCCCTTGGACATTATTCCATCACAGAATCCTCCCAGGACAGAGTTTTTTTCAAACACATTGATTTAATCCACTGGGTAACTTAGAACCAATATTGTTTACACTGCACACTGTTTAAATTGGTAACGTGTGGTATCTCTAAGTATTGAATACTCAGTAACCAGAATTTTCCATTGGCTAGATGAAAATATTTTTTAATGAAGGTCTGTGGATTTTTCAACGCACTCACACCAAAAAAATACCCTTTTACTGACAAATCATAAGCTCCAACTCCTTTTGTACTTCCAGCCTTGACTGCTCTCAAGTATAATGCCATGATCCAAGCAACCAGGGAGTACCTCTAGGATAAGGGGCAGCTGCTGACAATGTAAGAATGACTCGCTAGCGAGGTGCACACTGGGCACTCTTTTCTTTGCCATCTACCCTCTAGAAGAAGAATGTTGAATGCTGAACCTGAAGAGAAAACACCGTGCAGTCAGGACACTGCCAGAAGAGTGTTCAGAGAATGGAGATAGGAAACCCTGGCCCCATGAACATTGAACAAGCCCTGTTCTCTAACCTCAGGCTGACCATCCTGCTGTGTGGCCACCATACGATATCTCAGGGGCACTGCTAAGCAGCATCTTCAGGAGTAGCACTTCTGGATGGCCAAATTTCTTCAAAAGTATACTGATTTTGGCTGGGATAGAGTTAATTTTCTTCATAGTAGTTGGTATCGGGCTATTTTTTAGATTTGCGCTGGAAATAGTTTTAGTAATACAGTGATATTCTTCTTATTGTTGAGCAGTGATTACACACAGTCAAGGGCTTTTCTGCTTCTCACATCACCTCACCAACAAGTAGGCTGAGGGACAGGATGGCTGACCCCAACTGACAAGAGGGATATTCCACACTATGATGTAATGCTCAGCATATAAACCTGAGGGAAGAGGAAGGCAGGGGGTGGACATTTGGAGTGATGGCGTTTGTCTTAATAATTAATTCATTAATAAATGATGGAACCTGACTTTCCTGTGGGCGGCTGAACACACACCTGCCAATGGGGAGTAGTTAATGAATTCGTTGCTTTGCTTGCATAACCGGCTTTTGCTTTACCTATTAAACTGTCTCTATCTCAACATGTGAGTTTCCTCCCTTATTCTTCCAACTCTCTTCCCCATCCCACTCTGTGAAGGGACTGAGCGAGCAGCTGTGTGGCACTTAGTTGCCAGCTGAGGTTAAACCATGACAAAAAGATGACCAAAAATGCCACCATTGTAAAGACTGAAATAAGCAAGCACAAAGCACAGGGGAAAATCTTATAGTAAGAGAAGTAACCAGTCAAGATTCAGAATCATGCGACAAAAAAAAAACACCCAAAAAAGGCTTTCCAAATTTGTTTTTTCAAATAATTGTTAAAATATTACAGTTTTATAATATGACATTTAATAAATGATTCTCCAAAGAAAAATAAACACTATAAACAACAAAATTAAGTAACATTTTAAGTGTAGATATATACTCCATGACCTGTAGCACCAGTTCTGTAAGGGTTTCCATCACAAAGGACTTAATGGGAAATATGAATTTAAATGTTTTATGAGGTTAAAAAATGAAACGATTAAGATTTCAAGGGCCTGTAACATAAGAAACTCAAAAAAAAATGGTGGAAAACAAGTAAGCAGCCATAAGTGATTCACTTACCAGTGTCTGAGATGTACGCATGGAGTTGAACTGTGTCATCAGAAGGGACATTTGAAAGGTCATCTAAGGACTGTATGGTTGGAGAGGGGGAAAAAGAAGAAATGGACAAGAGAGAATAAGACCACAGATGCATCATTTGAGAGATGCTTTTTGATTAATCTATTTAGTTTTCAAACTTTAAGTTCATTACACTGATAGAATAGCTTAATGCACTGTAACAATAGAAATAAGCCTTTGTGTTACCTGGTTACTGAAGCCTTTCTTTTACACAGAACACCCCTACCAGCTTACACAGCTGTGTGATCACTCTAACATATATGACACTTTCATTGGATATCTCAACTAATAAAAATACAGCTACAAATAGTATTTTACTGAGCATCAAATGAACCCAAAAAATATCTTAACTGTGCAAATACCGATGTTGTATAACAAATAATTTGGTTTATTGTTATACCATTCTTTTTTCTTTCAACTCACTTAAAGCACTACACAAAAGTTACAGCACAATAAATGCTTCAGTAATTTCTATGCTGTATATAAAAAACAAGCATTTTTCTCAGAAATGCTTTCCTTCAATAAAAAACGAACAAGCACACCCTCAGCTAGCTAAGGCCCTGTCTTCCTGTTCAGTAATTACTGGTGTCCAAAGAAGCCTAATGGGTCTTTTAGAGAAGCTTTACTGTTATTTAAAATTAATACATTTGACTACTAATTTTTTGCATAACAAAGCTCTGCAAGATTGCTGGGTGAAAAAAAACTTGAATATGCAACTGAAATAAACAGAGGATGGGCCACTACACCTGTGATCCTAATCTTCAATTACCAGTTAGAAAAAAAAAAAAAAAAAAGAGATGAAGCTACTTAAATAGAATTCATAGGCACTGGGATTCCAAATACTTTATATATTTTACCCTCAAATTCTATAATTCTTCAAAGATATACATTCAGAATGAATATGCACTCATCGGGTATCTTTTATAATTTAACCATGCCATTTTAACAGCGAGTTACTATAAAAGGTTACCTAGAATGGGACCTACTGGGCAGAAGTGCCATACTTGTGTTTAACCTAAAACCATCCATAAAGTTTCTAACCTTCTCTGCTTCCTTAAACATAAACCAATCTTATATGATTACAATAAAAAATTATGTAAAATCAAATCAATTAAAGTCTGAAAGAGTCTATAAATATTGTAGTATGGTTTTATAACCCTAACCTATGTCCTACTAAGTTAATACAGATTAATGTGTCAAGTTAGAAGGCAGAAATTAAAAAGATACTTTTGCAAAATATTTTTTGTAAAATAACTTTGTCTCAAAATAGTTTTGAGCATCTCTTCCAAAGAATCTTACAATGCATTCTAACAGTGAAAGTATAAACTGCAGGCGATGTATTTTATGATGGAAACTTTAGGAAACGCTCAACTGCTGTGGCACGGCACTGTACAGCAACAATTAATGCAAGTAAATTAAATGGTTGAAACTTGAACGGGTAATAACAACAGAAAGTTTGTATTAAATATAATAGAATCATATAATGTATTAGGCTGGAAGAGACCTCTTAAAGGTCATGTAGTCCAACCACCCTACAATAAGCGGGGACATCTCCAACTAGACCAGATCACTCAGAGCCCCATATGATCTAGTTACGTATATTCGAGGGAACAAAAATTAATAAAAAAGCGAAAATATAACACCATAACCCCATCTGGTTTAATACCTTGTCATTAGCTAGAAGTACAGAAATTCCCTGACCTTTGAAGTAACCTTTCCAAGGTCTATTTTTCTTCATGTAGTTGACCAACACAAGGGAGCTAGTACAGAAATTTACTCTTGACATGGAATCCAGCCAGGAAAAACTAACCTACCAGTCTACAAACACTTGTAAAAGTACTGAAAACACTTGACATCCCTGAACAATATGGACTACAAAAAGGAGTTATTTTTACTTATTTCTGCTAGAGTATTCTTCACTCTCTATAAAACTACTAAATGTTGCATTCTGCAAATATACTTTTCACAAGAATAACAAAAATCTGGACTCAGAAAATTCCATGCAAATATCTTTCTGTAGTGCAACAGTGCTTAATAAAGATTTTTAGACTTTCTAACTCAGTTTGGAAAAGCCACATGAAAGTAAGCTGTGGATAAAAACTAGGCAAAAGAGTTTTAGAGTCACTACAGTGACAAATCCCCATCCATAAAATACAACTTTGGTATGTCAGAGTATTCTTAGAAAAAATACTTAGAGTTATTTGAAGTATATTTTTAAGATATTAGTCAATTAACATAATCTCTTGTGAAATGTTAGCAGCATTGTATGTAAATTTAAAAATATGGTTAAATTTAGGGTTTTTTTCTGCATCTAACAGGAGTTTGTGGAAATGGCATCAGTTGAACACCTCTCCTTTTCTTTGTATTTCAAACTGTAAACAAGATTAAAATAATGGAAAAAAGCCCCAACTTTTATGTAAAATGCATTCATTTACAAAGTAAAATCTATTCCTCTGTGGCAAGCATGTTCCAATGTGCTGGAACTCCTAAGGAGATACACCATCTTCCAAGATCAGAAAGGCCTGTGAACCACAGAACCACAAAATTGCATGGCAGATTGCAAACCCATCTAAGACTAAAAGATTTGGAAAAAATATTCTTGTATGCACAATCAAATCTTGCATACGTATCTTGTGGCTCAGCTACATGGAGTCTGAAGAAACAGGTAAGAAAGAGGGGAGGAAGTAATTTTTTTTCTTATTTTTCCTTTTTCAATAACTGTGATTTGGTTTCCTGCTTAAAACATTTTTCAACCTAGTAAAATCTATGTGGAACAGATTATTTGGAAAAAGTCTGGTAAATGTACACACTGATCTCCATCCATATGCAACCATTCATTCATGCAGAAGCATATTTCAAATACTTAGGTACATTCATGTAACAAAGAAAAGGTTCTGGCAAAGTCAGCACTGCTGTCAAGAATTGCTTAAAAAAGTAAAACCGAGAATTGAACTTGGTTAAATTAGAAAACAAAGATTCAGATTTTGAATAGATAAACTCCAGATATTTGTTTCCGAATCAAGTCCTAACTCAAAGAAATAAAACAATCAACCTATAAAAATTTAATTACACGCTTCACTTTACAGCGTATTTGAACTTCACGATCTTGGTTTCAAAGGATTTGTTTTCACCTATTATTACCTAACTCCAAATTTATGTCCATTTAAAAAACCAAACAGGGATAAGAAAGTATGCTTTGCATAATTTAACTATAGATTATTACTGTTTCTGTGAGAAACAATGCAAAATTTCATTAAACACAGAGGAAAGTACAAAAGGGACAGTTATTTTACAGATTGATACCTTATATGTGTTTTCAATTTGATTCAAGAACCGTTTCAGAAATTAAGCTGTAATGAAATAAAATCTCTAACATATACTTTAAACTACTTTATAACACTTTTACTACTGTTGCTGAGAAAAAATTATAATAATAATTAAAAAAAAAAAATAAGCACTTACCAGATTTATGCTGCCAGTAGGAGACCCATTAAAAGATTCTAGGAGCAGTGCAGAAGGAAAAAGGAAAAAAACAGGTTAGAACATCTTTCTTCAATGTAGGTCCACCCACAAGAAATAAAAATACAAAAAAACCAATACGGAAAATAAGGGACAAGGGTGGCATTGGGCAAAATGTTGCACTCAACACACTTCAAGTGTCCAATAAAGACACCTAAGGGAAAACATGTGCAAGTTTACACAGTTATAGATATGAAATAAACACTCCAGAGAACATTCCTTTTTAAGCTTTTATCACCACATGAAATTGCCTCATAAAGGAGTTAGTTTAATAGTTAAAATAATTTCCATTACACTTGCATGAGAAAAATGATTTAAATTGCTTTAAAAAGCCACTCTCCTATTTATTCAATTTTTATTTGCAGCTGAATAATAGTTAAGTATTAAAACAACTGAACATACTGAAGAACCTCAAATATTTTTAAATACAAGTGAGAATTAAGGAGTCACATTTATTTTACTGACACACTTGTTACCAAGACTTGACAAAAAATTTACAAGAGATTAATGAAGTTACTATAGAAAAAAAAATATTTGACTTCTGAAACAATTACGAAAAAAGCACAAGGAGGAAACTTAAAAATCAAAGAATCAGAGATACTATAGGAACTTTTTGATTTCTCAAGAACAGTGCAGATAATTTTCTTATTTTCATTTTCAAGCATAAAAAGAATAGTCCAAAGAAGTCCCCCTTACAGATACACAGCTCACCTCCTTCACCATCATCTGATCCTCTGAAACTAGGATCCTTCAGCATATCCAGCTCAGCTAACATACGCACATACAACACATTCTGTTTGAATGAGGGGTAGAATCTTTCATCTCGGAGCATCAGCTCATAGACCTTATTGAAATAAAAATGCCAACCTTAGAAATGCTTATTTTTTTAATTAATCAGAAAGAATTTAATGAATTCCACTTGACAAACATATAACTGCATTCCATTATGTGTCTCTAGGTTTCCTTTAAAATTCTAATGTAAGTTTGTGGAATTTCAATTCCAGCTTCCTCTTAACAGAAAGGTTATGAGAACTAATTGTGCTATAATTATAATACAGTCTCAGAAAGTATCTAAATACTGAGACACACATCTCTAACGAAAAAAGCAGCACATAAACTGTAATTGTTTCCTTCCTCTCCTCTTAAGCCTGCCAATTGCACTTCAAACATATTTGTTTTTACCCATTTCATAATAGGTTCTAAGAGTCCTTTATTGATTAATTTATAAGCACATAACTGAGAGGTTAGAAGAAGGAAAGGAAGGTAGCAAAAACAAAAACAACAGCTACTATTTTCCTGAAAATGTCCACTTCAGCCAAGACAGTATAACCTCAGAAAGGTTTAAACACACACGTATCTATATGTAGTCGAAATAATTCCATAAAGTTTGGATATGCATGTCAACTCCAGAATATTTCAATGACAATTATTTTTTTCATGAAATAACTTTGTACAAGCACTATCATTGAGTAAGAATACAAAACAATTTTCATGCAGGTCTGAGAAAGTCCATTTATTTTGTAACACATAAGAAACTTAAAACTCTTTAGTGGAAATTACATGCAAGGCCTTTGTAACCTACTTTGGCAAATAAAGATTTCACAGGGTGTTTTTATTAGTCTTAAATGTGGGCCTCAAGTACAGCAGAGTGCTTCTAAGTTCTACAACTCATATCACTGAATATGAGAACTGAGTGATAAAGGCTACATACGCAGGTAGTAAAAAGACTGTACTTGCTGTTTCAGAGACCTACACTGTGCAGGCTTGCAGAAACAGAACTGTGAAATTAACTTCTAGAAATAAATATTTTTTTATAGTAACATGTTTACATGCACCTTTGAAAAATAGCTAAATAGGACAAAAACTGCACCACTTAGTTATTCTGTACAGGCACAATTTCTTAAATTGGTGAATACACACAAATAATAATCCTGTAACTCCAGAGTGTGCTTTATAATTAATTTTATACAGCACACCTACAGTTTCTCTATCTATTGCTTTGAAAACCATGGGCTATGTATAGCTAAGCAGAAATTGGCAATTTAGAGTATTTTTTTTACAGAATAGGAAAATGGCAAAACAGGTTTTAGGTTTTGGATATTTGAATTCAGTCCTCCTTTTTAATGGTTGTAGTGACATTTAATATTCTGTAGCCTTAACAGTTCTTATGAAATATAGGATGAAAGAGTATACCTTTCTCTGAATGTCATCAAAGATTTCCGGTGTTGGATCCCCATGGTTCAATGTTTCTGCCAGTTTTGCTACTAAGTTGTCATCAATATTAACTCTTGGAGATGCCTGTCACAGAGATCTAAATCAGCTTTTGTACCATGTAAATAAGTAAGCTTCTATTTTCATAAATAAAATTCAATAAAATTCTGCAATATTCTAGGCAAACAAGACTTCTTCTTGATGAGTATTTCTTGCTCTCTCTAGATCAAACAATAGAAGGCAGATCCCGTCCTCCTCTCAGAATTAAGTTCCAGGACTAAATGCTATGAATATTTTCAAAAACAATTTATGCACATTATTGTTAAGCAATATCTAAACCAGATTCACTCAAGACTTAAAAACATCTTATTTATTTATGACTAAGAATATCTAGATTCAGAAATTAAGAATAAGCTAGTAAAAAAGTAAATGGATGAAGTTCTGAAGTATTTGAGGAACGGGTAACAGTTTGTCAACTCTGCCAATTTCTGGGGAGATTATCAGTAGCTGTAATCATGGTAGCTTCTTATGCAGACTCCATCACAGCTACCAGCACACTAACTGTATCAGATTCCCAGTCACCGCTCGATATGAGGGGATACTTAATTTCACTGCCCATTAAGAATTTTTAGATGGGCCTGAATTCACACATTTTCCCTACTTTCGGTAACAAAGACAGGGAGCTAGCACTGAACCAGACCCAGCAGAGCTCACTTGATCTAGCAAGCACAGCTAAGAGGTTGAGTATATTGGATTTGGAATAGCTCTAGCATTGAGTGGCTTCTGACTTCAAACTGGTGAACTCAGCTCAAAAATCAGAGCAAACTGCACAGTCTAAAGTCCACAATGACAACAGACTACAGAGGTAAAAAAAACAAAGTGAAATAAATGATGCAGAAAGAAAAGTATCACAAGAGATTTGAGGGATAATTTATTAAGGGAAGCTTTTGAGCGGGTTGAGAGGTGATTTTTACGCATACAAAAAATTCAGAACAAAGTTTCTTTGGTTAACACAATTTGACATATGTTTTCTTTAACAGAATATTCTATTATTACAAGACTACTGGAAGCATTCAAGATTAGCCTACAAAAAGATGGGCAACAGTGATATTAGAGCAATTTGTGCAGACAACTACAGAGATACACAAAAAGTTATTTAATTTGAAAACCCAACCTTAATCCAAGCTTGCACAAACATTGGGTTGCATCTTTTCAAAAAGATTTCTTCATGGGGCAGGGGGGAAGGAAGAGAAAGGGGAAAGGACAGTACACAGAGAGGGACAGAATTTCTTATTGTCTTTATATTTTCTGTAGTTTCTCTCTGCTCCAGAAATTCAGCTTCTGAGGAAAACAGGAGCAATTGAATTTGATAGCATAGTGCCAGTATGAGCCTTTTTACACGGAGAGGAGAAAAAATATATTTTTTTTAAGAAAAGAAGACATTTTCTTACTGTTTCAAAAGGAGAGTAAAAGCTTAAAAGTCACCCTGTCAACATGTGCTACATCACATCCTGTTCATATTAATGTAGCCATAACTACCAAAGAAGCATCTGCACGAAAAATAATTTCCAAACAATGCAGAAAGAAGTTATTCCTACCTTTTCTGATAAATATTGCTCATAAACTCCAAATGCAGCTGCTCTTAATAGACCTTTGGTTTGATTAGTCTGATGTTTTCCATCTTTCTGCTTGCTTTGAAGTACCTCCAGCTGTTGCTGTGCTGTAACCCTGTATCCTTCCACTGTCATCCAGAAAAACAGATGTGCTTGGCCACCAGTCTGCTGCATGTAATCTACAGAAAACAGTCACCACACAAACATAGTTATTGTTGTGCATCTTATAATAAGAATTCTCTGTGATGTTAAGTATGAATGAAACTCCAGGATCTGGTTATACTGGAATACTTGTAATCTAGAGTAAAAAACATATTTAGTTCTCAGAAGACATCTATATTTAGCAATTTCAAGTGCACAGTCCCATACATTAGCATATTCTTTCTAAATAAAAAAGATCAAATTAATTACTTACCCATAAAAAATTGTAGTGCAACATTGTCTACCAGAATATGGTCCAGAGGGACTGTGCAAAGTTTTCCAAAGTTTGCTGCCAGTTTCACAGTATCTATTTCCTATAAGACACAGTTCAGTGTATTCATAGGGATTTATTTTTTAAATTAGTACTGAAAGTTTCTATGCACCACAAAGCAGATGTAATAAAAAATAGTTAACATCACGGATAATAAAGCACCCTCTCAATGGTTAGTTATTTTCACAACCACTAATAAATAAAGATCTAGATCATGTGATCATATACTCACAACTATTTGCCTTCAACAGTGATGGTTTCTGCTACGTGGGAAGCTGGCTTTTAACACTGCCATTTATGTAATACTATACAGGTCAAATTAACCCTAAATCCCTCACCAAGTGTGACAGTAGTATGAAAATGAATTATCAAGATTAACTAATTTCAGGAATTGATAGGGTGCAGGTTACCACAACTTTAAATTCACCTCTGCCCAACTATCGTCTGTTAATATGACATTTTTTGGTATTAACAGCAATGCCTCCAGACCCAGCTGTAGAATATTTAAACATTCTAACAGTCAATATGCACAAGACTACATTACCCAAAAAACCCCAATCATGTGAAGCTTTAGAAATTCTCTCCATATGTAAACTGCAAATACAAGACTAACTTCAACTGCATAATGTATTCCTGTAACTACATTTGTGTTTCAAAATGTAAGAATTAAAAAGCTAGATCAAACTAATAAGTCACTTGCAGCTTCACTCTTTTGGAACAGAAAAAACTTCAAACTACTTACTTTTCCTGACTGCAACCTCTGAATTCTTGAATCACATACTTTAATAACATATAATAAACTGTTTATTTGATTTTTTATAGTGTTGATATCTGAAAGGAAAACCAAAGAGGATTAAGCAATGCAGATGAGTAAACAAGCTCTTGTTCTGAAATGGTCTAAAAACATCATACAAAAGTGGAAAACAACAACAAAACACATCAGCTTAAAAGAGAGGGTTTTGGGCATGTTTTTCAGCTTAGATACCTTACCAATAGACGTAAACAAGAAGAAATACTTTCCTCATTCTCAGACTAACTGCCAGCTGACTACCTAAAATATTACTGAAATTCATAACCACCACTCAGGCAAGTTTCAATTCAGTGGAAGTAAACATACATAAAAAATTTATCCATATTAAAAAAAGCCAAACAAAGACACGTCTGAAAATTTTAGATTTAACACTACACATTTAATCTATTTTTTAAATAATAAAGTATTATATATTATGCTGTATCAGTTTTTCCTTTCCAAATTTTTGGAACGTTCTTCAGAGATCATGCTGCCAAATGCATTCCATATTTTGTAAAACAGTACAGCACTAACCATCTCCTGCTGTATCTAGAGATCGAAGATATTGCAGTTCTTCACTTGCTTTATCTTTCACTGCTTCCAACTCTCCTATATTATCACTTAATTTAATAATATTCATAAAGGCCTCATAGTTACAGTTGGAATCACGAATCTGAAACAGAAATTTTCAAGCGTGAATAATGCAAAACAGGTAAAAGCACATGACAATTTTTCATTAACTATTTTGATTCAGCACTGCAAAGCAGCATTTTGAAAACACTTTGATACTTCTAAACCTACCCCTTGATGCTAAAATTTGACATGGACCAAGAGCAAGGAAGCATGCACACAGTCAACATCTATTTCACAACATCATTTTTGTTGTCAGGAATTACAGACACTGACAGTCTGTCAGCCTCCTTAATGAAGAACTTAAACCTAATCAATCTTTTTCTGCTCTTACACATCTCATTAGCTAAGCAGGCAGAAACTGGTGAGCCCACAGAGAAGGTTTCAGCTTTGCCAAGGTCACCTGCAAGCCTAGCGTACCCAATGTAATGGCTTCTTAAGATACTAAATTACAAAAAGAATCCAAACATTCTCCAAAGTAACTACAACCAAGGAGGACAGGGGAGGGAAAAAATACTTATGCTCTCTGAAATCCTAACTCAGATACCCCTGTAAATACTATTTACAATACTTCAATACATACTATTTTCACAGTATTGGCATAGGGTGAACCTGCTCCGGGGACTCATAGGAATTTGTGTGAGCTTATAAGCCTGCTGTGCTGCTGAGGTCACCGGAAACAGTGCTGTGAACACAGCATGGAGATCAGCAGAAGGCTGGCAGCTTTACAGTGGTGCACGCAGGTGCAGAGGGTTAAGTTCTAATGCTGTCTTTACGATCTGAAGCCAAAAAAGGTTCCCTCACTCACATCTTTCACAAATGCTCACTTTGATATGGAAATGTAACTCTTGGTTAGTACTCCAGAAGGACACTGATGTGAGTTGCATGGAGCAAAGAGAATGAAGACTGGATACCTTTGGCCAAAGTTAATGAGAAATCTTCCTCGAAATGTGCTTTTAAAAGTAATAATACAAGAGATACTTCACAGAATCACACAATCTTAGGGGTTGGAGGAGACCTCGAAAGATCATCTAGTCCAACCCCCCTGCCAGAGCTTGAACTTCAAATTTCAAACATTTTATACAAATGTGAAATTCATAGTGGAAAGTGAGAAGCTTAAACTAACTTCTAATTTTATATTGAAGTTTTATATTAGACTGTAAGAGAATTACTATTGAACTGCAGTGTACCTAGAAACATGGAATTAAATCTTCTAATTTTCAGAAAATTTTTTTTTCACTGATTTTATGTCAAAGGTTCCAAAAGGAGCTAGAACGTATTTCAGTCATCTCTCATTTCTGCCACTATCTTAATTTCATAAGACTTGCATTAAATTTTGAAGGCATTTAATCTTCCTTATCTTTCCATCAGCACATTTACTTCCTCATCTCAGAAAGCAATTATGAACATTAATATTTGGGACATTACGATCAGAAAAGAAAGCTTTATAAAAACCTCAGAATTCTATCTTTGGATGCAGCCGGGGGCAGTGCTCAGTAAATAAAGAATGAGGCCAAGTTACAAATAAAGAACATGCATAGGAGGAAAGGGGAAACAAAAATTGAAAAGCTCAGTCCATATGAGCAGCATTAAAGTCAGGTTCCTGTAGAAAAGCAGCATGCTAACTTTTACAGGAAATAGAAATGGCTGCAGTGATGGAACCTTTGTACACATACACTTGAATTCATTCCATACAAAATAATTTAACACTCTGAAATCCAAGGTATTTTCAGAGCAGTACCTGAATCCACACTGTAGGACTAAAATATATTAATAAAAGAAAAGAGAACTCTCTGAAAGGAAAAAAATAAACTTGACTTATGACCTATAAGGGAAAATAAACTGTAAGAGCAAGCTTCAACTTTCTTTGCAAAAAATCAATAACATTAAAGTGTGAATATTCTATTTTTGTTTATTTTACTATATATTACTACTTTATTAAAGTTCAGGGTTTGCTGATGGGTTGTTTTTTTTTTGGTTTTTGGTGTGTTTTTTTTCACAAGTGCATTAGAGAGTTCTCAAAGTACAGACATTGTCTCTTCCCATTCGGAATAATTATTCAGAATAATAATTTGGTTAAATTATTACGGGTTACCACAAACATCTCTAAAACAATCACTCTGAGATTCCTTAGGAGAAGCAACAACAAAAACAAACAACCCAATCTTGCAGCTTTTCATCCTGGAGGCCTGTTAAGCTTCAAAGAACACATCATAAGAAAAGTCAAGGAAAAAAAAACTTCCCAGATTACCACCATACTTCCTTAACAGCTAACTAAAACTTAGCTGAGAACTCAGCTTCACACTTTGTCATACATCTGCCTTCAGTCAGACAAATTTTGCCAAACCACAACTCATAGTGTAGATAATACAGATATAGTGTGAATGTGTGTGTATATATACTCACAGATGTATAAAATGAGTACAGTTTTATATTAACATTTTCTGGAAATATAATAATTTTAGACGTTACAAATCTTACCATCCATATGACATACTGATTAATATAATCAGGATCACTGAGCTGGTTTATTAATGGAAGAAGAATTCCTCGGGAGAGGATTTCCTGAAAAACAGAATATAATAAATAATTGTACACATTTATTCATAAAGCTAATATAAGTGCAATAATTTAAAAATCACTGCGTAAAGACTAAATAAAAAATTACAGAAATTATTCAACAGCCACTAGACTAGCATATTGCCTTCCAATTAACACATTAGTATCATCTCAAGAAAATCAACATCCATTTCATCATGCTTTTCTAATGCTGCTAGAGGTAAAAGAAACTTTAAAAACATTCCACACAAACTGTTCTCTGCTATTGAATACTCACCAAGATTGTACTGCATTTAAGGTAACAGTGTTAAATTAGAGAAATTTGACAAAATACATGAAGAGGAGTAGTTCAGATCTGAATTTTTTTCTGCCATTAAAGCAAAGATTCAGGATGGTTTTAGAGTCCATACTTACCCTGACAAAGTATCGCATGATCTTGTTCTGGAAGTCTCCAGGAGGTAGCAATATATACAGTAAAACCTCACACAGATCCCTTAGGAATCCTAAGTGAGAGAACAAAACCCCTCAGCACAATTTTTGTATTATGTTATTTCACATCTTATCTGATATCATAAAAACTAACAGATAAATCCTTAAAATTAAATTCAAACATACAGTCATATATATTCTTATAGTCGAGCATCACAACAAAAACTTTCAGACTGAACATAAGCAGCACTGATGAAAACCTGAAACACATCTTGATTCTCAAACCAAAACAAGAGAAGGCCAAATTCCAAGAATCAAAAAACTCCCTCCAATTGATTTTCCTCATTTAACATACAGAGGTTTTTTCCCCTCCTTAACACTTTTTCCAAAAAGATAAACTGATTATTTTTTTTTTAATGAAGATTATGGAATAATGATAAAAAGGCAGATCTAACAAAAAGCACTAAGAATCTGCAAAGCCACGCCTTGCCTCCCACAAAGCGTATTTCTGTCTTAAAATTATTTCAATGAAAAGAGCAATAACTACATATGTACACGTTATTATAATTATAGCATTACTATGCAGAAAGAAGAGGAAATATACATGTGTAGTAATCACGCTTTGAAAATCACATGCCAAGATTTCAGTATATTTCACACAGAAAACACAACTATTAACATTTTAATTTAGTCTGCTATACTGAAATAACTTCAGAAGATAATACTGAGAGACCTTCTTCATCTTTGGGAGAAGTGCAGACTAGATCACGGCAGACTTCTTTTTCCATTTCAACTTCAACCTCAAAGAATGTATCTACAAGTTCCTCAGCTTGGTCTATATAAAAAAAAAAAAAAGAAATATACTTTTCTGTAAATACTAGAAACTTGAGAGTAAATTTCAATTACAAAATAAGGCTAACTATATTTTACACATGTAAGATAGCTACCTAGTAAAATAAAAAAATATTTAAATCATTACACTACCTTTCATCTGATCACCCTTCTCTGCTATTCTTTGCTGAGCTTTTCTGAAAACTCGAAGATGAGTGCCAAAGTCATCAACAAGTCGTGTAGTGAAATAAGGCTGCCAGTCTGTTTCCTTTGACCTATCAGAAAGGGACACCCATGAAGATTAATCATTTTATCCTGTACACAAAGAACAATAATATATTTCTACTCCTTTCTCCCTTCCAACTCCCTTCCAAGAACCACACTGACAGTAAATATGAAAAAGCAAAAGAAATCAGTCTCCTAATTGTCTATGCACTGAAAACAAATCAAATACTGCAAAATACCACTCTCACACCACATTAATATTTATGCTTGAATTACTTTAAGGTCAACATTAGTATCTGGAATAGTATTCTGATTCATGACATTATCAAATATCTGTGAAAAATATTGAAAAGCTTCAGCCTGAAACTACAATACTACAGGGGTCTTTTTCAGTTATACTTTCTAACATTTTATAAGGCATCTAAACAAAATAATTATTTTCTGACTTTTTAGTATATGCATCAGTGCTTCACATTTCACTTGAAGCTACAAGTGACCTCATAGTACTGACAATTCATTTCACAGCTTATATGAGAGGTAATTAGTGGGAATCTCCAACAATGCACATAGTTTACCATCAGAAAACAGATACTGTCAGATTTGCATAAAGTTATGGTGGTATGAAAAAATGCAGAAGTATTCCTATGACGTCCACACCTTTACTAGACAAACTGAAAAGGTACTTGTGCATTACAGGTTTAATGAAGTTAAATGTTAGTGATAGCTTTTACTCTGCACTAAGTATTCCACTAGCTGAATTCTCTGACGTCTACTTTGTTAAAACCCTTCTAATAACACTTCCTTTCTTGTGTTTGTTCCCTCATCTGCTCTTTCTTACCTCTAAAAGAGAGAAAAGGATAAGCAACTGTGGAAGAGATGGAAGCCTACTGCAAATCTAGCTGTGGAAATAAGAAGCAGAGCTGCCACAAAGGGCAGTCAATCAAAACCATCGATAATCCAGATCCACCATCCGCATAATCAACAAATCATAAAAAGACGCTAGGTGGCAGCCTTACATCATTCTCCCAAACGTGCAACTCAATGGGAGGGGGGGAATCCCAAGGCGGGGGGGGGAGTACTACCCACTGTATTCGGTCTCTTCAGAAGCTCACAGTGTACATGAAATTACAAATGATGGCACAAACCTAAGTCTAGTACAGCTATATCCAAATACAGCTATATACAACTACAGCCATAGATACACTTAATAATAGTAACTGCTGCTGCGGGCCTGTGAAACCAATTTGATTTATACAGAAAAACTGCAGAGGAGCAGTGGCTATTTTTGAAGAGCAGCAGTACTGTAGGAAGAAAAAACTGAGTTTGCTATAACTTAACCTGCTTTGACACAAACCCAGTGCTTCATACTTTTCAGTGAAGTAGCTTCTCCAAATACACCAAAAGAAAAAAAAACAAACACTGAAATTGGGTATCCAGGTCCATTTAATGTAAGCACAGGATTGATTGCTGTAACGTACAGTTTATTTAGCCTGTTTTTCACTATTTCCAACACTATTTCCTAGGATTTCCATTACTGCACAATCAACAAGATTTTACTATGAGTTTTTCCTAGTGTTATACCACACTCTCAGTCTTGACCTTTTGTGCCAGAAAAGCACACTGACCTACATTTTCAAGTCAACAGAGGGGAGGGGCTAACACCACCTCAGAATTGCTAAGGAATTTATTGTATCTAGGTGACCCATAACCTGTTCTGAAGAGAAAACACATAACCATCAGCACAGTGGGATGAACACCTGAAATTGCAACTTAACAAAGAAGTAGATATAAAGGCATTTGGTACCTGGTCTGAGAAATTAGCTATACTAAAAAAGATAAATAATTTCCCAAACAAGTTATTTCCCTGACTTTGTGATACCTGACGAAGCAACAGGAGAAAAAAAACCTGAGACAACTAATAAACTATCCATTTGCTCAGAACCAGCCCTATTTTTAAAAATGATTTACATACGTGATGTACCAATTCACTCCCAAGATTACTATTCCTTTAAAAATACTCATTGGTCTTCCATATTGAAGAGTAATACCACTTTTAAAAGTTATCTGAGCAGATACAGATATTTGAATTAAAGGCTTTCAGATTGACTTATCTAGAAAATAGCCCTGCTGTTTACATGAAACAGACCTGCATATAAAAATGTGATGATTCATGCAACTCAATGCTCTAAGTTGCAGATGAAAAGCTATTCAGTAATTTTAGACATTAACTTTTGCCAAGAGATCACAATTACAAATATATGCTCCATTCATGCCTTAAGGAATCAGCAAAGCAGTTCTGAGATTATGATCTTAAAATTTTACATGTTCTTACTGTAACATGCACTGAACTATGCTGATAGATAACATTAATCAGTTACCTACTACCATACAACCCACAGAGGTATTTGTCCCCTTGCTTAGACAGCATATTGATGTATTTACAAATAATCTTACCTGGCAGAAAACTGAACAAGTGCATACTGAAGAGCCTGCCTGATTTCCAGAAGAAATGATTCATCATCACTTAGCATGTAATACCAATACTGCACATAGTCTCTCAGGGAAAACTGGATTACCTGAAATTGGAAAGGAAAAAATAAAGATGAACTAATAAACAAAAGACAGCAAAACGGAAAATCACTTTTGGTGCCAAATAATGCAACAGCCATCATTTCAAAGGTTAACAAAGTGAACCATACTCCCCTACCACTATGGAATTGTGAGTGAAACAATACAACTCACACAATGAAACCTCTTTTTCATATTGGCTTACATGCATTCACCATGCCATGGTGAGAAACTATAATATACAGAAAACAGACTCAAATATTGCCCAATATCCCAGTCCATCCTCAGTGTTTTTCACTTACCACTCAAATACAATAAAATTTCTCAACTTCTATTTGTCTCACAATTATTTAGATATTATATAGTTAGTACCTGCAAAAATAAAAATAGGTAAAATAGTCCTGGTTAGAACTTACCTGTTGCAAAGGCTCATCAATTATATTTGCACCCGTCAGTCTTCTGTCAATCTTAATAGGTCTGGCTTCACGCTTCATTTCTTCTATGCACTTAAAGAGATTAGAAAATGTAACTTTGCAGGTTTTGACTAGAATTAAAAATCAGCTCTGCTGCTTATGATGTATGTGTAATTCCAGCAACAACTCTGTACAACATTTTCCCCATTACTATAATGTATAGAATATGTAAGATACAACCATAAAATCACAGGATGGTTTGGTTGGAAGGGACCATTAGAGGTCATTTAGCCCAACCCCCTGTGCAACAGGCAGAGACACCATCCATTACACTAGGCTATTCAA
The DNA here is from genome assembly GCF_000747805.2 of Chaetura pelagica. Classification (NCBI taxonomy): domain Eukaryota; kingdom Metazoa; phylum Chordata; class Aves; order Apodiformes; family Apodidae; genus Chaetura; species Chaetura pelagica. The sequence continues at coordinate 6,159,708 of NW_009952801.1, forward strand.
AGCCCTAGTGAATGTCACTTGTTACTGTTAAATTTGAGAACTAGTTCTGTGGTTAGAAAACATATTGCTGAATGGCAAAAAAAAATTCTGTATGTTACTGATAAGAAAGGTGAACACATCCACTTTCACAGATGATTAGTGATTGACCTGACAGCTAAGAAATCCCATGTTTCAGTCAAAACAGCGGTGAGACTAAATATAACATAACTAGCAATCTTCGGGTTAAAGCATCTTCTCTGTTCTGATGAGTGCAAATGGATTAGGCCAAGATTTATCTACAACTCATGAGCTGCTGAGATGTACTTGCTTGTAAATCAGGAATTTGTAAATGCTACCTCTTGGCTATTAAGAATTTATTCTGTTCTAAACAGATAAAGATTTATCCAATTAGAAACCCTGACTTCAGGTCCATCAAACAAAATGGTGTTTGTTAAGAATTCAGAAAAGAGCTGAAAAGGGGATCCCACTGATTCTCCACATTTACCTGTGCTTCCAGGATTTATGCTAGGACTTAAAGACAGCCAAAAATAATGATGACTACATTCCTGAGCTATGGTAAACCTAAACTTTATTACCATTTAATTTGTTAATTAGGCAAGCAACTTTCTGACCACCATCAAAAGAATCTGGAGACTACAGACGAGTAATGGAAGAATCCTAAATAGCCATGACAATCTTTCAAGAAATAGCAAGAATGAGCTACCACTCCTGACAAAAACAAAAAGCACAACACACACAAGTAGTCCAGAAAAGAATGGCTTACTAGCTATCTCAGACACAGTATTAGCCAGTTACATCTTATTAATTTCTCATAATGAAGCCAGAAACAATACTTGAAACAAGCTTCCATAAATACTTAAAAAGCTTCTATTTCAAGAAGGAAAAAAATTGCATTTCATTAAAACTGTTTATTACTATCATTCTAATTTTCAAAGTTAGAAAATCTGATTTTGAAATTATTATCAGTAAACTCTCTTTACCTTAGGGATTCCGACTGATGTACAAGGAAGAAATGAATGTTCACACTGCTCAAGGTATTTTTCTGAGTTGCTTTTTCCAAATAAGAGAGTAACCACAAAACCCCTAAAATGGAAAGAGAAAGACCTTCTAGAACAACAGTCATCTTTTCCCCCTCTCTAGAAAGTATTTCACAGCACATTATAAAATATTAATACATGACAATACTGCCTACACTCCTATCACAGCGCTCTTTCACAGTTACAGGATGTCACTCAAAATAAGTGACACAATACTAAGTCCTGTATTATCAGTCTTGATATATGCCTACCACGTAACAGACCTATATAGTTCAGTCTACACTATGCAGTCTGCTTCTTGAGAACTTGTGATGGAATGCTACCTATGCTCACAAACATTAGCGCACAGAAAGAGGGGTAGTTACATATGCTGCTCTTGTATTTATACAAAAATGCTTTTACTTCACCACTATGAAAAAATAAATTATCTAAAAACATACTGAGGCCACTGCATTGCAGCGTAAGTCACAAAAACGCCAACCAGGAAGAAACTGCTGTAGTAAGTGTAGTAACTAACTACTGATTGCACATGGTTAAATGAGAATTAAGACTATTTTCAACTGGGAACTTGTTTTAAGCTGCATGGGGGAAAAAAAACAAAACCAAAACAAACCAGTAGTCCTGCCAGGCTGCATAAAAAGAGAGTAATGGAGAAAGTCTACAGGATAACTGAATTGAGACACAGGCTGTTAGATTTTTTGGGATTGTGAGTTTTTGGGGGAGTCTGGGGTTTTGTTGGTGTCTTCTTTTCTAATTAAACCATCATATAAAATCTAAATAAATGCACTCCTGGACCATTTAGAATGTTAGATCTGAAATTAATTATCTTCTTCCCTCACAATTCTACAATGATATTTAAATTATGACTTTCAGTTAAGCAGGACAGCAGTTAATTTTATTACTGTTTTCCTTATGGTATAATGAAGGCATGAGGAAAAAAGTAACCGTTACAAAAAGTTCAACCTTGCCACAACAGTACAACTAGCCTACAACAGTAGTAATTTACTTACAGCTTATGACACTAGGGCACAAAAACATAAACATAAAGCCAGTTTTACTAAGAAATAGATTAAAACCTAAAAGGCAGTGCCAATTATAGTATAATCAAACTTCGTAGCCTTTGAAAACTCAAGCATTAAAAAAAGATAATATGAAGTTATTGCTGCTCAGATTAGCCTTGGAATGGCTAAATACACATAGCTTTGTAGACAAATTTCAAAGCATTCCACTTAAAGGCCAGCTGAACAACATTTGTGACCACAGGAACTCACAAAGTTATTCCAGGCTTGAAACATGCTCATAATACATTCTGTTAATACAGACTGCTACTGATACCAAATACTTTCACTTATATGATTAGAATAAAATTCCTAAGTGAAGTAAAATACAGTATTTGAAGGTCTTATTTCCCATACTGGGAACCATTCTTTCTCATAGTTTCATTCATTCAGAAGCAAGGAGACGGTCATCTTTACTTGAAACACTCCAACACAAAAGAAAAAAAAAAAGCTACACAAAATTACTATCGGTAACTGCATATTGCATAAGAAAACTTTACTTGATACTGATTCTCTTGCAGTCATCTTTATCTTACAAACACCCATACTTTCTATGTATGAGGCCAAAAAACTAAACCAGGTCTTATTATTCTTCGGCTCCAGATACTTCCAGACATCTTTAAAATCACAATACTAATGGTGCTAGTAGAGTAATTGAGTTCAAGGACAAAAATTTACTTAGGAAAATCTTAGTATTAGTTTCACTATGCTTAGACGTTATTAAATGTTTTGATTTGGGAAGGGAGGTGTTTTGCTGTTTTGTTTTTTTTTAATTAATTATTATATTTTGGTGGAAAGAGCTTACATCCCTATGCAACAGGTTACCAGGTCTGAACAGAAAAGGAACATACTACAAAACAAAAAAAGCTAGCATTTTATAAATCAGACTTGAAACAAAACAATATTAAACAAAGGCAAGTTTTGATTTAAAGTTTTTATGCATACACACAAATGGCTTCTGTATCTTTCCACACAACAGTACACATATTACAAGCTACTCGTGTAAGAGGAAACACATGGTTAAGAGTGAATCAAAATTAGGTAATTAGATAGCACATAACAGAAGTGAAACTGTATTAACATATTAATTATGTTGATAAAACTATAGCATCAAGACCATGAAATGTTTAGGTCAATGCAACCAGCTACAATTCCACATTTTCTTTTGCTAGAACTCCAAAATGGGACAGAAATAGCCTCCTAGATAGTGTAAGTCAGAAACTATTTATATAGGCCACTGTTTTTCAGTAAGTATAAAAAGTTAGAAAACTGCATGCCAAATTGGACACGAACTCCAACTTTCAACATAAAATTCTACCATAAAAATCCATCAAGATTATTATTTTGCTCCAGATGAGGTTACAGTAAGTATTAAGGAGAATACTATTATCATGAACTAAAACTAGATTTTTATTTTCTAAATTTATTTACATGATGCTATGATACATAATTGCTAATCCTAAGTGAAAAATTTGTTTCATTTGTTTGTTTATTAAGAGAAACAGGACCAAGTACTTTGTACAACTTCATCAGAACTAATTCAGAATGAAAAAGCAGGAAAGAATAATTTAGCCACAAATCTATTTGACCTAGTTAGCACTCATGGATCTAAATGCTACAATTTAAAATAAGTGTGTCACTTTGAAACAGAGTAACAGTGTAAAACAGTGCCAAATCACAGTCTTAGCCAAGAAGACATGCATGTTAAAGTAATTAACTAATTATATTCTACTGGAAGAGCTGAGACTTCATATATACATAAGTAAACACAGAATACAAAGATGGATGCAAATTCTGCTTTAACAGATAACTTACCACAGGATGAATTTATTCTTAACATGATGTGCACTAGCTACTTTAGTCATATGAGGGAGAGGAAGGAGGAATATCCTTCTAATACATTTAGAGTTGGTATTAAAAAATAGAAGTTTTTAATGGTTACAATGCAGACATAATATACAATGTAACAATGGTGCTAACGATAAAAGCATCACCTGTTTACTCCCTTCTTATCTATAGATTAAGTATGAAATGCCTACAACTGCTGAAC
>NW_009952801.1:6164160-6170636 GCF_000747805.2 Chaetura pelagica
CAAGATGTAGCAAAAAGCAGCATCATTTCACACAACCAGGAAAACACTCACTCACTTTCCTCATGAAAGAAGGATCATAGGTGGGAAAATGAGATAAGGAAAGGGGACATAAAGACTTAGTAAGTACCTGGGAAAATAACTGAGCAGTGATAGACAGTATGAACTGAAGTTAACATTTGTTTTACATGACTATTTGTCCTCTAACACCCATAAAGAATAGCTTTTTTTTTTTTTTTTAATCAGTTTTTTTTTTTTTTTTGTGGAAAAAGGCAGGAAAAAAAATTTTGCATCATTTCACACAACCAGGAAAACACTCACTCACTTTCCTCATGAAAGAAGGATCATAGGTGGGAAAATGAGATAAGGAAAGGGGACATAAAGACTTAGTAAGTACCTGGGAAAATAACTGAGCAGTGATAGACAGTATGAACTGAAGTTAACATTTGTTTTACATGACTATTTGTCCTCTAACACCCATAAAGAATAGCTTTTTTTTTTTTTTTTAATCAGATTTTTTTTTTTTTTTTGCAGGACAAAGGCAGTATAAGCAATATTTAACACCAGAAAAAATTACTTCTGATAAAATCGAGATTTCAAGAAAAGTAACTTGACCCATAAAGAGGTGCTCAAACATGGAAATATTAGTTACAGAGAAGTTACTTCAGATTTTCAGAGCAAATTGTTTGCTTATATACATATTAAAACTTTACTTTCACAATAAAATAGTATACTTACCCACCCACAAAACAGAGGATATAAAATGCAAAGTAAAATATAGCGAAGGGTCCAAAAGTTACTAGAAAAAGCACAATGCCAAGACTTCCCCATCCCCATATGGAAAGACTGGTCTGTAAACAAGAACACATGGAAGAGGAACCATTAATATGATATTCATACAACATTAGTGTCTCCAAAGTAATATTTGTAGTTTCTATGAAGCTTCATATATTTAAATAAAAATTATCTATATTTTTTAAAAACGTGTTGCTATCAAGTACTACTATGGGCTAGGAGTGCAGTTTAGCTAACATTGTAACATCTTTCTATTATCATTACTCATTTCTCACTTCAGATACAACTATCACCCTTTAAAGTGTCCTTTACTTCTTCTCAATATTCTCATTTTGTGCACTTTTGTTTTCTTGAGATCCCCTTCTTCAACCACTGTGAAATTCTCCAGTGCTTCCAAGAAAAATGCAGGCTTTGTAAAAGAATGAGGAGAGATGAACACGACACAACTAAGCGTTTCATTGTCCACAGCCAAGCAACACTACATCTTCACTAGCTTCAAAAAGTTGGCAAGACCAAAAAAAAGCATTGTTTTCTCCAGTTAAGTCACCCAACAGTCAGCAGGTGCATCAAATATTTGGTGTAGGTTTATTTTTACTCTTCCCTTTAATTAAAATTAAAGGAAACTCAGAAACTGATTTACTACCTCTAAGAATTTTTACCACAGAAATCAAGAGAAAAAAATTATTTGAAATATCCTAAATACAGATCTGTTTTAAAATCAGGAAATTTAATACACAGATAAAAAGAGAGAGCCCAGATCAACATTTTCTTCAGGCAGGCATTATCACCCTTCTAGGAGAGATCTGGCTTAGCAGGCAGGACAGACACTTTGGCAACGGGGGCAGACAATGGTTGTTTGGAAAGCCCATGGTGCAGCCAAAGACAACAATAAGAGCATCTGTGGGGATGGTGGGATTTTGGGGCTGAAGTCACAGCAGACAGAACTTCACCTTCACTGGCGTTTCACCAGGAGTATGAAAAAAACAGCATGATTCAGGTTATTGTACCAAAATAGGTTACAGTGTAAGTGCATTCATATACACATATGTACATATGTACACAATTGATCTACCTATCTAGATAGATGTGTGTATGTACGTTTATCTACACATATATGTATGTACATTTACCTACACATATGGAGAGTAATCTAAAAGGTAAGGAAGTGAAAACCTGACTGAACGGAGCTACAATAGTTTTAGACCTTCACAATACTGAAATGCAGTCAATTTATAGAAATTTAATTAAATCTAGTCTCCAGTTCAATATGGAAGCATGTTTCAGCCAAGTCTCAAGCATGTGAAATCAGTGATGACAAGTATTTATAGGCCACCAAAACTGTTCCAGTTCCCAGGTTCTCAACTTCTCTTTTTTTGTTGTCTAATTTACACCTTTCCTACCAGTGATCAAATGGCACCCTGATGAGAATTCAGACAACTGCTATGTCAACAAGTAACACTAAAAAAGTACATTTAAATAAACTTGTCTTGCAGTTTGACATTTAGAAAACAAGCAAAGATTTAACACCATATTTGCAGAGAGCCCTTTTTTAGCTTTTAATTTGCAGAAGAGGGGAAGCTTACCTACAGCTCTTATTTCTCTAAAGGGACTAATTAGATTTCATCTTTCCATCTTAGGCATGGGATTCAGAAAACTCAACTTCCTGATGAAAAAGTCCTAAAAATCCTACAAGCAATGAAAAATAATACAACACTCCTATATAAAGCAGCTTCAGTTCCTTTCTGAGAGCAAGATATCAGACTTGTAGTTAGAGTGTTTCATAGATGTACACTGTAATCACCAGAATAATTTAATTTTTCCTATTTTCCTGTAAGTTTAATGGAGCATTGAGATGAAATTCTATTTTCTTCTTTGTCAAAGTTTCTTAGCCAGAGACAGAGATACATACATACTGGCCTTTTTCTTGGCATCTGTGGTTGGAAAAAATTATGCTCATCTACATATTTATGTGTTTAATTGAAGTGCTGCAATTCAAAAACTGGATTGCAAGTGAACCAATTCTCTTTAAGCTGAAAAAGTGCTTTATTAGACGACAGCTAAAACGCTGAAAATCAGTGGCACAATAAATAAAAAAATCTTGGCCATAGCTCAGTAAAAGATTTTGTTCACTCGTAATATGTAAATGCAGTAGACAAACTGTTTTGAGAGGAGGGGAGGACAGAAACAAGGAGAAGGATACGTGTCTAAAAAAACCTGGCAAATAAAACAATTACCTAAAAAATGTATTTCTATAAAGATTCCTCTTATTTATGCTCTCAGAAGTACACTGCAGAGCACTACAAGCAACATGAATATACACACACAGAGAATAACATTTAATTATGGTCTTTTTTTGTTGAAAAAATCAGTATGCTTAATGGCATTATTCAAAAAAGTCTAAGTTCTAAATATGAGATAAGCACTCTAGATGACTTAAGAAAACTTAATTACACAAGATAGTAGGATGCATATTCAGAGCTGGATGAATGTATAATTAACAACAAAAATTCTACAACTCTTAACAGATAAAACAGTGATCTTTTGTCCTACACTCTAGTTTTGCAATTTAGCGTATGGCTACAGAGATTCAAATCTCATTTGGTATTTTAATAGGATTTCTTAAAACTTGCACAACTTGGTACACAGCAGTACGTACAACAGATACTGGCCCAATTCTTTACACTTTAGATGAGTGCTTTATAGTAATGGATTTTGAGACATTCAGAGGGATCTAGTCATCAGCATGGTTCATTCCATTTAGGCTGACTGTAAATAAAACTTTTGTAACTTTACACTTCTTAAAGGAACTTCAGCAGTGTAACACCCAGACAAAAAATGAAAACTTGGTTTAAAGTTCCTTTAACACATCAAAATCAACTATTAAAAGCAAAGAAAGTTCAAACATGACATAAATATGACTGTGCAGCTGGTCAGTATGGAAACTGCTCAAACACTTAAATTTAAAACCCACCACTTTCAACTTACTTCCAAATAAGTTTTATTTATAATGTCAGTTTTTTAGAAGATTCACAGATTTATTGAAGCTCTGCCTAGCTTTACTAGAGTTAACGTCGGAATGAATGCTTGTCACACTTGACAGAAAGAACAAGCCAGTCTTCTGAAGAGATGGTATAATTCTGGCATTCAAGTAGCAGCTATCCAGACCCTTTAAAGAAGCTGACACGCCCTATGCTGGAAGGGCAAAATTCCAAGCTAAACTGCCATACTGTATGCATACACACATGCGCACACAGACAACAGTTCCACCTCAACAGCCTCTTTTGCTAACTATCACTACTACAGATGCAGTACCTTAGCCCCACTATCACCACTTATTTTTCATCTCTACAGTCTGACAAATAAAGTTATAGCATCATGCTTACAGACAGTAATTTTCTTAGCATAATATGGAAATCTAAAGAAATAAACTGCAGTTGAAGCCAAGGGCTGCCTGTAAGCCCAAACAGTGCGTTGAAGAGCCTCATCAGTTACAACAGACACACTAAGGTGAATATTCACATGAGCTTAATTAAGCTATTACTGATGATAAGTCTATCACCTCCCAATGACACTTGTGGGGTTTTTTTGGGTTTTTTTTTACATTTTTTCCCCACTTTTTCTCCCACAGTATACAGTCAACTACTAGAAATAGTACATAAAACTTGATTTCTTGTATACATCTCCTTTTGCTTTCTTTGGCTTCTCTCTTCTAATTAATGTTGCCTTTTGATGATCCCTGTTGCACAGTTACCACTAACACTGATGAGCTAAAACTTAACTACACAGCTTACTATGACCATTGAAGCAGAGGCTTATATAAATCCCCAAGATAAACTGCTCACTAACTGTGTGCTAAGGGACACAGTCTTAAATCAACAGTTTAAAAGAAGAAAATCTCCCACTATAATTTAGAAGGTATATGGTTATGCATAACGTAATTTATTAGGTATGAATTAGCTAGATTATTTTTCAGGCAAATAAATGGCAGCATGGCAAAGATTTAACGTACCAACCACAACAGCAATGAGTTAACTCAAATACCAAATACAACCTTGTCTTACTCTACTTTAAAGTAGCTTAAATACATTTTTTGTTCGTTTAATCCAACTGACATGTTTTCAGAGATTTGCCTCTATGCCATCTTTAGGTAAAATCCTCAGTCTTTATACAGCCTTCCCCCTACAATGATTCACTGAGGTAAGTAAAGGCTTGCTGTTGGGATATTAACTGGTGCTGTCAATTTAAGTTTGCAGCTGGCAGTAAGATACATCAGAGCAAAAAAACTGCTGTGCCAGACCAGCCGACAGGCAGACCTTTGGTCTCTGCCACCAAACAGTGGATCCATGTGTTCCCTCTCAGAAGGCTCTCAATGCCACCATCCTCCCACTCCAACCAGGACTCAAGTCTCTTCATGATTTCCCCACATGCTCAGATTAATCATGGTTTCAAGTTTGGAGATAGGGCAGGAGAGGAAACAAAGAACATCCACACAGGAAGGCCAGGCTCTGGAATCACCCACTTGTCAATCTTAAAGCTTCAGCAGAATACTACTTCAGTCTTAACAGCTGTAGCATCCAGAAGACCCATACTACTTTGGAAGATGGCCATTTTGGATTGTTTTCAACTTGATTGGTTGCAACAGAACAGTATGATCATGAAAAGAACAGTCATTAAAAAAAAATGTAAAAACAATAAACAAAACATAACTCTTTGTCTACAGTTCTTTTAATTTACACGTTCCATTACATTTGTCCATTAATATTTTTAAAAGGACAGTACCTATCCTGCCCCTAATTAGACATCCTCAAACAAACAGTTCTTTGCAATTTAGGGAAATATTTTTTTTCTCAAATATGATGTTTTGCTGAATATATTTAATGCTACCCCTGGGGTCATACTAAAAAAATTGTCAAGGGTTGCATATACAGTAGCTGTCAAGTTTAATTTTGTTAATTCTACACATCTGCCTTTTAATTTTACTTCAATTTTGAGAGTAAATGGAACATGTTCACTTATATACCTTTCTGTAATTATGGTGACTGTCATTTTTGTCAGGTGAGTAAAAACATTATTTTAGTATTCAAATTACTGTCTCTTCACTAGCATGACAAGTAAAATCGGAAAGCTGTATTAAACTGAGTGCCAATTTCATCTGCAGAGAAATTGTTAATATTACACTATTAGGAAAAATATTTAACAATTGTGAAATAAGTCATTAACGTCTCCTATCTGCCAAAGCTACAGCAATCAAGTGAAAGACATGTCAAGCAGTGTTTTGAAAAGAATTCCTCGTATCCTCGTTTCCTAACACCACCAAAGGTCTCTTTTTAACATTTTCCTTCTTAGTCTTTTGCCCTCTTCCTTCTTAGCTTTTTGCTCTTTTCCTTCCTTAGCTTAAAAAGTCAAGGCAAATCAAAACCCTAAGCTCCATTCCTAATTCAAAATATACAGAAATAATTGTAGTGAATGTATACAATTCAGTGCAGTATTTGCAGGAAAACTCTCAGGAATTTTATATGGTCTATTTTGCTTTTATTATTCTAAGTTCAGATTTTTTCCAAATCAAGCCTTAAATATTTAAGTATATAAATATGCACTAATCATATTTTAAATAAACAAAATTATATATAAATGTTAAGAATTAAGAAGTTAAGCCAATTAAGTTTCTTCTAAATGCAGCATTC
>NW_009952801.1:6170655-6182111 GCF_000747805.2 Chaetura pelagica
CCTGCTGATGCCTCCTTGTTACAAAGGCTGGAAACTCTCCTCTGCTATGCAAGAGTTCATCTGTCCTGTCTACCTCACCTCCTCCTCTTTGCGCAATGCACACTGTGTATGGCAAACGGCTTAACTGGTTAACAGTTGGATTAATTCCAGTGCAATCATGTCTAGATGTACTTATTTTGGATTTTCTTGCTGCTTCTCACACTGGCCAAGACAAGGCAGTCTAACAAAGCTCTTGGAGACAAGCAATAATTTTTCATCTATGTTCTAAAATCACAGTTACTGCACTGTTGTGACAATTCAAAGTTAATTTCTAGAAGTGCAAAACTTCGAATGAAATTATACACTAAGATTTTCTTGAAGCACAAACATTAAAATACAGCATGTAACTCAAAAGTTTAAAAGCTACTGTGCATGATACTTCAACTTTCACAATTTATCTAGAGAGAAACAAATTTCATTACTAAAATATACCTGCCTGTTTGCTAGAGTCAGAATATTACTATTAAAAGATTATGTTCCATATTTTGATACAATTGGTTTGAGTAATAAAACTGACAAAGAAAAAGAACACACTTCTGATTAACACTGATAATTGTTCTATCAAAAACGGTACACATTTTCAGCACCAAACTTTCTTGGCAGGTGAAAAAACAACAACATAGAGTAAAATTCAGCCTGGATTCAAGAGTCAAGACTTATTTTTTTCCTCTTTCTCACAGTTGCTCTGCCAACATTGCTGATCACAACAAGAAATTGGGAAGTTGGGGCTATTCAGCCTGGAGGAAGAGAAGGCTTTGATGAGACCTTATAGCAGCCTTCCAGTACCTGAAGGGGGCCTACAGGAAAGCTGGGGAAGGGCTTTTCACAAGAGAGAGCAGTGATAGGACATGGGGTAATGGTTTTAAACTGAAAGAGGGTAGATTTAGATTAGACATCAGGAAGAAATTCTTCACCATGCAAGTAATGAGATACTGGAATAGGTTGCCTAGAGAGGATGTGGAATCCCCTCCCTGGAGATGTTTAAGCCCAGGTTGGATGAGGCCTTGTGCAGCCTGATACAGTCTTAGGTGTCCCTGTTCATAGCAGGCAGGTTGGAACATGATGATCTTCAAGGTCCCTTCCAACCTTAACTATTCTATGATTCTATGGCAGGAGGATTTTTTCATTTTAAATTGACCTTCATTTTACTAAACTTTCTTTTCAGTGCTAGAAGCTACTTTACTATACACCAGAATCGTCAGCAAGGGACAGAAAGCCTCACTTCACATAACCTTATTTTGAAAGTGGAGTATTTACCTCACTATGAAAAACAAGAGGCCACCTTCACGGACATACACACTTTCTGATAGCATGCTTACATTACGAGCCACTCTGACTCATAGTCTAGTTTAAAAGGATATGGAGTTTTGGTCAAGTTTAAAAGAAGACCTTAAACATCTTAGATAATGATGTGAAATAGGAGACACAAGCCCATTTTCAGCTACTTTCTTAAATATACAAATGACATACTAATTTTTAATATAATTTTCTTAGAGTTATCTTTTTCCTTTGACACAATCCGTATTAACTTGTCTCTAAACTAGTTTAGCTGTGTGGACAGAAAACATACAAAAAGGACTAAAGCATTTTGGATCACCTTAGGTGATTCAGTTAAGGCCAGGCTTATTGCTTGACAGGATCATATAAGGTGATTCAAAGTCAGAAATAAAGTAATTCCTCTAACTCTACCTTGAATTCAAGCCAACGAGATAATCAGGACTGTTCAATGTTCAGCCTCTGAATAAGCAGATTACATCTATTCCAAGTTTTGCTAGTGCAAAACACTGGCATACTTCATTTGTGATTGCTGCTCAAGCAGCATTTTAAACTTTTTACTTTCTTGCCTAAAACTTCAGCAAGCAGTCATTTAAAACTTCCTTTCACCAATGTTCTCTTTCTTTCACTGCTAAAGAAACCTGACCCTACTAAACAAATTTAAAGAATCATCAACATTGCTTCCAGAACAATTTCTACCAGTTAAAATTCCCAATATTTTTATATTGGTAGAAATACTTTAAACCAGGCTGTCTCCAGAAGAGTCAGATCTAGTAGCCCATCTCTTTTATGTTCCATCTAATTAAAAACTTGTAGGCAGAGCTCAGGGCTACTGCAGAAACAGTTGTACAAGACATGTTTTCTAAGAAGTTTCTTCATACCCTAACAGCTATGCTTTTTGAAGGTAGAAATGTTTTTAGTTTTAAGGTCCTTTCAAGCAGTTAGCAGGTCCCTATTCCTTGAACTCAAATCTCCACTATGTTTCTCACTGTATTCCATTACCTGTATCAGCTCATAGTTAATAAGAATACATATATACATGTGTGTGTATACAACTGGTTTGGGACACAGCCTTCTGTTCTAAGGCAACCTATTCATGTCCATGACCTTTAGAGTGGGAAGAAAGTGGAAAAAGATGGGTTATAAGAGAACTGTTGATGTACAATTACCTTTTTTAGAATAAATCCATTATTACTTCTATGTAGTACTTCTATGGAATAATAATGCAGCTGTTGTGTGCAAAATAGTTTGTATAATCTTAAATTGGTAGAATTAGCTTTAAGAAAAGAAGACATACAGATTAAGTATCTACTTTAGGAAATCTCAGAAACTGCAAACAGTAACAGTCCTAAAAAAATACAAAGTGAAATGACATGAAAGGGCTTAGTTTTTGAAAATATAGAGCTATCAAAGACATGAAGGTATAAAATAAAATTCCATAAAATTATGAAACTTTTAGAACTGAACACTGCAGCAACACTTACTGTGCTATTTCTTCCTGCTTTTTCCTAATCAACTTAGGACATATGAAACAGTTGACAATACCTCCAAATTTTATGCTGAAAAAGACTGAAACTTTTGTTTCTACCACTTGATGACTTGCTTAGATCTATAAACAAATAACTACTCTCAAACTCCTCAAAACCACTAGATTCTTCTAAAGACTGATAAACCATACTTTTTAATTATGTATCTGCAAGACATGAATGATATCTTCCCTGAGAATTAAATTTATTGTATTTGTTTAGATATATTTCATATATACATATTATATGCAAATACACAAAATCCAGGCTCAGAACAGAAAACCATTTAGTTTCTCCAGTGTAATGTCAACTGGCAGCTTGACTACAGGCAGTACTACAACTGGTATTATGGACTCCAGAAAGCCAAAGTTCAACAGAAAGCCAACATAAATGTTTTCTCAAATCATACTGTCAGGAGAAGACCTGCAAGAAGGAAGGTTCAGGCCAGGAAGGAAGGAAAACATATGCCAGTTGGCCTCACCTCAGTCCTAAGGAGGTTGGAGCAACCAAATAATCTACGACCAACCCAAATGCTTTCTATGATGAGGTGACTGATGTTGAGACCAAGGAGGAGGGCTTCTATGTTGTGCACCTTACCTTCAGCAAGACCTTTGACACAGTGTCCCACAGTCTCATTAACACAAAATTGGTGAGATATGGGCTGGATAAGCAAAGGATAAGATAAGCAAAAAATGTACTGGATTGCTTCTTCTCTATTTGGATATGTAAGACTAGTCCTAGAGTCCCCTGTCCAGTTTGGGTCTCCCCTTTGCAATACAAATCCATCTGAAAACCAATGTACAACATCCAGTTCCACCAAAAGGGATTTTGTGTCAAAACAAGGTACATCCATATACTGAAGCCACACACTGGCTACACTGGCCATGAAGGGAACAGTGGATTTAAGAAGTTTGAGTGTATAAAAAGGACACAGAACGCAAGGGTTTAAGAGGTGCCAGGCATCAAAAACAAGTGAGGACCCAAGACTCATGAGAGACCTCTCTTCATTTTGCAGAAGCAGTTGTTAGAACAGCAGCACTGCGATGAGCAAGAAGGCTTCATTATGTCTCCAAGTCAAACAGCACCAAGATCATTTTGATAATGAGCAAAACTTTAAAGCAATCACTCTCTCCACAGTTACACAGGCTGGATATTTATTTCCTAAAGAATGTGCACTAGCAGATTTTTAACTCATCCGTGCAGTCTGGAATGCCAAATGCTGGATACAGGATGACTGGGAACATCAGGCATGTTCTTTCCCACTGCTTTCGGTACCAATTAAAAGCTTTGAGAGACATATCCAAAGTGCAAGGCAGTGTTTTATAATCAGTAGATTAGCTGCAGCAAGAATTCTGGAGTGAACTTTTAGAGGATTTTCTATTTGGCCTTGTCTGACAGCACCAACAGGAAGAGTGGAAATACAGAGAGCATCCTACAGGATATGTAGCAATTCAAACTTCCTGCTCAAATTTGTTCCTTTGCATCACAAGAGATAGTTTAACCTACACGGCCTCAGCAGCACCCGCCTGTTGAGTAAAATTATTTCTTAGAATTGCAAAAATACACTGAAGAACAGGAATACATTAACTTAAAATAGTTATATGTATGAAATAACACCATTCTGACACAAACATTAAAACAGAACTGGGAACACCTCATTCCTCCCAGAAGTGCGGGAATAAGGAAAGAAATGCGGAAGGACAGACATACAAAATAAAAAAATCACAGTAATGAAAGCATAAGCTGCATTTAAGCAGCTTACACTCCTCAAATTCATGAACATTCTTTGAAATAAAGTGTGTAAAGCTCATCTTCCTATCCAGAACCCCAACTGCAATGGGATATTGAACTAAGCATTTTAAATATCAACGTTATAGAGAACAGGTACCTGTGAACTTAGGCCATAAAACCCCTCACTTGAATAAGCACAGCACTATCTCCATCCATGAAATAAAAAGCAGTTCTTGGTATTTAGTATTTCTGGTTATCAAAAATTCTTCCAACCAAGTCAAGGCACAGAAAGGACATCAGGCCATTTGATGCAGGAAGGGACTTAATGGAGTGAACAGAGATGGGTTTGTCTCTCTCTCCTGCTGGTGACTAGTGGACTAACTAACTGGTGAGGTTCAAACCAAACTGGTCTTAACAAATGTTGTACTTAGTGTTCAAGAAAATAAGTAGAGCAGCAGAACTCAGGAAGTTTAAGGGCTACTGGTGAAACAGCTTCAAAATAAACTACTGAACTAACTGCTATGGTCAAACTCTGTATTGTGTTTTGAGGAATCCCTAGATTTTCAGAGAATCCCACTTGAACAAAACAATTTAAAAATTTCTGATGCTTTTTCACAGAATCATGGAATTGTCAGAGTTGGAAGGGATCTCTAGAGATCATCTAGTCCAACTGCCCTGCTAAGAAAGGCTTGCCTAGGGCACATCACACAGGACTGCATCCAGGAGGGTTTTGAATACATCTCCAGAGAGGGGAACTTCACAACACCCCTGAGCAGCCTGTTCCACTACTTTGTCACCCTCATAGTAAAGAAGTTCCTTCTCATATTTAAATGGAACTTCCTATGTTCCAGTTTGTGCCCATTGCCCCTGTGAAAAGAGCCTGGCTCCATTCTCTTCGCACCCACTTGTAGGCATTAATACAGTCTCTCTCAGCCTTCTCTTCTCCAGGCTAAAAAGTCCCAGCTCTCTCAGCCTTTTCTCATAAGAGAGGTGCTCCAATTCCCCAGTCATCTTTGTTGTCTCTCTAGTAGTTCCCTGTGTCTCTCGAACTGGAGAGCCAAGAACTGGACACAATATTTCAGATGTGGCCTCACCAGGGCAAAGTACAGGGGGAGAATGACCTCTCTCAGCCTACTGGCCACACTCTTCCCTATGCACCCCAGGATTCCATTGGCCTTCTTGGCAGCAAAGGCATATTGCTGGCTCATGGATAATTTACTATCTACCCAGGACTCCCAAATCCTTCTCCTCAGAACTGCTTTCCAGCAGGTTTACCCCTAACCTATATTGGTGTATGGTGTTCTTCCTCTCCAGGTGCAGGACCCTACACTTCCCCATGTTAAATGTCATTAGGTCTCTATCCAGCTCTATGCAGCTGTCCAGGTCATGCTAGATGCACAGCACTCTGGAGTGTCAGCCACCCCTTCCCAGTTTTGTATTATCAGTGAACTTGCTGAGGATACACTCTGTCCCCCTGTCCAGGTCATTGATGAATATGTTGAAGAAGACCAGACCAAGTACTGACCACTGGGGGACATCACTGGTTACTTGGCCTCCAACTTGACCCTGCTCCATTGATCACAACCCTCTGAGTTGTGTCACACAGCCAGCTCTCGATCCATCTCACTGTCCACTCATCTAGCCCACACCTCCTGACTTTCCTAATGAGGATGTTATGGGAGACATTGTCAAAAGCCTTGCTGAAGTCAAGGTAGATGACATCTGCTGCTCTCCTCTCATTCAGCCAGCCACTTACGTTGTCACAGTAGGTTAGAAGATTGGTCAAGCATGATCTACCCTTGTTTTTTAAATATTTTTAAAATGTCAAAGTTAAAATACAAGAATGAATTTTACTCACCCTGTTTAAAGTGCAACATTGAGATCACACCCCCTTCCATAAAGAAAACAGAAAGTCAATTGAAACTGTATCTTCTTCAGAAAACCACCTTCCCTCTGCAGATTTTGCAGCTATTTCTGCTTCAGAGCAAGAAAATCTTAACTCTCAAACTCTGACAGGAAATGAATTGACCTCTTTTCCAAAATAAATGACAAGTAAAAAGGAATTCCCTAGTTGAACATACCTATCACCTATGCTTACTGACATTAAAAATAAATTTCTGTTTCACCTTAGATTTATGACAATAACACAGTCAACATTTTAAGATGTAATCCTATATAGATTCTATAAACAGGGTTAGACTACTCTTGTTAAAACATTTTACTGTGTTTATCTCATTAAATAGTATCTCATTTTTTTAATTCAGAAATCAGACACTATTTTTTATTATTTTTTTTTTGGGGGGTGGGGGGGAGGTGGGGAAAGAGAACAAGTAATTAAACCCAGGATCACCAAGACCTTTTACTTCCTGAAGTTTCTCTCTCATGTAACTGCAAGAGTCAACTGCAATTGACTTTTCTGTTACTCCAGCCTCAGTACTCTCAGCCAAGCAATGGTGAAAAGCACTAATGGGACCTCAAAATATTAATTCTTTAAGTGTTGCAATAGCTTACATACAGCATCAATGGTTTCTTGTTTCTAATAATAGCAACGCTCCTAATGCTAGTTAAAATGCCTTGTCATCTTTGTAAGGGTGGGGAGAAAGTGACAAACATATTTAAAACAGAGATAATTCCCCAGAGTGCAACCAGACAGAGGAAATCAACATTTGGAGCTCCTTCAGCTATCTAACCAGACATCCCTTCATTATTTTCATTGAACTAAAGACCTTTACACTATTCCGCTTTCACACTGTTTTGGGGAATATTCCAGACTGACATTTTACAGTTGTTGCTGAACTCTGCATTCAGCCTCAGCAGTATAGGCACAGCTGTACGCTCTAAGAATAGTCCTGAGCTTTTAGCCACTAGCTTTCACTAATAGCCAGCAACATATATATATGTAAAAAAATACTAGGAACACATAAAATCCATTATTTGCAAATGGGTAATTTTCCTAATTTTTCCATTCCTCACAGTTTTAACTGAAACTCCACTCAACATGGAGTTATTAAAAGAGCTGCCATAGCAACAATTAGGGACACAAAGCAGACTAGCTATGGTGTAGACTTTGTTTACAGAATATATTGAAGGATCAAGGGGTGGTTTTTACCTCCCAAAGGCTTGCAATTGATCCTCCAATTAGATCTAATCTGGCAAAACACTGGCACCAAGGCAAAGCTCCAGAATACAAGTTCCACAAAAGGACAGAAAACTAACTTTTTTCCACACCCCGGCTAATTGTCTACACACTTGAAACTGTCTTTACCAGCAACACAAAGCATCAGAGCAATCTTCCACAGTCACACATCAAGGAACAGATAAAATTACCAATGGTACAGTAAATCAAGCAGTTAACTATGTCCCTCACCTTTCAGAGTTTGACTAACAGATATATTACAATGTGCTACTGCTTCAGTTAGGCTAATTCAGTATTATTCTAAAGCTCTTTAAAAAAACCTGCTGAATCAAATTTGATCCTTAAGAATCAGGCTAACTTGCTTGGCTTCACTCAAAAATAGTTCTCAATGGTTAGCACCTATCAAGCTTTTTTGTTAGCTTGATAAACATATCTCATTAAAAAGTAGATTGTGTAATGGAAAGGAAATACTACATTAAGTTAGTTAATTATCTTGACCAGTTGCAATAACAAGAAATACCAACACATTGGGGCTCATTTTGCATGGCTTGTTTTCAGTTGTGGACAGTAAAAAAGTCTTCCTACTTCGTCAAATTTCAAAAACCTTCTCAACTGTCACTAATACTGTAACAAAGTACTCTTCCTAAGCTGAGAATTAAGTTGTCAAAAATGTGTCTGCTGATAAATTCAGAAGGCAGGCCTCACTAAGCATCTCAAAAGCAGTTTAATGCAGCTGCAGGAAAAAAAAAAAAAGGAAAATGAAATCTACTCCTTGTATTTTCTAAGGTGCTTTCTTTAGAAGCAATGTGTGCTACAAAGGGAGATAACACTGGCCAATACTTTGAAAGACATTCTAAAACTTCTTGTCATCTAAGTCCCATCAAAATCCTATTTAATGTTTGATTCCATCAGAATTTAAGACACTATTAACCAACAAGAGTCAGAGTTGTAAAACAGCAGCTGCCTTGTTGTGGTCAGGGCAGTACAGTTGCTACCACACAAGAGTCAAGAATGGTGTAAGACAGTTGTCTGAAGAGAGAGGGACCTTTGCAACCTGTATCCATCATGGCCTCATCAGACCAGATGAAAATGTGTTAAAACAGTAAGTTACATGGAAACAGCTGCTCTGGGTCTTGAAATGCAAAGCAGACATCTGATAAACAAGAAAAGGGGAACAAGTGAAAAAAACACAGAAAGTCCAATCCATCAGAATAGGCAAATGATCACAGCAGTGGGTCTTCAAATGCATGCAGACAAAATGTATTCAATGTGACTACAGAAATAAGTTCTGATGACCAAGGTCATAAAGAACTGGGGAACACTGCTTGCTAAGTAGGTAAAAAAGTGTATGTGTTTGGCTTTCAAACAACATGATTTCTGATGCAACTAAAATAAGACGACCTGCACTAACGGCCAAATAAAAAACACAACTGGTATTTTTTTCCTGGCAGGAAGTGCGATCTTCCCCTGAAATTACTGATTAAAAGGTCCTGATCGTAACTGCATCTACACAAAACTGGACTGAATCTGCTGGGGTCTGCATATATGGAGACAGTCAAGGGATGAAGGAAACTGATCTTGAGAAACTTTAGTTTATGCTTTAACTGCATGATAACAAATTTAGAACCAGATTTTGTCTTTTCTTCATGCTTAAATACATTTAAGCATAATGTTGTCTACACTGTTAAATTCTAAAACTGTTACAGCATGGGGAATGTTTGTAAATTTTTAATGGCTAAAAAAAATTAGTGACCTTGAGCATGCTAGACGATAGCAAACCACAGTTTAGAAATATCCAATTTTTTTTCATCTCATTTCACTATATGTTTCTCAATAAAAATAGTTACTTTGAGGGGGAGGGCGGGGGGAACAAACCACAACAGACTTAATAGCTGTCCAGTGTTCTCCCTACTCAAAGTTACTAAGATAAATTCAGGTAGCCTACAGACGTGTGCAGTTTTCACTGTTGCCCTCCTACACTGTTAGTCCGCCATACAATCCACCTCAGTTTTCCATCTAAAGCAAAAGGAAAAAAAAAAAAAAAAGGCAAAACCAGAACAACCATACAATCCACCTCAGTTTTCACATCTAAAGCAAAAGGAAAAAAAAAAAAAAAAGTAGATTTGGATATCTATAGAGTATTACACATTTATCAGCAGGCTTGAAGCAATCTGCATCTTCCTGCAAAGTGTGGAAATGGTTAATGGGTGTGACTGCATGCAGTTTTCTCAAGGTGTTTTAGCTACCAGGTCACCACTGGAACGCTCAAAAAAAGCATGCTGGAAAGGACTCCTTCCAGTTCTCTTTCCAGTTCTCGTGTCAGGTGGGCCCTCTCACAGCCAAGAGCTGTCCGGTTGTTCAAAGAACTCCCAACAACTGCTTTTCAGGCCGGCAAGCAAAGCCTATAACTTTGCCAGACTCCTCAAGATTTAAAGGCACCTCCTTGGCAGAGTCCAAGTCTGGAATACTGGAATATTTCACCCTGAAACATCTTGTTTACAAATATTTTATAAACAGGAACTAGAAGTAAAGGACATCAGAACACAGTCCTTCAGACACCAAGTAAGTATCATACCTGGTGATCACATGCGTAAGAACTCGGTTTAACTTTGAAAAGCCAGTGGAGGAAATGTAATCCGCACTGGTACACCAGTGCTATTAGAAAAAAAAAAAAGTTAATTTCCAAAACAGTCCAAAAGAGTTTTGGATAGACACACATAGCCATCATCATCAAACAGAATACACAGTCCAGTATGAGGCACTGACCCAGAACATTCCATGCCACCCTTAAAATACCTAAATGACTGTGGTTAATGCTTACGCATCACGCTCACCAACACTATTTAATGCAGTTTATTAACCCTTATCACCCACGAAATACCCTTCACATAAAAATAGGTCGTATATTTTGACAGGTTTCTCAGTCAGTAAATTTTACCCCTCCAGAGAAATCTGAGAGCTCATCGTACTACAGAACCACTTTCCTAATGCCCTGAAACTTTGAACTGATGCAAATCAAAAGCTTCAAGATACTTTCTTAGCTGTCATTCAGGAAAGCAAATACAAATTTTTCAAGTATCAGAAATCAAGTCTTCTCCTTTCAAGATGCTTAAGATTTAAGACAATTAAGTATTGGACAAATAACCGCAGGATAAAATGACACTGATCACAGATAACATGATCATGTTAGAAAAGTATCTGTATGCCAGACACCTTGCTGACATATTAAAAATTTAAAATCAATCTGTTTTTGTAGATAAAACTAAGTGTGGGGAGGAAGTCTCAATTCCAGCAACCTTCCAGAAAACAACGCCAGATTTTCCCCTTGAGAGCACCTCTGGACACAGCAGCTATTTCTCGCCCACACTGGTCCTGAAATACCTGCTCGCCTCACAGCTTAGCTGTCCAGCTGCTTTGGGACACAAATCCTCACCAGGGAAAAGCGAACCGCGGCAGCCAACTTCTGTCAATTACTCACAACCACAAACTCCTGCAACAGCAAAACTATTCGGCCTAAGCCATTTAAGAAGAAAACAAACACGAAGCCTTTACGAAGCTACAGCAGGGAAGGAAGCCAGAGGGGCAGAAGCCGGAGCCGGCTCTCGGGGCCCAGGCGGGGATACCTCTCCGGCGAGGCCTAGGGCCGAGACAGGCCTCTCTCCTCACCAGGAGCGCTCCCTAGGAACGGGGCCCGCAGCAGAGGAGCGGCCCCGCGGCCCCTCGCCGGCTGGGAAAGCCTCGCCGCCAGC
>NW_009952801.1:6183116-6185137 GCF_000747805.2 Chaetura pelagica
TCGCGGGGTCAGTGCTGGGGCCGGAGCCCGAGCCCGTCCCGCCGTCCCGCGGCCCTTAGCGCTGCACAGCCCAGCGGGGACCTGAGGGCAGCAGAACTGGTTTTTAAACTCTTTTTAATTTTTGCCCGGTGCCCCTTGAGGCCCTGGTGAGCCTTCTTCCTGAGCTCTCCGGTGCCAGGTTCGGAGGATGCTAATAGAAGTGTTTCCTTACATTTCTGGCCGGTCTGCACGCCTCTTGTCCGGCAGTAACATGCAGCACACCATGTATTGATGTGCTCTGGAGCTTGAGAAAGAGACATCTTTAAACCTGTTGCCTACAGTGGCACAGAATGTGGAACCGAAACACATCTCTGAGCAGGAGCTGTGGCTGCAGCCGCCCCCGAGCCCTGCTCACACCCCCACAGCTCAGTGTCTGGGTACGCAGAAAGATTCCTGTCTGAAGGTTGTTGCTTTTCGTTTTAGCACACTTTTTGTGGGTGTTTGTTTGTTTTATAACTAGACTTTGAAGTTACAAAGTTAACTTTGGGTGCATGAGGACAGTAGAAACAAAATTGGGTGTTTTCTGCATTGCCAATAACAAAATGCATAGCAATGAAGTAGCAATGGTTAGCACTGAAGGAGAAGCAGCACTACTATTATAATGTGAAGAAAACCAACCTTGTTCAGTTACAGTGTTTTTTCTCCCCAGTCAAAAAGAAAGACCCTTTTCTTGCACAAAGCATGTTAGGCAGCTCTTATGGCTGGTGGTCTGTGTAGTTCTCTAATGTTCCCAGGGATTGTTTAATACATAGCTCTTCAAGGTTGCCTGCTTCTTAGTTTTATTTGTGAGTATTCCTGAGTTTCAGTTGTACTCATACACCCGTTTTTCCCCTCTGGGAGGCCCAGCTGCTAGTCATATGAATAAAAAAAAAAAAAAAAGCATATATGAAGAATTATTTATTTGCCTTTTTGAAATAATAAAAAATACTAACTGTTTAAAGTATCTGTAAGCTTTGTTCTTCTGAGTTTGTATTTTTTAATGTTTCATGTTCATATTACTCTTTCTTCCAAGCTCATTCCTCAGAGAAAATCCACACACAATTCTGTTTTAAACAATAGGTTTAACAATAGCAGAACCATGCAGTGTCTTGCACATGATATTGCACCATCTTGATAAATTAAAAATTGTTCAAAAACATTGGGCAATGGAAGTTACGAAATACCAATTCCATTGTATTGCTTTGGCCCCCTAACATCTATTAACAACTTTCTGTTGAAAGAAGATTACAGTCATATATACACACAACTGAGGTTCTCCATGGCTCTCATCACACTTCAGCCAAGTTAGCGCCCTGTGCTCAGTTCTGTGGTAGAGGAAACCCTGGAGGGACCCATAATATAGCAGAATGATCAGTAATTCATCAGTTGTGTAATTATGCAAAGACATCACACATATGCTAGGCAGGAAATAGAATCAAAATACCTACTGTTTGCCATATCTCTTAGTCATAAATACATTCTCTGGGCAAGGCATAGTATCATGAACTGATAAGATAGATGACTCTGCTTATAAAATGTAAGAGGTAAACAGGAAGTAAAAGTCTCGTGACATTTATAAATATATATAAATTCTAGTAGTTGAACCACCTGATTGTCTGGCAAGAGAAACTGGCTGGCTTGGCACTGTTTTTCTATTATCTTGTATGGCACATCAGGTAAGGTTTTCAAACGAAGTAATCACCTTTGAAAACTTACTGCAAAACTGTATATAGCCTAAGTGTGCCAGATGTAACAGAAGAGCAAAATCTTACGCAAATCTTACAGCAAGATGAAGTCACAGCTAATATTTTGTACTTGAATTTCAATTTGTTCATACTCCTGCTTGGGATTTGGCAGCTTAACAGCATACTACTCTGGGATCCTCTTTTTGCTCTTGTACTGCTGGAATAAACCTACTAGGATTTCTACTGAAAACTGTTCCCTGGTTTTTCACCTGTCATCTCAACTTCAAAAGGAAAAGGTGGTGTAATAGTAACAGCAGG
>NW_009952801.1:6185275-6187023 GCF_000747805.2 Chaetura pelagica
AGGAATGAGGCTGTGAGGAGGACCAGAACCACACAAAGGTAAACTCAAGGCAGAAGAGGAGGCAGCATCATGGAGAGGCAAGAAGCAGCAGCTTGGAAAGAGGATGATGATATGAGTGACTTCTTGAAAAACTAGTCTGCTGGCAGTAGCACAAAGGAGAAAGAGAAAAGAAAGCTGCCCATTACTGAGGAATTAAAATGTTATGTTGCCTGTTCCTGTTCTTGGAATAAACTGAAAAAATGTAGATACAATTCTATATTCTTTTTTCTGGGGAGAAAGCCTAGAAACAAGGCTTCAACTGTGATTGAAAGGATTATCAGTGGTAGGCCAGCAGCACTTGAACACTTATTTATTTCCCTGAGCCCATCTTCAAGTGACAATAAAGCTATTAGACTTGATGAGTCATCATAAGAGAGCCATATTCCTTACATTATAACCTTGTGCATTCATTACCCGTACAGCTGGGTGCCGGCAGTGCAATGAGGCAGCGTCCTCAGCGGGAGCGGCGCAGTCACAGCAGCACTGTGCTCGTCCAGCAGAGCAGCACGCTCCTTATTTCTCTTGTCACTTCCACAAACCTGCAAACACTCTGCAAAGAACTGTGTGAGGGCAAATATATGTATCTGTAGTCAAAGGCAAAGCTGGCAGAAAGTGCTGGAACCTGGTCCTTAAAATACTCAGAGAATTTTACTTCTCATACATCTAGACAAACGCTTAGTTTCTACTAGAAGCACCTTAACACTGATGGCTGCAAACACCTTCATATTTCAAATATAGCTCCTACCTGTTGCCAGATGTCTTAGTGTTCTTTATTTATTGCAGTTTTCACTGACTATAAGCAAAGAAAGTTGTATGATGGCCTACATCCACATTTTGAAATACTGCTGGAGAACTGGAAGCTGGAGCATGGGGAGTGGGGACAGTATCTGCTGAAATTATGTGTGAATGCAGCATTAAAATCTGAAATAGAGCAGGAGGAGGAGATAGAGGTAGCACTGGCATGGTCTCCATCCAGAAGTTGACAAAGATTTTTCTGAAGTGAAGCATAGTGAGCACACTAAATTGACAGGCAGGCTCAGAGACAAAAATACGTTGTAAGGGAGTGGGAGCAGCACACACAGAAGGGGCACAGACAAGATTTAGCAATAAAAGAGCAACTGTGCCAACTTGCACTGAAGCACAAAAGAGTGCAAATTATTTTCCAGCACTGAAAGGAGGGCAGCCCCACAACCTAAATAACTGTTAGATCACTAGCTTATGAAAAATGAAATTTGACATCACTGACCTAATTGCCATCAAAATAACCTCTGAAACGACAGTAACCTGCATTTAGAGGACAAAAGGATATGTTCTCTTTCTGTACACAAGAAGTCAAGTGAAGACTGAAGAAAGGGGAAACAACAGGCAGGACTGGGGGAGGGACACTGAACAAACAACAGACCAATTTTGCTTTACTAAGCACTTTCTTTTAGAATTGCCATCAGACTTCTTCTAACTTCATCAACAAGCCTGAACTTTTGTGTCTTTCTCTACAGTCTAGGAAAGATCTTTTACAAAATTATTTCTGTATGCTAAGTTAGCTCTGATGGTCCATAAACAATCCACATAAACCAAAGTTTGTCTTCTGATCTCTTGTTCAAGATGTTTGTAACTCAGGATAGCAGTATGCCTGGAGTTTGCTCAGTGTTGTTTGGTTTGGCTTGTTTGTGGTTTGTTGTTTTTTTTTTTTCGGGGGGGGGGGGGGGGGG
>NW_009952801.1:6187057-6198383 GCF_000747805.2 Chaetura pelagica
CTGAGAAGTTCTGAAGAATGTGTAGTCATTCAGGGTTTTAAGTTCACTGTTTAAAAGAAGTTGTCTATGGTTGGATTCCATTGCACTTCAAGTAAGATCAGATGACCCCAAAAGTCTGCACAGCAACATGATTGAAAGGGGAACTCCGACTGTCTTCTATGTGCAAAATTTGAATATTCTGTTATTTCAGGATGCTGCCTATTCTAAGCTCTTGAGTTCTCTGATCAGAAGTCATGCTTCTGATCAGGATCACAACTCTGTAATTTCCAATTAAAGAACTCATTCATTTTCTGATTTATCAACATTCACCTGAGATGCAGCACATCTCAGAATGGAAATGCACAGCAAATGCAAGAGTGTATGTGAAAGGGCCACTCTAGACAATATTTAGATAAATAATTACCAAAGAAGCATCAGTTGTAATTCTTGCTTCATCCTTTGGAATAAGGATGCAATATCTGCCCATTCTTCATGTTCTCAGACTTGTTTATTTGTGGATGAAATTTCTTTTAAAGCTTTTGCAAGCTTACATTTCTGCACTGCAGTGAACTTTCTGCCATTCATCTCTCTCCAGCTAGGACAGACACTGCCTTAGCAGCTTAATCCTAGTTGTCTAAGGAAGTGTTACAGCAGGGATAAACTATACTTCTTCATGCAAAGGAAAATGTTTCAAAATTGTAATAGTGTCTCTTTCAGAAGTTTATAATGGCATGACTATAGTAATCTCAGAATTATAACATAGGTGTTAGTGATCAGCTGCTTAGCTTCTGACCATGGATTTTCTATGAAAATAATGCACACGAACAGAAAGCTGCCTATGGAATTTGCACACTGCTGCTACAGAGGGGAGCAAGAAAGGATACAAAACTCTTTAGAAGAGTCAGCTTAATTCTCCAAGTTCATTTGGAAGCAACCAATGCAATTCTTTATCTGGATGATACACTAACTTGAAGACAAAACTGTTAAATGGAATGCTTATTCTGCAGTACAAATGATCCCATTCCCTCCTTCCAAGTGGGTCAGGAGGCAGGATTATGTGTCCCTGTGGTTTGAAGATATTTCTGTTGCTCTTCAAAATATTTGCTGTTGCCCACGCTTGACCTGAAGACAGCAACTATCTGTTGCAAAAGGGTTTGGATGGTTTCTCTTTTGAGATTTGAACTCCTGAATATGTCTGGCAGGTAGAACAGCCTAAGTGATGAGCCCACATGTGGTGGGTTTGTTGTTTTTTTTTATCTTTGGCATACATATGGCAAACAATTTGTGTACATGGGTTTTATTTTTGTTCAGTCCTGGAGACCCAGTGGATTCAGTTTACTTTTCCGGTAAGAATTTGTTTGCATCATTATATCATGGTTATCCTGCCCTTTTTTTGAAGTAATGTTTTCCACTAAGTCCTAAGTGTCTAATCCATAATCAAATTCTCTAAGAGAGTTAATCTGCTTCTGGGGGGTGGGTGGAGGGGAAGAAAATGAGAAGAATGGTATAGCTAAGAGAAAAATAAATATTCTGTCTGTAGTACCAGCAACCCCAGAGTCAGAGTCATTAGCCAAGCTCTAAGAACCGTGACATTGGAAACTGAAGTTGTTTGCATTTCCCCTTCTTCCTGAACCTCTAAAGGGCATTCAAGTCATATTTCAGGCTTTGCTTTGCAATCATAAGTGTTACAAACTGGTTTTAAAGCTTGTTTCTTCTTGTATTTAAAGATGTGGCTCCACAAACTTAAAGAAGGAAGCTAAACATTGTAAAATACAATAAATTCGTAGGACTTGGCAAAAACTGTGAGGATACTAGAGGGCCTTTCTTCCATTGTGCATCACTGCTGTTTGCATCTTCTCTGTAGGTGAAGGAATTTATTGGTATTGTATGTACTCTCAGAGCTGAAACTCTTGCTACTTAGACCTTTGAGGTCACTTTGCAAATTGGCTTCAGTCTTCTGTTCTTTTGTTTTGCTGCTGCTTATGGCCGTTTGTTCAGTCACAAAGACTGATAAAAAAAAAAACAAAACAACAAACCACCCTACAAAATGTAGATATTTAATCATTAAAAAGAGCCATGGGAAATCAAAATTCTGGAAATGAAATGCTGCTTGTAGTGCATTAGGAAGAGAGAACATCAATCATTGCTTATTTGAATGACAACATTTCCCCGGTTTTGTTGAAAACAGACCAAGAATACTCTCTTTTTTGTGAACTTCACAACACAAGCCAAATTTGTTTTCATGTATTGCAAGGACTACCAGGTCCCTCCTTGACCAGAAAAACCTGTTCCTCAGGCACTCCTCTTCCTCATAGTTAGGCACATAGTCAGAGAAGCCATTATGAAAACACTTTAACCAGGTGGATTTTATATAAAAAATAAGTCTTTGACTAAAGTTTTGGTACCTCCAAGGATTTCTATGGTTTGTTTGGGTTATTATTGAAACTCTGTTTCTCACAAGTTTTTTACAAGATTTTTTTTTTCACAAGTTTGTTTTTTTTTAATGTTACTTTTTGAAAAACATTTTTTTCTCATTGTAACTCTTCCTCTACAATGTAGGAGACCTTCTGCGAAATCCCAGCAACCCATCTAGGCTTAAATTAAGGATCATTACAGTTTTAATTTCAAATCCTACTCACATGTTGCCAGTACTCCACTTTCTCTTAATGCACAAGAGCATCTTGCCTATCAACCTGTTCAAACTAGACAGGGAGGTGTGGAGTGCAGCACAACTTTCCTGTGTGGGTTCTTCCTTCTCTTTACCAGGAGGACTAATTGCCACTTGTCCATTCTTATAATTTAGATCCAGTTCCCAGAACGACAGGTTTCTCCACTGTTTATTGTGAAAGAATTGTAACAACATACGCCACTGTTGCTGGCATGAAGACATCAGCAATACTTCTAAGGTCATGAAGGATCAGTAAAGGTATAATCTTGGATAGGCTTTTGCAGAGTGACGCAAACACCCAAGTATTAATTCTCACAGCTAAGACATATCCTAAAGTAGGATGGTGACATTTTCCGTATTAAATCACATAATTTCCTGATAATTCCTGTTCTGTCTTGGTATAGTTCCTCTTTAAATGCCAACTTGAAAAAGGATTTGGAAGCCTAAAATGTATGTTTCACCTTTCCCTTCCTCCTTGATGTCAGTAATTTTAACAAAGGGTATCACTTTTTCTACAGACTGAGCATACAGTACTTCAGGCTTATTTATGCTTCATATTACAAGCAGTACAGATGATGAAATCAAATTATATGCTCACATTAAACCAACATTACAATCACATGGATTTTATCTGGAAACACTGAGTATAAACATTACTTGTCCCAGACTACTCTGGCATCAAAGTTGAGATTGCAAAGTTGCAGACTAAGCTAAATTCTTATAAACAGCTAGCCACAGGACTCTGAAATGCAGTTTTAAGTTGAAATTCAGATTTGCTTAGTCATCAGACTGATAAGAAATTCTGGATTTAGGCAGAATGATTAACAGCCTTTTATAAACCTGTTCTTGCTAGATTCCCACAAGGATCACCATTTCACTTTTGAGATATGAAATAACTGCCAGAATAAGCCTGATTTACTCCAAAATCACCAGTGCTTTGGAGGCAAAAAAAGAAAGGAGGAAAGAAAATATTAGTTCTGTCCAACTCAGACTGCTTTTAACATTGTTATTTTGTATTATTCTTCATCTATTCAATTAAAAACCTTCCAGTGAAGAACAGTAGTAGCTACATCAAGTTCTTCCTCAGTACAAGGTGCAATTAAAAACTTTTTTTCATTTTTTCAAGTGTTTTCACAGTTAAAACCTTAATGACAGGTGGTTCTCTAATTTAAACTCCAGATTATGTCACAACAGGGACAAAGAGCAAGGCTGGAACAGATATTTTCTAGTTGCAAAACACAAGTCAGTTGCACTAGATCTTTTCTTGTACCTTTCTGGAGCAGTCTAATAAGCATACAGTTAGAAAATATATAAGGGAAAGAAACAAAACCAACTTAGAAGAATATATTTATTATGTAATTTTAAGATTATTTTTTTTAAAAAAAGCAAACACAGTTCCATCTACATCCAGCTGTAGAAAATAAATATCTGCTCCCCAAAGTCTCCTAGTGTTCCCTTTCATCCATCTGTACTCTCTCTGCTTACTCAGTGCAATTTTTAATATTTTTTTTTCCCTCACCCTGCAGTCTCTGGACTTAATATTTATTTACTTCTATTCCTCCTTTTTCATACTGGGAATATATTTTCCTCCTCCTTTCTGCTCCTAGGACCCCAGTGTGGCAGCATCTCCACATTCCTTACAGAAATACCTCTCTTTCTCATGCCTCATTGTGAATATGAGCTGACATCTACTTCGCAACTGGGGAGGGTGCAGTTCCAGGGGAGCAAGAAGGCTGCCTGGCTTTGCCCATCTTCTGCCTCTCCATCAAGCCAAAGAGCTTCTAACTCTGAGAGGAGAGGTGCCCTGGGACAAGGCTAATGGGAGCTACCAAAAGCAATTCTGGATTTAATATCCCAGTCATTCTCACTAGCGGGGAAAGAAAATGTCTGCTCTGTGACTTTAAACTGTCTAGCTTTTCAATAAATATTAAATAGCTTTAGGCATATTGAATATACCTTGCATTTCATCATTATAGCAGGTCCTGTAGCTGTTGTTTCACCTAAAGCCACCGCCTGTGGAGTCATGTGTCCAAGCCATGTGATGATGGAAGATTCTGCTCTAGGCAAGCAAGTTTTTGTCCTTCCTCTTAACACAGAATTGCTTACATATGTGAATCCCAAAGTGTTAGAAAACCAAAGGAGGACAGAAAATGCATTTCTGTTTTGTGATGTAGATATCCCTTGATTCAAAACCCTCCTTCTTTGCTGCTCCTAAAGCTTTAAGCCTTAAAAAAACTTCTGTATCTGTTAAGTTTGCTACTGAAATAACTTTTTTAATCACTCTACAGACAAAACTAAAGTGAATGTGTATAAGTGTCTGTAGGATTGTGACCAAAACCCATTATGGCTCAGATACATGTAGAAGACAGAACCATCTTCTGACACCTGTCTACTGATTGGGATGGGGTAGCTTTATTCCAAACAGTGTTCCACAAGCAGGTCAGTATTTCAAAGGACAAGTAATCAGTATTTTGCTCTGAAATCTGGAGATTTCCAGATATCAGAAGACCTCTTTATCACTTTAGCATTCTGTACCCAAAAATAACTATGAAGAGACTGAGCTTAGTTTCCCAAGGATATTGATTTCTTAGATAATAAGGAAAAAATACCTTTCTTCTCTTACTTTAGGTACAAGCTGTGAGTAGAATTTCTTTATTTCATTGGGATGCACATAGCTGGGACTGGACTAGTTACACAGAAGCTATCATAGCTTTGTAAACTCGTTGATTCTTTATATTATGTCTAGAGAAAGTTCAATTGTGGAATGAATTATAATGAATTGGAATGAATTTAAAATGAATTGTATTGCTGCACTGGAACTACAGAAAGCAAAGTTACATCTATTTCCACAGCACATTTTCTTTTTTTTTTCTTTGTAGTTAACATTCTCATAATGTATGTAAAGTACACAGCTGCTGATTAAAAGATTGCAAAAGGGATATGGAGAAAAACCTATTTAAACATACAGAATGAAATAGTTTGAGTGGCACTTTGTGATTTGTTTTCCAATTAGGAATGACATTTAATTTTCAGAGTAGAGCTGTTTTTCAGATAACGTTTTGTTGGTTCACGTGCATATGCCTACTGCTTTGATTACCAACTGGAATTTTCAGGATTTTAGGCACAGGGTAGGCTACAAGTTCCCTTGTATATTTCTCAATAGTCTCAGTTTTAGTGTGTAAGACTATACTTAATGTTGTGAGTGACACAAACCCCAAATTACTCATGGTTCCAGTTTTTCCGTATTTCTGTATTATTAAATAAGCTTTATGTTTTAGCTCTTCACTGACTTCACAAGCATTTGGAGCAGGCCTTTCTCTCCAGTAACAGGGAAAAACATAGCTTGTTATGCAGATCATAAATTATCTTAAGGTCAGTTTTGAGGCATGCGGGCATTTGCATTGATTTGATAAGTTTCATGTAAAAATCCAATGGTCAAATTAATAAAATGTACTTTATCCATAATGAATATTCATAAGTTTTTTAGTTAAAACTGACAACTGCTACAAGGAAAACATACTTTGTAAAGTACTCAACTGTATGAAATGCTTCATAGAAATAGACAAAGCTACATCTCTACTGCACAGTAGAGTAGGCAAGTAGGAGGCCAGCAGCCATGGCTACATGTTCATATTAACCTGGTACAAACTGACTCCATCTTCCTGTGAGCCCACTTGCTCACTCCCATCATCTTCCTTGTGCTGGTACAAGCACTGATGCTTTCAAGCAGGTGCAGTCAGGCAAGTTTAGGACCACATTTGGCAGCAGCGTTTAATCAGGAGGATTTAATCACATTTAACTGACTGTATAATTATGACCTGATTCTGCAAAGCCGTAAATTTGAGTTTTGCATCTTAAAAGACTGCATATTTTAATAATGTTATAACTTACAGGATACTACGCACAACGCAGCAGACCTATGGGGAAAAAAAAAAAAAAAATCTATTTCCACTTCAGTGTGATACAGCTGACAGTAGTACTGAAGGAAAACTGGTGAGAGAATTAGTAGGTTGGATTATATATTTTTATATAATATCAAAAATAGGTGTGCCACAAAGTAAAAAGAGGAAGGACTGTGAACCAGATTATTTCCTGTTTTCCTTTTGGAAAAATGTTTACTTTTATATGCTTGTCAGTCTTTTAAAAATGCTTTAAACAAACTGCCACAGCTGACAGTAGTACTGAAGGAAAACTGGTGAGAGAATTAGTAGGTTGGATTATATATTTTTATATAATATCAAAAATAGGTGTGCCACAAAGTAAAAAGAGGAAGGACTGTGAACCAGATTATTTCCTGTTTTCCTTTTGGAAAAATGTTTACTTTTATATGCTTGTCAGTCTTTTAAAAATGCTTTAAACAAACTGCCTGAATTAAATCAAAACAGTAATTATGATTCCATGAGTTTTTCTGTGTTGTTTAGGACTGAGGCTTTAATCTCTGACATGTTATATCATATTAGTGTTTATTACAGACCACCATGCTGTTATTTGATTAATAGGGAATCTTTCATTATTCTAGGTCTTGCACATAAAGTATCTTGCTATGCCTATAAAAATACTTTTTTTTCCTATAGAAGCTTAATTAATGCTGTATTTTAATTTTGTTTCTCACAAGTGATAGGGAAAATTTTCAAACAAAATAGTCAGCTGTTGTTTACGTATCTGCTATTGTATAACGCATATTACTGCTGAAGGGTTTTTTTTCAATTGTCTTTTCAGATTGATTTTTGTAAGATAACAAAAGCTGCATGTGTGGGTGCATATGTCTATCAGTGAGTGTGCATGCATACACATATGCATGTTTATCTCTCTGTCTGTTTTCCATTAATATCTTCGAGCCCTTTGGCTAATTCTAACCAAATTAACTTGGGACCAGAGTTCTAAAAATAACTATGTTCCTACAAGGTTTGGAAAATGGCCAAGTAAAACAAGGAAATCTCACCAGTGTCCTGATTGAAGGAAAAGTTGTAGCGTAAGAGCATATATTATTAGACATTGGAGAATCTACCTTGAAGACATCCTGTGTACACATCTCAGATGTGGAAAAGAGAGATTTTCTTGGCCTATGTCTAAGCTGGCTGGTGCATGTTACGATACATTCAACATGCATAGCTGTCTTATGTTTTCTTTACCTACTCTGGGAGTATTTGCAAGTCCTTTATGTGTAGTCTTGGATGTTACAGACGTAAATCCTTAAAATACTCTCCTTCATTAAACAATCTGAAGAGTTAAAGGACACTTAATGCCTCCATCCAGCCTGTGGAGCCTGTTTGTTGCCTGCAGACAACAGTACCAAGCAGGGCCTGCTACAGGAACATACATCCAGTCCTGCTACCCTGTCTTCTGCCCTCTAGGATCCTCCTGGGGTTTGTGGAAATACTCTGCAATCAGATAACTAAATGAAATGTCTAAAGATAGATTTGTAAAAGCTTCTCACCCCATTTTCACCTGTGAAGTCATAGGCCAGCCTGCATGGACTAGCAGAGACTTGGTGCTGCCAGCCACCTTCAAAGGTCTCAAGAGCACTTGATGACATGGCTTATAGGATTTGAAAATGCATGAAACTTTGCAGGATCTGCCACGCTTGATACTTTACAATGGGTGGGTTTTTTCCATTTGTCTGATACTTCCAAGCAAATATTATATGGCAGTTTAAAAGTCTGTCCTTTCTCATGAGTCTCACATGTTTATTAGGTACTTTCGTCAAAGCTCTTAAAGTTACTTATTCTTACATGATCTTGAATTTCTTTTTTAAGAAAAACAGACACAAAACATCAGTTTCTGCATTTGGTCATTGAAGAGAAATAAGAAGTGATGTAATGATGAAAAAGCAAATAAAAATAAATAAATATACCCACAGCCCTGAACTTACGAAAATAATCTCAGATTGTTTGTAGACCAGTCTCATGATTTTGACTCATGATTTTGAATGTCCTTGTATTGTCCTTGTATATTAATAGTGTGTCTTAACTGGACAAAGAAGCCAAAGGGGATATGCAGAACACCCATAGCAACAGCAGCACTACAATTACATACTACTTTTAGAATTTTTTTTGTTTGCTGTAGCCTAGAAAAGGCACTCTCCATTTGGCACAGGATATAACTCTACTATAAAAATGTGTTGTAAATTGTAATTTGGTCTTCTCTGGTCATTTTATATGAAAATATATTCAAAATGTTTGATGATGAACTTTAGTTTTCTTCTCTGTGAAACTGCATTTAGTATAGAAATGGATTAGAAGAGACTGGTTTATTATTACTCTTATTTTAATTGACAGGCGTTTGATTTGGCAAAATATTTTTTAGCTTCTAAAAGACTGAGAAAATATAAGGGCAACTATTTACTTCTTTTAAATTAATTATAGAGTACATTTTGGGAAATAATAATCATCCCTGCATGAAACTATTGCTTTAAAGGCAAACAGAGTAAAAAATAAGTGTATTATGTAGCTTTTCTGTGTAGTGGTGTACATCTAAAGTAAGAGTTTAGAAGCTTTTATTGAGTTTATGATCTTTTATGGAGATTTTTGGGAATGCTGATATTTCTAAAATATTTTACTATAGGAGCTCCTATGGAAGACCACTGAAGATACATAAAACAGAGTCTAATTACAAACCTGAAGTATCTGTGAATGCATTCTATATTTCAATTATAAAAATATATATTTATAGCCAAGCTGTTTTATAGCTAAATAGGTATTTCCTGAAGTCCAAAGGCTAAAATGCACAGTGAAGAAAAGTTATTTTATTAAATAATGAGCTTCTTGGTATTTCAGTTAGGGTAAGGGATTTCAAGATAAAGTGGTTGAGGCTCCTGTAATGTCTTTCCACAAGACCTAGAACTATAAAACTTAACAGACTTGATAATTTTAAGTTAAAAAATACTTTCAAACCCTAGTTATGTGTGATAAGGAGCAAAATAAGTGGCCTTAAAATCTGGAAGCTAAAGTTTGGTTTTGCACAATTTATGACCTAGTCCTGCATGTACTTTTGCAAAAATCCCATGTTGTCCCATGTCCATCTAGCACACCCACTGCAGAGGTTTGGTCTTCTCCAAGACATTTGCTGACGTCCTCCGCAGCAATATCTCCAATGTCCACCATGATTTGCAAATATAACCCAAAATACCCCAGCATCGAGCATATCCTAAATCCCTCTTATTTTCCCTGCTGGCTGTACAAGACAAAGCACTTGCTATAACTAGTTCAGTTAGGCATGTGCTGCATGGCTGTAGACCAGCCAAGCAATTCTATTAAACAGGATGTGAAATGTCTGCATTCTTCATGTCTTTCTTTTAACGGACACAGTAGCAGCTCTCTTTTCTCCTGAGGTGTCAGCTGTTTTCACCAAATTTGTGGGTGTGTACCAACTGTGAAATCTCTGTGCTTTTGTTGCCACTGATGCTGCTAGATTCCAGGTTAGCATAAGGTAAACGTGTAGGTGCAGAACTATTTCATAACCCTAATTTTCAGAGCACACAAAAAAGCGGCAAATTTGAGTTTAAAGAAGTCACATTACCCTCTGACCACCTTCCACACTTTTTCATTGTGTTTTAATATAAAAAGCATAAGCAATTATGATATACAAGTAATTCTGAACATGTTCCTTTCAAACCCCTGCGTTTCAGCACAGTGCATTGGCTCCCAAAGTGATATTGGGTTAATTGTATGATTTGGAGACAATAGAAAAGTGGAAGACCAACAAATGCTGAAAAAGATCAAGCCTCTGAATTGGTCTGTCTAATGTGAAGTCAGAGCATATTCCCTGGATATGTATTCAGGGATGACCCTGTACTGTATGGCTCCAAGCATATAATACATTCTGTATGGCTCCAAGCATACAATACCCCAAGCCTGCCATTTCCACAGTAGTTTTGTAGTCCCTGGAATTTTGGCTATGTGGTGTCACTGATAAGAATTTCAGTTTTGAGGCTTGCTCTACATTCTGTCAATCCAATTAAAACTATGTTTATTCATGAAAATCTGTAGCAGCTTCTGATATTCTCCCAAGCTTCTAACATTAGTGCAGGAGTACCTTAAGATTCTTTATTTTGCCAACTTTTTAACAATCTGTCTGAATTTCCTCTTAATCATATTATCTTCTTCTTTCCCATATAAGCCTCAGGAGACCTAATTTAGTGCATTATGTCTTCCACAGTGATGGCTCCACTTTATGCTCAGCTGAAGAACTGACTAAAAATTAAAAGTAAAACCCTCTTCAATCAAACGAGGAAACTACTAATAAGTGTATAAATTCACAAAATTATTTACAAGTCAGAAAGTATTTCTAATACAGTTGCTATCTGTCAGACAGAAATGGCAGAAAAGACTCTTATAAAATGAATTAATTACTGTATTTTTCAATAATTTTTCAAGAAATGTTTTCAAGAATTACTGTATTTTATTCATCACCAGAATTGCTTGGTACAAAGTCTCTTGAAGACTATAAATTGCATTCTCTGCTGCAATGCAAATCATAACTAATGGGAATAGGTATTTTCTCCACAGCTTGTCCCAGATGGTGTTGCTAATGTTTATAAACATATACCAATGTTCAATTATATTTTCAGGATAATTCTTTTTCTGAAAGGATGTCAGAGTCTGCCTGATTGTTTAATTATATCAGTTGAGCTGTACAAGGCAGTATTTTTAAGTTTGTTGTGTTGTTTTTTTCAGCAGG
>NW_009952801.1:6198499-6206864 GCF_000747805.2 Chaetura pelagica
CAGCAGGACAGCTGTAATTCTGTAGCCAGAGGAATTCTCCTGGTGAGTGATGACAGATGGTTCATGTCAGCACCTGCATGAAGAGGCTGCAATTGCTACGAGGGGCCTCACCTGGGACCTTCACCCACACAGCAACTGCTATTGGCCTAGGATCTCTGGTTCAGCTCTGGCACAGGCCATCAACCTCTGAGCTCTGCTGTAAGTGTACATTGTTTTCAGCCTTGTTTGTTGAGGTGTGATTTTGTTTAGTTTTTGTGGGTTAAACTTGGATTCCTTACTTTGCCTGATACTGCACAGTTGGTGGGACTTGTTGCCGTCACCATCCCTGGTCTGCTTGCCCTGCTGTGGTATAGTGGGACTGTGCTCACTTGGCGAGGTCCTGTCCATACTGTGCTCATTCTTAGCTCCCCTTCTCTTGTGGAGGCAGCTCTGCTTTTGTCACTCCTTAAAAACTCTTGTCTCGGTCTGCTGGTTACCTTCACTTCATGGCTTGGATTTTATTTAATTTTTTCAATTACGAAGTCCATCTATAAAAGGAGAAGGTGATAAATCTTCATCTTAGATTTCATTGTACTAATTACAAATGAAATAGGGACATGCTCCTAATTTTGAAAGAGTTTTGGGAGATCTCTGCTAATCTGAAAAGCTGCTGTCACATCCACTGTAACAAACTCAGACAGTTTTCATGCCTGGCTATAACTATTAGTCATTTATTTATGTAAGTGTCAGCTTAATATACTGAGCATTGTTTTAAGTCTACTGTGTATTAAGCAAACTGGAACATGTTTTCTAGTGGAGGAATTGCATCATATGCTAATTCTATATACCAGAAACAACAAAGTTTGCTTTGGCCTATTGTGTTTTATCAAGACTATAACATCAAAGAACAACTTGGCATAACCTTGTCCTGTCTTTTATTTGAAACTGAAGTCTCTTACCATTGACTGTAATGGATATATAGCTATGCACAAACCATAATTTTTTCCTTGCATTCTACCAAGTTTATTTCTTCTGGAGCTCTCTTGTTGACATCTCAGAACATTAGCATGATCTAAGTTGCTGCATGTTGCTCACATGCTAGCATGTGAGAAAATGGGGGAAGGAGGGGTGGGGAAAGCAGTATGAGTAAAATAAGCAAAAAGGTGCTTTGCTAGGAGAATCAAAGGTATTGGATGCTTCCTTCTGTTTCAGAGATCTTGGGTGGCTTATCAGTCATCTGACAGATGATATTTGGACTATGAATTATTCTATTTACCATGTGTAAATCTGCATGAAGTGTTGGAAAATACTGAAATACTTTGTTTTGGAAAGTGCTAGAATGTAAGATGAATTTTCCACTTCAGTAGAGCAAGTCAAAGCATGAAACGTAATAATCCATTCTGAGAGTAGAGCTCTGCTTCTTGCAGAAGTGCTTAGAAGGTGCCAAAGGTATTCTGAGTTAGCAAAACTAATTCCTGTGTCAATCAGGGATTGTTTCAGCATGAAACCTAAAAGTTGCAAGACAAGTGTGGAAGGAATGCTTCAGAGGGAGCAGCTGAGAGCTGTGGCTGCATACCCAAGAAATATAATGTAGCTTACACATCACTTTTGCACTGATAAGTGCAACTGCAGATAAATGCTTTGGTTTTGTTTGCTTTGTGGCAGTTCTAGACAGCAACTCTGAACCTACGGAATGCCAGACAAAGGCAGAAAAATACAGTTGCTGTTTCAAAAACATCTAGTTGAAATGGTTGCTAAGGGCTCTTTCCAAGGATGGTGTTCCCTCCTGCTGCACACGCTGGTGGCCTTTGCCGAGCATCATCACCGGGTGCTAGTGCCGGCAGCACCCAAGTGTGGCTGTGAGGCAGGAAACAGGGCCACAACTCAGCCCAGTGCTTTCAGTTCTCTTTTACCTCGACTTGGTGCCACCTCAGGCATGCTTTATCAAGATTTGTTTTAGTTTCTTTTTATCAGAAGTTTTTTTTTTTATTATTATTATTTTTTCTGAATAAAACCACCAGCTATTAACTGGTAGCATTTTAGTGTTCGATGCTTGGAGACACAGGACTTGATTTTAGCTCATGAACTTTAGATGGAAGAACCTCTTTCCTCAAGCAAGCGCTTTATCCAAGCAAATCCTTCATCTCTGTCAGTATTTGGTGTATGCATTATAAATATTGGAACTGCTGAAGAAGGAATCTAAGGAATTACTGGGTACATTTGGAATTTGTTTGGGTTCCCAGTGTTCTCCATTGTGAACTTACCTTTATTTCTTTGTCTATTCAGGCACAACAGAAGTAAGAATAGGTTATTAACTGCTGCTTTCAGCTAAGCTCTGCAATTCAAATTCCAAATTGCAATATGGAGGGTTTCTGCAGCCAGAGGCATATTCACAGTGAACCAGCATCTCTCTTAAGTGCAGCACTATCTCCAGAAGTTGGCAAAGTGTGTGACTTGTGTATCAACTCAACTGCAGCAAAGCAAATAATGTTTGGCAAGCAGAGGCATGGATACTTTGCCTCTTCTCTTGTCTTCCAAGATGAGACTGAGTTTCAAAATTCCAGACTGTGGAGGTCATAGGTTGTTTGTTCACATTAGAAGTGGGTCGTTATTGTTTATTTTTTTACCTCTTATTTCTTACCTTGCAAATATTCAGGCTGCTTATTGAACAGAGTCTGCCTGGGCTACTTACAGACTTAGAACCCAGCCTCTGCATAGCTTTGAAAAAAAATAAGGTGATCAGTTGGAAACCTAGATTTTGAAGGAAGTCAGTTGTCTGTAGAAAACCAATATGCTTTTCAGTACTTTGACAGTTGTCCATCATTGAACTTCAGTACAGAAGTGCACAAGTATCTGAAGAAACTTGTCTGTAAATACTGTACATAGGAGTTCTGCAATTGAGAAATTTATCATGACCTGCTTTTAGGGAAGATTCACAGAATTATGGGTAATCTAGATATTCACACTGCTTGTCCTAGGTATCTGAGGCCTTCAAGACTTTGCTATGATAAATGTCACTTTTGTAACCAAGTAAGGGATTGGCTTTGACATTATGATGTGGATCATCTACAAAGATAAATGTACTTTCAGTAAAATGCATTTGCAAATTTTTGGAAAATATTACATATCATGTTCCTTTCAAATAATACAAAATGATGCCTTGAATCTGAATATCTGAGGCATACTCAGAAAGGTGAACAGGATCCTCCTGCAGACAAGAAATATCCTTTATAATATTATTTTTCTCTTCTATATTTAGGGAATGCTAGTGGTAAAGAAACTAAACAAAGATTTCCAAATGTGTGAAATGGATTTTCTGCCATTACTTTGTCCAAATCTTCTTTTCAAAGTCACTGGACTTATACAAAATGAAGAAACCGGGAAGGAAAGAAATTACTGTGCATGAGGGAGGCAGCAAAAGCTTAAAATCAGAGCAGAGCAACAAAATAAGAAAGCAATAATTTATTACTGTATGACTATAGCTTGATAGACAGATATTTGACATAAGCTGCACTGCAGTTTCCCTCGGTACTTCAGTATCAGTACTTCAACTGTAAGTATTAGTGCAACTTTTTGAACACCTAATGGCTTGCAATGAACTTTGTGCAAACTTCCTGACTACTTCAGTATTTGTGATGTGACAAGTCTTCAGAAACGGTGATCATGCTATAGCAACAACAACAGTATAGCTTCCACAAATGCTTCTGAAGTGCTAGTGACAGACTTAATGCTGCACAACAGCTCTGTAATGGGAGGTAACATAGTTGTAACATGTCAGCAACTGTCTGAAATAGAATTTGCTGGTGGATTTTAGACTGTCTGTAAGCTATTACAGAGGAGATGTGCTTCCAGCATATAGTGACAATACAGTGAATAAGCACAAATAACCTATTTTAAAGTAGTTAATATCTATTGCTATACAACTGCAGAAACAAACTTCCTGTGGTTTAATTCCCACTGTTGGGAAGGGGAGTATATAATTCTGGTCAGGATGATAGGCATTAAGGAGTACAGAAAGTCAAATATAATTCGGGATCCCTCAGGGGAAGCTGGAGGTAAAACAAATCTTGATGTGTTTGAGAAAGGGATAATTAATGTTACATTGTTTATCTATCCTATACTTAGTGGCAATTTAAAGTGAGGTTGTTGGTGCTTCTGCAATGCAAACATAAAGCTTCTAAATGAATATATGCTACTGACTTTTTTTAAAGGAAATGTAAATGCAAATATAGCAATACATTAGCCTGACATACGTTTGTACATGGGAAAAGTATTTTCACCATCATTAATGTTTATTTCACTTTACTTTGGATGGTGGACTAGAAAGTGGAATTTCAAAGACATTAAATTTGAATATAAAATTCATTCCAGAAGAACTTAAATATTGTCACCGAAACTAAGAAAGCCTTGAACCCTTCAGTTTGAGTGAGATGTGCAAGTCTGTTGGTATGCAATTTTATGGCAAATTGCTCAAATGTGATTTCTGAGACAGAAAGACAAACACTGAGAAAATGAAAAAAAAAAAAAAGGATAAACCTACATATTTAGGAGAGAATTACATAATTATTTTGGACCCCCTCTCTCTCTGTCTATGGTAAGTATACTAGACAGGTTTATTAATGTAATTGTTATTAAAATTAATGCAGTAGCTTATTTTTATCACTAAGACAGACCAAGCCATCAAAGCTAAGATTGCTTTATTATGCTTCGCAACAGGTCTGCCTTTGCACATCACTAAACATTTAGATGTCAATTAACACTTTTTACAAGAGTCAGATGTGTTTAACTGGGATAGTAATTTTACCACTGTTCCATTAAGTAGGAGTACATGCTGATAAGATGCCCCTGAGCTCTCTCTGTCATATGAAAGGTGTTCCAGTCTCTTCATTTATGTTTCCCATCACTGGACTTGCTCCTGTGTGTCCATGTCTCTCCTTTACTGGGGAGCTCTGTCCCCAGAACTGGACAGTAATGGTGTTTGCCTCACCTGTGCAGAGTAGAGGGTAAGGATCACCTCCCTCAACATTGTCTAGCTCCATCAGCACTTCTGAATGCATCCCATCAGGTCCCATGGACCTTTATATGTCCATTTTGCTTAAGTGTTCACTAACTTGATTCTCTATGGATGGTCAGTGCTCATTGCTCTAGACTT
The DNA here is from genome assembly GCF_000747805.2 of Chaetura pelagica. Classification (NCBI taxonomy): domain Eukaryota; kingdom Metazoa; phylum Chordata; class Aves; order Apodiformes; family Apodidae; genus Chaetura; species Chaetura pelagica. Next base: position 6,203,631 of record NW_009952801.1, read on the forward strand.
TCTCACTGGCCTCAGAGTGGCCAGGGATTTCTGTGAACAACTGAAGAAGACTTTTAGTACCTTGGCCTTTTCCATGTTCTTCGATATTAGGTCCCCACTCCATTCAGCACAAGGTGTGCATTTCTTCAAAACTTCCTTTTGTGGCTCATGCATCAGTAGAAGATTTTCTGGTTATTAATTTGAAAAAAACATTGTGTACACTAGATTTTTCAAAGAGCATGTTTTCTAATAACATAGAGCTGAGCATTTTCTTGATTTGATTTAATTTTAATAGGTCATTTCAGTGGTCACACTCCCTTAACTGAGATGAAGGCAAGGATTAGGAATAATTAGCAAGGCAAGTTCTGTTGAGGGCAGAAGTAATGATATCTAGCTTGTTATAGATTTGCCTTTTATTCTTAATGCCTCCCTCCACTGCAACAGCCCCAATTATCTCTGATACTGCTTTGAACCTTACCCTCCATATGGCAAATCAGGTGAAAACCAGTATGTGGTTTTCATAATGTGTGATTTATGCACAAGCTGAATAGCTGGCTGCAAAAGAGGGGGAAAGGTAAAATGGCTTAATTTTGTTGGCTTTCCTTTTATAGGTGGCTATTAGTTTATGTTTATAACCTCTACTCAGTCACAGATTTCTTTAAAGCTTGTAGGAATTGAAATCTTTCCAGTATGATTTGTGGGGGCAAATGCATTAACATCCTATTGGGACAAACTTCCAGATTTCTAGGCATATAGCATGGTTTGATCAATCTCATTGCACCAGTAAACTAACCTAAAAAGAGTACATAATAAGCCTGTCCTACCTGGGAGACAGGTGTTAGTGTCAGGGAAGGCACTGAAGTGGTCCAAGTTCCATTTACCTTTCTGCTATCGACTTCTGGGCATCTCTAACGTACTTCTTGTTGTATTTCTAAAAGGGATTTTTTTTTTTTTTTTTTTAATATAAAAACTGTGTAAAGCGCTATAGGAAGATTAGATAAAGCGCCAGTGTCTGGGCAAGCTAGGTATTCACAGGACTGCGGGCAGTGACCACCTGCAGGATTCACTGCTGTCCTCTACTGTCACAACTGCTGTAATGCAGAGATTTGCTTTTCCACGGGAACAAGGCAGGATTTCTCAGCATTTTCAAGTTAGTCGTTATACAGGGTCTGGTTGGGATGGAATTAAGTTTCCCGTAGCAGACCGTGGAGTTCTGTGCTTTGTGTCAGCAGCCCGAGCAGCGGTGCTGGCTGCTGCTGAGGGGCTGCTCGCAGAGCTCCGAGGCTGCCGCTCTCCTCAACCCCCCCTGCCAGAGGCGCCCAGGCTGGGGCTGCCCAAGGGCTTGGGAGGGGACACAGCCTGGACAGCTGTCCCAAACTGACCCAAGGGGTATTCCATACTGTAAGACATGATGCTCAGCAGTAAACACCAAGGGTGGGGGGAAGGAAGGGAACAGAGAACGGATCACCTGGTATTAAGGTATTTGTCTTCTGAAGCAACTGCTACATGTACAGAGGCCCTGCTTCCCAGGAAATGGCTGGAGAGCACCTGCTGATGGGAAGTTAAAAAGGAACCTTTTCTTTTTGCCTTGCTTCCATGTGCACCCTTTGGTTCTTTCACTGAAGTACCTTTTTCTTGACCCTTGAGTTTTTAATCTTTTCTTCCCCTGTCCTCATAAGGAGGGGAAGCAAGAGCAGCTTGGTGAACACCTGGCAACCAGCCAAGCTCAACCCACCTTGACTATTTAATAGAATTAATAATATTTTAGTTTAAATGCAAATGTGAAAATAAAATTCAGAATTCTTACAGCAGGTGTAGAGAACAGTAGATATTTGTTGAATTTAATGTGTCTGTGATTAAACAAATTAGCTAATCAATTTTTGGAGACTTGTTAATACACATGCAGGCCCATTGGACTGACAGTTACTGTCAAGGAAAAAAATATATGGCAGTGTTCAAAGACTATGCTCATTAGCAATACTTACGTCCTGAATATTGTAATGCTAAAGCTGTCTATCTAAATATAACCAATATTAACATCAAGGACTTAACTCTAGGTGGCAGTTTATTCCATTTATTTTTTTTAAATTGAGGCTTAGCAGCAGCATTTTGATCAGCAAGCTTTTGTAAATGCAACATTATAAATGCTGAAAGAGAGCAAATCAAGCTGTGATGAGAGCTATTCTGATTTATGTATTTATTTATTTATTTATTTTTAGTTTATTTCTTCCTATAGCTGGATCACTGAGCAAATGGATCTTAGGGGGTGTGACTGAAATTTTACTTAAGGTTAGTCTTCTATAAATCTGAGATGGCTGGGAAGGGCCTGATGTTGACTCCCCAAATCCTCTGCCAGTTCTTTTAACAAATGTTTTAACAAATCAGTAGCTACTGAACAAATTGCCTCCATTATTCCTGCTATTCTTGCTACTAGTACTTGGTGTAGATTGCTGCTCCTGAGCGACCTGTGCTTGTGTTTGTAGCCCCTTTGCCGGGGTGTTTACCATTGCAAGGTAACCTTTTGTTTTGACTCTCTGCAAGCCATTTGCAACAACGTTGTGTGTTCACAGCAAATTATGTGGTTTTCGTTTTATAAAGCAGAAACTCTTTGTGGATAACCACTAAAATCTTTGCATCTCAGGCATATGTACTAAGTGTTTTAAATAAAGTAAGGAAATTTTCAATTAAGTTTTTACAACAATATGTGTTTTCCTTTTAAGTATTGCTGTACTTGAGAAAAGCATGTTGGACTGTAAACAATCTAGATGGACTAGAGAAACATGGGCACCAAAGTGACATGTTTGGTACCTAAAATGTTGCCTGATTTCCAGTATTTCAGTAGTTCTTGGTTAGATGCATATAGTCACCCAATCCCAGAGAGTGGAGGTTCACTGACTGAATCCTGATGGACCTGCAAGACATGCTTTATTCTCCCAAGCACAGCCAAAGAGATCCAGTTCATATGTTTACAGAATATTCCCATCTATTAACTTCTTTCTCTGAAGGTTCTCACCCCCACAGCACCTGGGAACATGCTTGACTACCCTATGTGACACTGCTAACTGTGATAGTTTAAGGAGCTGAGACCCTTGTGCATATGTTGCACTCTGATGCTCCCACTGTGGGGACATGGTGGCAAGACACAAAGCTGTAACAGACACCTGAAGAAGCAGTGATGTCTCTGCTTTCACAGCCATTTGATAAGCAAAATTATGTCACAATTTAAATTATAGCTGTAAATTCTTCAGTCTTTCC
>NW_009952801.1:6206962-6229824 GCF_000747805.2 Chaetura pelagica
CTTTCCCTATTCTGTATAAGCACATATCAGCTCTTAAGAATGCACATAACTGGACTTAGTCTCAAGCAGGACAACTGAGTAAAAATACATCCTCCAGGAGGTGAGGGTCTTCCACCAGTTCTGCCTAAACCAAGTTCTATGAAACCTAGACCAAGTTTTCCTATATTTTTGCCTCACTTACGACAATTTAAGGCAAGGTATACAGTCTACTTTTATAATTAACTCTTTATGTGCAATCATTAATTATCTCTTTTCAAAATCCCCAGTCTCTTTTATTACAACCAACGGAAATACCAGATGTCAAGCACAGTAAGTGTGGCCATGGAGCTTTGCTCTTGTGCCTACTGAGCACTGGGAGCACCACAGGCTCTCCTAATGGTGCCATTAAGGTTGGCAGTTTGGTTCCAGTACTTTTAAAAGCTTACCATATGGTGTAGCTCTCTCCTGAGGCTCAGTAACTGCTCCTTTTTTTTCTCTTATTTTTGTTCTGAAAATAGCAAAATCCTGAGCTCACAGGCTGAAAAGGCCTTCATTACCAGGGTTTTTCATCTCTTTTTCCAGATTCAGAAACCTGGCTAATTCTCTTACATGATGCCCCGGGTATACATAGCACAACCTAATTTTTTGCTCAAATATATAGTATGAAAAAGACTAATGGGCCACTTAAGGCTGTTTAATGCAAGCTCTAGGTGGTAATTTTTCAGTTTTGGCAGGTGTATGTGTACATGGGAATGTCCTAGAAGCTTCATCCTCATAGCATGCTTTACCATGGACTGGATTTCTCTGCAATTATCTTCACAGAAGTTAAGGGGCCCAGAGCTGGTTTAGTTTAATGAATGCATTCTCACTTGAAGCACTTGAAATTACAAGTCACTGTAAGTATTAATATTCATTATAGTTATTGTATTGTTTTATCACTACTATGACTCCTCAAAGCAATGTGAGATTCTACTGATACCAATAGCTGCAATATTTCCATTGCTACATGAAGAACAAAGGCTAGACTAGGAAAGGCATAAATCTCCATGGAAAACTAAGTGTTTTTAAAGTAACTTGGGTAATTATTTTTATATGTTTCTACATTTTAAACTGCCTTGCTTTTTCCTTACAACTTCTATTCTGTCAACATGGGAACTCCCGACTTCACACTACTATATAGGCATGTTAGGGACTTGTCATCAATACCCAGAAATAAACAGCTAGTAAGGTAAATTCACCTCAAATCAACAAAACAAACTTCCCTCTTTCTCCCCATGTAGTTAACATAGCTAATATAGCTAGCACTGTACCTTTTCCCATGCTGCAGAATTCCTCCAGAGGTGCATAACCTCAGATCCATTTCCAGATCTGCTAATAAGAAGCTTCATTCTTTGAGCAGACTCATTTTCCATGGTTCTGAATGAAATTTAGCAGAACAATTAGTCTGTATTCTTAAAGAACTACTGAAGTGTATAGTGTGAGACAGCTTTCTCTTCTCTTGTTTAAACTTCAGGATAGAAACACTATGCTAGGAAGCAGTTATCTTCTGTCCTGATCACTGCTCTTAGCATCAGGCTATCCATTACATGCAATCCTGTGTTCTCTATGATGAAACGAAGAAACTGTAATAGACCTAACCTGCCTATTAGATGAAAATATTCTGTGTCCAAATAAAAAAGTTTTCTAGACTGACTCTCCATTTTTTTGCAGCTACTGTTCCTAATATCAATTACTGACTTGTATTTAATAATTATTATTCAACATGATTTCTTTCCTCAAAAGTTTTTGGTCTTACTGGTATCAGTGTTATTTTGAAGATACAAAAGTTTCTAATACATAAACATTCAAAGTATTTTTTTAAGTTTGATTCAAAATTAGTATTTTTTTTGAACAATAAATAATAACATTCTAAAAATGAGACATCAGCTCTTCTAATAAAGACAGTCTTGGGCATTTTCAAACTCCTGATACAGAAGATGGAGAGAAGGAAATGTCTCTGAAGCAGTCTGAGTTACCAGAAAAACACAGACTATAAGCAAAGAAATATTTCATCAAAATGTAGTTGTTATCCTTGCAGAAAAGCTAAAGTGGATCGCCAAAAGAGAAGAGTCTGGGCTGTGAATTGGGCTACAGGAATATATCACAAATAAGACAATAACAAAAAATACCTGAGGTAATTCCAGTGTCAGTTATAAAAACTTTTTGACTCACCTTACATTTTTTTATCATCCCCCCCGGAATTATGCACCCATTAGGCTCTAAAGGGTTTAGTGAACTGAGAACTCAGTAATCATCAGCTCCCAAACTTTTTTGGAATTCTGTAGTAGCTGGGTACTTAGGTCTTTCTGAAAATTTCAGTCTTAAATTGACATCTCAAAGATTTAAAGGAAAATTGTTTTGCTGAAATAAAGAAAATATTCTAACAGTGAACCTGGCAATGTTAAGAAGAGGAATAGAGACAACCTTGGGAGGTGACTTAATCAATCTGTCTGAGCAGAGCAGGAATATTATGCCAAGTCTCCTGCAGCCTCTACTGCTGTTAATTGATTCCAGTGTGATGTTTGGCTTTTGCATAGCAGCATGAAATTGCTAACTCACGCTCGCCTTCTAATAGAACATATCTCTTAGCTCTTGTTTCAAAGTAACTTTACTTAAACATTGCGTATTTTTTCCCTCTTCTTGCCCAAACACAGTATTTTCACTTTTGTAATGGCATTTCATCCTTTCCCTGCCGCCCCGCCCCAGGTTTCCCTGCTGAATTCTCTATATAATTTTTGGTTCTGCCTTTCTCCTCCAGTGTACATATGGTCCCTTCTAGGTTTGTCTTTTCCTCAGATATAATAACTATACTCTCTACTGCACCATCCAAGCTGGGAAAGACATGGACTAGGGCATGAGACAGGCCACCTTTACATCTGTTACACCCCTTCATCTTGCCAGTGAACCACTGAAAATGCATTTTTAGTTATTTTACCCAAACAGTTTGCATCTGAAGGGTGGATGTCAAGAATGGGCCACTCTCTTTTCAGTGATGCCCTGTAATAGGACAAGGGCAAACTGCACCGTGCTACAACACAGGCAGTTCTACCTCAACATGAGGAAAAACATCTTTACTGTGAGGGTGACAGAGCCCTGGAACAGGCTGCCCAGAGGGCAGGTCTCTTTCTCTGGAGACTTTCAAGACTCATCTGGATGTGTTCCTGGTTGGACTCAATGATCTTCAGAGATCCCTTCCAAGCCCTATGATTCTATGATTCTTTGCTTTAATTCATAATTATTCTAAACAGTGAAGTTAATTTAACAGCTTTAGAGTTTATCAGCCCTTCTTTTGTTAATTTTTTTAAACATAGGAATTTACAGGTATCTTTTTTCCCCAGTATTCTAGGAAGTATGCTATCCTTCATGAATTTCTAAGTACATTTGTTAACAGTTTTGCAATTGTGTTGATTAGGTCTTTGTATATATGAGAAAGTTCATCAGTTTGAGATAATCTGAGAATTTTTAAGTTAAATACTTTCTCACCTGCTATTTCTGTACTCTAAAGCAGAAAAATTACACCCCTCTTATTTATATTAATTTTCTAGGCCTTTGCTGTCACTTGATCTTCCTAAAAAAGACATTAAATTAAGAAAGACTTAAAGCACATTGACCTTCTTTGTTCAGGAGCAGACCAATGCTTGACCATCACCTTATTGCTTATAAAATCATATATTGTTACCTTTGGTTTATCTTTTTATTTGCATTCATTTTTTATTCCTAACTTGCACTGCATACCTGGGCTTTTTTATTCTGATAATTACAAGTAAACCTAATTTTCATTTTCTCCCTTTCTTATATTTGTTTTTAATATAATTTATTTGAGAAAGCACCCATTCTGCTTATGTTTGGTTGTTGTTGGGTTATTCTGTTGGGTTTTTCTAGATTGATCTTTTTTTCCTTTGACTGATCTTTTAGATTTCCTTAGGTCACTGCATTTTTTTCAATTAAACCTCTGAGTCTACTGAAGTGCATTCTCTTTTGCTGTTGTTAGTTTCCATCCTTCACTCTCTACGGATTGTGAACTTTCTAATTTTACCATTTTCACCCAACTTGAACAGAAACCTTAATATTTGTATTAGTTATTATTTACTACTTTTAATTACATCTGGAGGAATGTTTTAGTTGTGCTCTCCATTTTCTGTTAAAAAAAATAAGAAGTTGGATATACACGTTTCATTAACCTATTAGGAAATCTGTGTTTTGCTACCCTAAAATAATCTCTAAAATGTATAATTCTTCATTGTGAATATGAGTAACGGGTTACCTGTATCACAGCAGTAGTAGTTACGTTTCTGTAAGGCTACTTATGTGTTAGATTCCTTCATGACAAGTTTTATTAGCATAAAACAAACAAACAAACACAAAACACGTTTTCAAAATTTTCTATACAGTAATTTGAGTTTGTTTCACTCCAGTGTGCAATTTGACATACTTTTGGGCAAAAGACTTGCAATATTTTTAAAAATGTTGTGGTGTTATATTCATGTAGGAAAAGCATCTCCTACCCAACTGCTTCTAATACTTACTTAATGCTGAACTGCTAGCTTAATTCTCACTGTATCACTTATTCATGTGTGTGAAATACAATCTTTTGATACATCTAAAGGCTTGTGGAAAATAAGCATTGAATTACTGGGCAGTGCTGCCACAGTAGTATAGTGTTCATTTCAGAGTATGTTTTACTTCAGGTAGACTTGCATATCCTATGCTGTTTTGTTCATGGAGCTGAACATTACAGAAGCAGCCTTATGAGAAAACAACAATGAACAGCACCATTTAGGCAAATGGTTAATTTTATCTTTGTTTTGCCAAGTTACAATTCATTGTCCTTCTTGATGGTGCAAAACTAATTGGCTCTTATCACAGTTACATTACCTCCAAAGGCAGATAAAATTAATGCAAAGTAAACATCACCATGAGCAGAAACTGAAGGATTAAAAGGGAAAGAGCATCAACTTCATGCACGACAGGCCCTCTCAGAATTACAAACCAAGGAGTTCTTCAGGCTATCATCCTCTCCTCCAGTTAATTATTTTCTATCCTTTGCTATCTCCTTGGGTCACCTTTAATACATCTACTCTGCAGTGATTAATATGCCTGATCCAAATAAACTATGAAAGAGCAATGCTGTGTTGCATGACTAATTACTCTTTCAGGTTACTTGTTTACAGCTTTTAAAAACATATTGCATTGAATCATAGGTGTTGGAAGGGACCTCTGAAGATCATTGAGTCCAAGCCCCTTGCCAGAGCAGGAACACCTAGGGCAGATCACACAGCAGTGTGTCCAGATGGGTCTTGAAAGTCTCCAGAGAAGGAGACTCCACAACCTCTCTGGGCAGCCTGTTCCAGTGCTCTGTAACCCTCACAGTAAAGAAGTTTTTCCTCATGTTGAGGTGGAACTTCCCTTGTTGTAACTTGCTGCAGTTTGTCCTATTACAGGGCACCATTGAAAAGAGAGTGTTCCATTCTTGGCATCCACCCTTCAGATATTTATAGACATAAAAAAGTCTCCTCTTAGTCTTCTTTTCTCAAGATTAAACAGCCCCAGGTCTCTTAGCTTTTCCTCATATGACAGATGTTCCAGTTCCTTATCATCCTTGTAGCTCTCCGTTGGACTTTTTGCAGCATATCCCTGTTTCTTTTGAAGTGGGGAGCCCAGAACTGGACATAATACTCCAGATGTGGCCTTACTAGGGCAGAGTAGAGGGGGAGGAGAACCTCCCTTGATCTGCTGACCACACTGTTCTTAGTGCATCCCCGGATACTATTGGCACTCCTTGCCACGAGGGCACATTGCTGTTCCATGGATAACTTGTTGTCCACCAGGACCCCAAAAAAGATTTTAAAAATCTTTTGCTGCAGGCAGTTGCTGTTGAATCTGAATGGATTATGGAGTATAGGGCATGACCACTGAGGAGTCAGGATTATCCTTTGCCTTTTTAAGTTTAAAAATGAAAATGCCAGTGGCTTTATTTAATATCAGTCCTCAAAAGAGAGTGCACAAACATTCTTGAAAAAACTGACATTTCAACCCAAAGGAAATACATTCTATTTATTAAAACATTGCAGTTAGTTTTATATGAAGCAAGTAAAATTTTAGGAAAGCTGAAGGAAGATTTGTATTTACATGGGGTTTGTATTTGAAGACTTGACAATTTCTCTGTAGAAGATAATTGATTTTAGGGCATATGATTTTTAATTAAACTGAATGGCTTAAAGTCTCTTATGGGGAAAAATGTCTAAGTGGTGTTAAAACCCACACATAAGCAGGAAAAGTTCAGAAATCATTGTGAACTACAAGCTTATACACTAACACTTACCAACTGGATAAATACATAGAAGACTATTGTAAAGAGGAAATTAATTATTCCTTATAAGCACTGGTGATTGTACAAGAAGCCTGGAGCTTAAGCTGTGAGAGAAGGTGCTCATGTGAACGTGCACCTACCTGGAGGAGAGGGGAAAGAGGAGCTTCTCTTCAAATTATTCCTGGACAAGACAAAGACTTTCGCTTTCTTATCATCTTCAGAGAGGACCCAAACAAGCCATGTTTACTCTCCAGCCAAAAATATCCTGAAGATGACAGTCTTAATTGGATGTATCTATAATTAATATTTTCTATTATACTTACTATATGGAACATTAAATACTTCAAAGAGAATGAATTATGACTTGATATGGGAGTCTGAGTGAATCCAAAACATTAGGTTAAGTGGAAACTGGGAGCCTCCATTGTCTATGTGAGTATGTGGAGCAACAGAGAGAAAGACAGAAGCTAGAGGATGAAGAAGTTGCTTAAGGAACACAGAGTTATATCCATATGCAGCCTTCTAAAGGAGTAGTCTGTATTGATTTTAGGTGACACTGTTTATTTTACAGGCAATTTTTCATTACCAGTCCTTCAAAGCACAATCTGACTCTCTCAATTTCATTTAAAAAAAAAAAAAAGCAAAAAAAAAAAAAAAGCAAAAAAAAAAAAAAAGCAAAACAAACAAACAAACAAAAGTGTAAATTTTATGTTGTTTTACTAACAGCTTTTTCTGTTTTCATGTAACATGGTGGGTGGGTTGTGTTGCTACCAGTAAACTAATTGTGCTCTGTTTCATCAAAGGCAGATAGTTAGTACATAAATGGGGTACAGACAATCTGACAGCAACTAAGCAGTAGGAGTTTTGCTTTGTTTGCTGAGGGTCTGCGCAGCATTCACTGATCGTTCCCAGAAGTTCACCATGGAGCCTGTGTTGTCAGATAGTGGCTTTGAGGTTTTCCTGCTAGGCATAGGGCGGTCTCCCTCTTATACATGGCACTGAGTCACCAAACTGCCTCAGTCCTTTTGCAAAGCAGCAGAGGGAAGTTTAAGTTAGACAAGTTCACTCTCGGGATAAGGATTACTGGGTATTAGAATGGATGCCATGGGAGGTTGTGTAATTGTCATCTTTAGGGGCTTCAGAACAACAGTAAGACAAAACCTCTTTGAGGGATGACAGGGTACAGCTGATCTATTATTCTGTGATACATATTTTACTTTCTAAAATCCAGCACTGGTAGCATTTTACAGAAAAGAAATTGCATTCCACTTAATACTGTTGACACATGGTGTCAAAATATTCACTTTCACTTTATCACATTTCACATCAAAACCTGAGCTTGTGATAAAGGTGAAGAACTGAACTCTGCTATCCATGACACTGTTTTTCAGAGAAATGGTTTCACCTTGGAGAATTGTAAAAAAACATTCCCTGCAGTAGAATGGGTAAACAGAAGGGGAAACTGTTTTTAAACAGCAGCTAAGTCATCTTGTAATGAGAGAATGGATTTGGGGCAAACTTATTTGAGAAACAGACATTTCAGATAAACTTGTTTGAATTTAAATGCAATTTCTTCCTTGTTAATTTATTGTTGACCCATTCTGAATCTAAAAATGTTGTTGATATATTTTTTTTATGTATTTCCCAAGTCTTTTGCTACTCTGCAGCATGTTTCTGGGCATTACAGAACAAATCTCTCTCCCTTTCCATCAAGATCAGCTTTTTTATCTTGCGTGGAGAAGCTTTCTTGCAGGGATATTTAGCTGCAGCCTCCGACAAGCACCAAGACAGACCTTCCCATAGATGCTCTAACAGGTAGCTAATGCCAAGCTCTCTGTGTTGCTCCGATGGCCATTAGCATGCTGGCACCATTTCACCTAAAGTTAGCATCTGTGTATCATAGCAACACAAGAGAATGCTAAACACGGATAATACAGCAGCTTTTTGTTACAGAGAGTAATTGGAGGATTCCTGAATTGACTCTTATGTTTGAATGATCTTTATGTGCAAATTCACATAGCAGATTTCTCACATCAGATACTTAAATAACAGTATTCTAACCTTAAGCCAGGTACTAGATGAGCAAAATGACCTCATTCTGCCTTAAAATATGTGGCTATATAACCCGCTCTTCAATCATGCAAGGAGAAACAAGTTCCACAATGTTATTGTGATGAGGGCAGGTCAGCTGGTTATTTTTAGCTGGAGCTAGCACATTTAGAAAACTCCCACAAGAGGGAACATTCTTTACCTGCAGCTGATTAGCATTCAGAGCTGCACAACTCCATCCATTTAAGTGTCAAAACAGCTATTTTAGTCTTAGTTTTGCAAGCATATGCTTGCTTGTTTGGTATTAGGAAAAAGGTGCACTCAGAAGAAACAGCATATGATGTTTCTAATTTCAAAAGCTAAACACAAATACTGATTACTAAAGTCTCTTACATTGAAGTAATAAGCTCATAAACATTAGCACAGCTACTCTCTGTCATTAATGGCTATAGCCATTAAAACTCTCCTGGAGTAGGGGATGGAATTTTCACTGTCTTTTTTATAGTTTCTTTTAAAGTTTCCATATCTACATATTTAAAATTTTAATTCAAGTTCCCATTCAAGTTCAAACCCCTTTATTTATCTCTAGTTAGGATGATATTTTAAGACAGGCAGGATCTCTCCTAACTGTGCTCCTTGACCTGGCTGCCTAGGTTCACTCAGCAAAGACTTTATTTTTCTCTTTACTTAGCTAACCAGACAGAGGTACCCCAGGGAGAATGCCAAATTAGCATCTAGAACGGCTTGGAAGTATGATCTACAGTTTAATTTTAATTGTATACCTTAACAGAATCATGTGGGGAATGCTCTCAAAAGGAACCTTGCAAAACCTCCTGCTTGCTGTTGTCTCCTGAACTTATTCCTACTGCAGGGTCAGATTCTGTCTGAATTAGCAGATATATCAAGGAATCATAAAAATGACAGAGGGAAAAAACAATGCTTTGTTTAACTACTATACTGCACAGGTGTTACAATAGATTAGAAAGGCAAGCTTAAGTCCAATTTTTAAATTTTTCATTGTTTATCACTGAAAGAGCAGAACTTTCCTTCCCTTCAAAAGAAAGCCTTCTCGGAATTTGTAAAGTACCTGTTTTTCCTATCAATTCTCTTTGTAGGTACTAATTGATAATACTTATGACCATAATTTCCAAGCTTTGAAACCTGTCATCGAAACGGTTCTGTCATTCACTTTGCAGCTGCTGAAGTTGCTGTGCATTGCATTTATCACAGACTTCATGAGATCCCAATGTGCCATTTTCCATTCCCATCCATTTTAAAGTTTTGTCCTTTCCAGCTTCCCTGTACCACAGTATCTTTCTAGGTCATTCAGGATGCTAATATTTAAAAACTGCAGATCAATTAAGAGATGATGAAACTATTGTTTCTCTGGAAGGTGTTACTAGCTGGCAAAACCTAAGACATCCATCTGTTTACAGTTTTCAAAGGCACTTGAAGCTGCTGGAGATCTGACCACAATGTCAGCATCTAAATTGGCCCTATATTTCTAATTTTTTTCTCCTTCAGCTTTCATTGACCCCTTCCCAAGGGCAGGCCAGGCAAGCAGTAGGTCTGGAGTTGGGGACAACTGTTTTTTGTGTGCAGTCCCGCTTCTGTGTCCCTGCTTCATCCATCACGTATGAAAAGTATTAGTTCCAGTACCAAAGAGCAGATTGTCCTTTAATTTCGTGAACATTCCTGAGAATAAAATTTGATTGCTGGATGGCTTTCAGTAAATAAACACAGAAGAACCATTAATGCTGCCACACTGAATTAAAGCAATACTGCTGGGGAGTGTTTGCTCTAGTAGCAGTGACTTTTACTGCTCAGTACTTCAGGAAAGCAATTAAGACATAAACTTTTAGGCCTGGTAAGAGTTTGTGTACCATCAAGGGAGTTAATCTGTTGTGCATTAGTTGCAGTCCTCATGATATAAACTCTTAATGCTCAAGAGACAGCTCTCATTTCCCTCATCCAAAACATTATTTCTGCTCTCATGCCAACAGAGCTCCCATCGAGGGATGGGACCACTACCATCTCCATCCCAGAGCAATGTTTAAGGTTGCATTAGGACACCTGTATGCACTGGTCTAAAACTACGTAAGATTTATTCAGAATTACAAAATGGGTAATACCGGGACACTCTTCCCCTTTTTTCACCTCAGTTCCTATTGTGGTTTTCAGCAGCAGTTCTGATAACCAGCTTGACATTTAGAAATTTTCAGTGGTGTCAGTATCTTGGTAGATGTCCTTATGATGCCTGTTAAAATTGCTATTAGTTTCCTCAAGCTAATTATTCTTCTTTTAATGTGAAAAGTTCCAACTTCTGTCACTGGAAAAATACTGAAAAGAAAAAAAGGAATAAAAAAATTCCTCAAATCTGACTTGCAACCTCTAATGAGAAAAGAAAGAAAAATAAATCTGTCATCTCATTCAGAAGAAAAAATGCCAGTTTTTTTAAAGTGAAATAAATGCTTTCCCTAAACATGATCGCAGTTGACAAAATGCTGGATGTTTAGGTGGCAATTATAGCTCTTTCAGAGACTGTCAAATCTTGTCACAACACATGTTATAAATGAGGACAGATTTAGACATCTTTTCTGACAGTTATGTGTAGGATGTGCATGGTTGGCAGTTAAATTTCAAATGCAGGGAAATTTTCCTTCCAATAGATCTTTGCTTGTTTATTAAGAGGGAGTTACCGTGCGCTGAATCTACCATGTGCAGCTTTTCATTCTTACATCTTTTGATATTTCACTTTAACTTTCTTTGTGACAGCCATCTGAGCATTGTTTTAGGTAAAAAGTAACCTATGGTGCTCTGGAGATACAGGAAATTTTTAAAGCTCTTGGTGTTTTCATACTGAGATTAGAGTAGGAAATGTGTCATATTATGCATAGATGGATAGATAGCAGAAAGCAAATAACAGTGACTGCAACAATGCTGATTGAAGGGAGCAGCTTCATGATGCACACAGAAAATGGGATAATGCACTAGCCCACATTCATCATATGAGATGTGCAAAATGTTATGAACTATTAGTAATAATGTGCATCACAAAGCGCAATTCCTGTGATTATAAACTGCTTGGGCGTTACTAAAAGCCAAACCTGACATGGATTTCAAACTGTTTCTGATGTTAAGGGGTCAAATAACATGGGGAGAAGAGGCATCACACTACCATGGGCAAGAATCCTGGCTGGGTCAGAGCTTTTTTGGAAGCTCTGAGTGTGAGAATGCTGGAGCAGTCTCACTAGTGTATTGTGAGTGCAATACAAGCCTTTTTGACTGCAACAGCATCAATCTGCTCATAACCACTGACAGTTATAAGCTTTGCATTCACCGTTTCTGCAAAGGTCAATAAAGAGAGGAGACTGGGAGAGGCAGCATCTCCGAGTGAGGTGATGTCCAGCATACATTGCACTATGTACAGCCAGTATCTGCCACTAGCTGAGCAGGGCTGCAACTCATTTAGCCCCTGCTCCAAATTCTAGTAAGAAGTCAAGATGGGGGAAGATATGCTATTGAAAGGACAGTTGTGGTGTCCTTTCATGTAGGACAGTAAGGTCAGTGGGAGTTTTTGAATGAGATGTGTGGAGTCACAACCAGTTATAAATTGTGCTGATTTCCATAGCAGCAGGAAAGGATGAATAATGGGCAACTATCCCCTCTCATCTTCAGAATGAATATAGTGAGTTGCATGTGTCTTAGTTTTTCAAGTAGGAGGTGTAAGGATTGAAAAAATAACTAGGTGACTTCAGGCCAATGTAATTGGATAAATTTCTTTTTCCTTCTCTTGTTAGGCTGCAGGTTGGCTCTTCTGCATGTCCTCCTGTAAGAGACTGGTGAGAGGAAAAAAAGCTGTTTACCCATTTTGTAGCCCTCTCAGATTTAATATGATACATTATAGACTAACTTTTATGAATGGCGTTATATAAAACCCCTGTGAATTAGATAAGTGTAATGCTAACATTTCAAAGAGATAGTGAAAAAGAGATGTCATCGGTGATATCAGGACCTTGTGACTGTTCTATTTAGCTATAGTAGCAGTTTAGCATAACAGAGTTATTCACGTGCATGGTGTTAAGGAGATATTTGAGTAGATTGCTGGACTGGGACCAAAGTGTGCTCATTGCGTTGGAGGACTGAACCCATAAACTGGAACACTGTGGGCAGCTATACCTTTTGCAGAGCTGAAGTTTTTGTACTTTCCATTTTTGTAAAAGTGATAGTGTTATGTAACTAGCAGATAGATGAACTTGTGTTCATTCCTAAAGATCATGAAATATTCAGAAATATTCATGAAATTCTATCTTGAGTGATACAGCTTAAGCCCTTCAATTCTGAATGGAGAGCTCTCTTGTTTCTTTCTGGTTACAGACCATTCACTTAGCCTTAATGACAAGCACCCAAATAAATGCTTGCTATTTCACAAATGTGAAAATAAATGTACTGTTTCTATGCTTCAAGACATCAGCATTTATTGCCTCATTTGGGAAAAAAACAGACTTATTTGGTTCATTTATACTCTATTCAAACACTGTTTTGAGAACAGGGACCAGCATCTTGCATCTTGGAGCTCTTCAAGAACAAGGCTGTATATTGCCAGGCATCTTCCCTCTGTTCACTTGTATGAAAAAATTTTAAGGGGTACAAGATTACAGGATCTCAAGTATACATACTTAATTTGCTCATAAACTACTAAGTTGTAACATATCAACAATTTTTTATTAGTTGTTCAATTCCATACTGAGCTGAGCGTGTCTCTTCTTGACTGTAGAGGTTGATTTACTATATATAAATAAATTCTACCTGACAGTGTCTCTCCTTTTCAATAATTTAACCAATGAAACTTTGTTGGTAAGAAAATATTACTAAATATTTGTCTATTTGAGGAGTATTTTTGAGTATTTTTGACTTGAAGAAAAAGTAATCATATTTGCATGTATGCATCCAGAATAAAAAAAGGATTAGCTACATCAGAAGTGATCTTCATGTTATGGGTTTGTTATGGGAATACACTGTCTAATTTTACAGCTTTAGGTAATAATTCTGATTGTGATGGATCCTATCAGAAAATTATAAGCACCAACAATTTCAGCCCTTTTAGCTTCAGATCACTTTCTTATTGAGAATCAGTGATAGCATGAAGAAGCATCGAGCTGCTAAGCTTGATACCAGTCCTCAGTTTCTGCTAAAAAAACCCACAACTTTTCTGCTTTCAGCATCCCAGTGCATAAACCAAAATAATCCTTATTCAGATTATTTTATTGGCACTGAGGTTCTGATGGGGTTCTAAAGGAAATGATTTTTCCTTGGACTGATTAGAAGGATTTCCCATTCTTTATCATCCAACAAGGAACACTGCTACATCATCCTGTTTCAGCAGTGCTGACAATACTTAGCTTGGTACTAGAGCCTGCCAGACATTAGCCATAAGACATAAGAGCATGACAACTTTTATAAGATACAATACTAAAAAACCCATTTAATTCAAGACAGCCATGACTGGTCATTGCTGGCCAGTACAGCAACCTACACTACCACCTTTGAAGATTAGTTTGAAGTAGGTTCTTCATAGATTCCTTTATTGTGCCAAGAACTGTCTGTACTCTAAAATTCTAATGATGTCATACTATCAGAAAATAAAATTGAAACATCTGTAAAACAAATGTACAAATACCTTTGTAAGGCTTTGGCAACTGGACAAAATCCAGCCTGCTAGAGAACAGACAATTGTCCTTATATCATAGTTAAGAAACTGTACAAAGCCAGACTTACTTGGGAAGGTGTGGAGGGCTGGGATTATGTTGCTTTTCTCATATATATGTACCACTGACAAATAACTAGGACAGTAACTGTTATATTTAGCTATAGCTTTGACAGTTTGATATATATGTTTCCTGGTTTAAATATTAAAAGTGAATCCCAAAAAAACAGAGAACAGAATTGCTATTACCCTCCCAAGGGAAGACAGAAGGGGAATAAAGAAGAGAGACTTAAACTTTGGAAATTTAAACTATAAACAAATTTACTATAACACAAAGAAAAAGGGTAAAACATGGGGGAAGAACACGTAAATATCTATATACAAAACCGATCTCAGTGATGGCAGGGATATGGGAAAGGCGGGGCCACTCCAGGGGAGAGGTCCACGGCTCCTCCCAGCATCCAATGCAGTTGGATTCTGCAGTAAGCATGTGGGAAGCCGAAGGAACAAGCAGCAGTGTCATCAGTGAGAAAGAAGCAGGAAGGGAGAAGGTCCTGGCTTCTGGCTCTCCTGGCTTTTATATATGATGACAGGAAGTGGGCAGGAATACTGACCCAGTCTTTCAGGGTCCTAAGGACCCTCTCTCTCTCTAGGTATCTAACACCGTGCCAGGGTCTCCCAAACCTTAACAATATGCAATATACTCATATCATATGCAATATACTGAACACTCACATAGAAAAATATACACATTGGGTTTTTACAAATAGCAATAAATATATAGAAGCTTTCTAATGAATAAATCCTTGCTTAATGTGAAACATTACAGGAGAGTTTAGTATTTTCTGGAGTTTCAACTAGAGTGATTACTTAAGTTGCACAATTTTATTTCTCAAAATCAAAATATATAACACTTGTTTAATTTGAACAGCCTTACAGAAATAAATGTGGATGTTTAGTGAATTCGGTAAAAAATAATGTTATTGCTATTTTATTATTTTTACCTTTAAGACCTGAATATTCTCTAGTAGCTACATTGCATGCATAGAAGATTTAAGGCAGAAACAATGTTTTTTTCTCTCTTAGATACAAAGACAGAAATATACAAAGAACAGGCTTTGTCTGTTTTTCTTCTTATGTAATTCTAGTACAATTCCCTAGTGGTATAGGAGGAGTTTCAAAGATCATGCACAGGTGAATTTTTTTTATACTCTCGATTTCATTTAAGACTGCAGGAAGCTGAGATAAAATTTCTCACTTTGTGCAGAGAGAGAGAGAGACTTTCTCTCCAGCTCTTGGCTGTAACTTGGAATATATCTGCATGTGTATGCTTAAATATTAAAAATGCATTTATATATACTTAGGCATAAATATGACATACATATGATGCATAATCTTTATGTATGCATATGTATGTTATATATCATATATCTAAAATATGCAAGATTTTATGCTGTACTTCATAGTTTTTAGATAATCATTAGCACATAAAATAAATGAGCCTCCAAAACCTGCACTATTTTACTTCTACAGAATAGGTGCTATTCAGTGAACAAGTACATTTTTCCATTCATGGTACAACACATTGTGTGAAATCTTTCAGAATCTGAGCATTCATGCAGTACAGAGAATATGTGTGACCTCTACAAAGTAACTTGGTTACATGCAAAAGAAATAGTAGGCTGATAAAAGTCAGACATGGCCTCTTGTCAGTGACATTTCCTGAATTTCTTTAGCTGAGAGATAGTAATTGTAGCAAACAACTAAAAAACAAAAACAAAAAACCAACAAAGTAGATGACACACACACACACAAAAATGTGGAATATTTAAAATAGACTAATTCCTAATGTGATTTTTGTATGTAAAATATATCTTTTGTTAATTCCAATTTCTGACATTCCCCTGAAGTAATTTTGGCCATCCTCAGACTTGCCAGGAGCCTCTTCATGTTTCTAAATCGAATGCATTAATATAGTCCACTTCCACTTCATCCTGTAGTGTTAAGACTGAAAAAATGCAGTTTTAGAAAGAGTATCTATCTGATAGTTTTGAACACAATACATCTCCTTGATGTCATATGCATTTCTAAATGGATATTAACTTTACAAATCCAGAATTTATGTAAGAGTAGACATGTCCCTCCCTGGTGGTCTGTCTGTAGAAGAGATGGGTTTTTTTCTATTAACTTGACTGATAAAAATTCTGCTTTGAGACTTCATGTAATAAAAGGAAACCTTGTAATGACTAAGAGCAGACACCTTGGGTGGGATCCATCCCACCTAATTTTAAGCACCTACATTTGAATGCAGTTTTGTTCTCTCGAGGTATTTCTCTCTCTCTTGCCTGAACAGGGAGCCAAAGGTAATGCAGCCTCCTCAGTTAGGGCAGATGAGTTTCACTTCTAGTATGAAAGCTGGATGCTGATACAGATTGCTGTTTGTTGGATGCATCTTTTAGAGGATGTTGATACAGCGTGATAGAGAAACATTTTTTGACATTCGTTGGAGAAGGAAAGGCTTGATGCTGCAGGCTTTGAGGCTCTCTGACTACCTTCAGCTTGGACAAGAGCCGAGAGTGCTTTGTACCTCACATGGATACAAGCTGAGCGTGTCACCTTCCTCCTGTGTGCTGAGTACCTGCTGTGAGGTCCTGAGGAACCTCAAACCTCATTAAGGTCGTTGGATAGAGCCCTCGGCTTTCTCACGAGATGAAGTTGCCCTATTTATACTCTGAGAACATATGCATACTGTACTATTAGTGCTAATATCTTTGTCAGAACACTTTCTGAAAGCAAAATGTGAGAACATTTGTGGGCAGTAATCACAAAACAGGGTTGACAGCTTCCTTCTCTTACTCAGTCACAAACGTTTTTCCTTTCAACAGATTACGGAATGTAAATGGAACTGGTCATTTTCAGAAACTAGTGTTATTTGGCTGGTAATACGTGAATACCAAAAAGGAGCTGACAAGGCTATCACCAAATAGAAACTGATAATAGTGGGGTGCCTGCAGCTCTACCTTAAATTGAATGAGGAGCTATGCAGCCTGACAATAATACCTGAGAGTGAGGAGTGCATACTACATCTGCAAAAGTTCATATAACACAAGAAGCACTAAGCTTTCATTTCCATTGCTATCTGCCTAGAAGTTATACACCAATTTTTATTTCACCAGTAGTCTTCCATCATCATGGAAGTCAATCAATAATAAGAAATACGTATTTTAATGCTAATATCAAATGTTATTACAAAACTATCCTGTCTGTGTAATTATCTCTTTAACAGTATAGCAGCCATGACAATGGAATCCATTTTTAAGTCAACCAAGACAACAGAAACATCTATAGCAGAGCTCATCTACGCCAGTCAGAAAAGCCAAGACCAAGTCAATGATAACCTTTCCTCGTTGCTGAGAATTGTGCAGGGAAAGCTCTCTTTTCATGGTCATCATGGTTCATGATGCACTGGTACTAAGCTATAGGATCTCAGATATTGACATTTCAGAATAATATGAAAACACAGGAAGGAATAATAATATCACCAAATTGTTTTGTCCCCCTCAACCAGAAATTACTTGCTCAGACACTCACATGGAGCTGTTGGTTGCACTTGATCATCAATGAATCATCACCAGGCCTAAGCTGCCTGCATCAAACTTACTGACAGAGGCTTCCAGTAGTAACTTCTGCCTGTTTTTCATCACAGCTGTCATCACTACAGAGCGTGGGATAATAAAAAAAATTACAAAGCAGACAGCTGTAAAAAATCCTACCTGATGAATCATTACAGAGAGAAAGATTTGCGTAATTTCAGGCTCACTCCATTCAGAATCACGGATTATCTGCGCACAAAGTTAATTGTAATACGCACATGACAAAACCAGATACTATCATCCACCTGAACAAGCATTATCTGGTTAAGTTCAATGACATGGTGTTCCTCAGAAAGTTGTTCTTCTCCACTTAAACACAGCTTGTTTTTAAAAGAATAGTTAGGGACTTAACCTATAATATTCTTTACCTTCTAACAGTGATTATAAGCAACAGGTAAGACCAAATGCAAAGACCAGGTCTTTTATTTCTGTAATTACTAAGAACTTTTACAAAGACTAATGCATCTGGAATTTTGTAAACTAAATATATTTATAATCTGTGGGCAGTTCTTGATATAGTTATGATCTATCCTTGTTTGGATGAAATCCATTTTCTATTCAGGGTAAGTAAAGGAATATTTAATGCCTGCTAACTTAGTAATGGCAAAGAATAGAAACTATCTTTCAAAGTGTGGATCAGCATGGTAAGGCTGAAAAAGGTGCTCACTCCTGTAAGCCGAGATTTGTACAATGAGGTGTGAATACAAATGCACTCCTTTGGTGGAATTGTAAGTCATATGCCAGGAAGAAACAAGGACATTGAAAAATCAAGGAGGCAGCAAGCAGACACTGTGAATATGTAAACAGAGCATAGAGTGACAGAACTGGCTGCTCAGCATGAAGAAGACTCCAGATAGACAATCACTGGGGTCTATTGTCAGATGACTTCAGGAAAGACATCTGGTTCAGAACGAGCAAAGGACACAGTCAGCAGATCAGGCAAGTCCGCAACAGTCAGAGGTGTTAAAGATCATGACAGAAGAGGATTCAGGATCAAGAGTGAAGGGCACTATAGGAAAGCAAGGACAGGACAGCTTCAGCTCTAGACAATCTAAAGCTAATGGGAAATCTTTCAACAAACATCCTAGCCTTGTACTTAGATCTCTTTTTAGAAGAATGATTGCTAGTTCTGCATAGATTACTGTGGCATTAGGGTGCACTTAAAAACATGTGGAGTGAGTGAAAGAGCCACTTGGGGGGCACAGTGCTGCTGCAGGATGGCTATGTGCAGGCTTGGAATTATAAGCAAGCAGACCAGACTTGTCCCTCATTTCACAACTTACTGCATTCAGGGAAACGAGATTTGTTTATATGCTCTGCATGCAAATAGGTCAGGATAAAAAACAACAACTTGACTCTATCATGTTTCTGAGAAATAGCCCACAAACTTCCAAATATTGGCTAACCATTGGCACAAAAAAAAAAGGGGGGGGGGAATAACATGTTTAATATTAACCACCTGAATAGTTCTATCAAATGTAGGTGCATGTACACATTCCTGAAAGCCCAAGCACTGAAAAAGCTAATCATACATTAAATTATCTCCAATGTGTAGGAAATACATTTTCATAAGACATTTAAGTATATATAAAACTACTCTTTTTTTAAATGTTAGTACAAAAATTCTTATCTTTAAAATGTTAGGAAAAAAATCCTTATTATCTTTAAAGTGTTGGCATCTGTGTTGATTTATTTAGATTGCCTACTTCTGTAGTGGTTAAGTGGTTATTTACCAATTGCGTAAAACTGTCTGAGCAGCTGAACTACTGATCTTTTTTTCAGGAAAAAACCAAACACTTTCTGTAAACAAAATGGACAATTATACCCAATCTGAAACATGTAAAAATTTAATGTTTATGAGCCACCAAGCAATATCCTTACTAAAAGGCTAGCAGTCTCACCCAAACCAAGACATTTTAACTAATTCTCAAGCCAACAGACATCACCAAAAAGTTACACCCCTCCCCCACACCAAATTGCAGTTTTTCCTACAGAAGACAAATTTTAAAATTTTAGAGGATTTAATGAAAGCATTCTTAGTAAAATACATAGAATTTCAACAACAGATACTCTTGTAAGCTTTAATATATTGTCCTGGTTTGAGTCATATATATATATATGTATATATAGCATATACAGAGAATTGTACAACACTGATTGGGAAGAACAAATTTTTTGGTTACATGGTGCATGGATGAACAATGCTAGGATGCTAAGTATCAAGCTATTAACTATATTTAAAATAGAAGTGATCTGAAGCATCGGAAGTATCTAGTCCTATAACGATGAAAGGCAGCTGGTATTGATTTTTACAGAAACTGCTCTGAACTTCAAAGAAAAAAACAGAGCTAGGAGTTTCATTAAAAACTGGAGAGGAATGTTAGGAACAGACACCGGCTAAGTTTTGGGGTGTACTCAGCAAGTTGGTGGCTGCCTCCCTGAACTTCAACCTGACTTGAAGAATCATCTCTGTAAAGTGCATCTTGTCAGTCTGCTCTGGATTTTACTAGAAGCATAGGAGTGTTGCAGGATTACACCTAAGAAGAATAATTGAAGCCTCTGTCAGAGACCAGGAAAAGGATCTGCTGTCCAGCAGTCAAGGAACAGAAATACATCCAAAAGGACTGATAGTTCAGTGAAAAGCTGGCATATGACATTGACTAGTAGGGCAGACTTAGCTTTTGCTCATTGCTCAGTGGTTTTCATGGAGAAGAGTTACTTCCATCTTACTCAGATCCACAAGTTAACAAGCTTGTGGGAGCTGTAAGTACAGTTTGGTCTTGTTAAATGTTAGGGATTTATTTATTATTTTTTTTTCTGTTTATCTCAATGGGTTTCACTTTTGCTGAAACAATGGTTTATGAACTGTATTGGAAAGGGACGTAGCTGAATCTCATCTCAGTTTTAATACACAGTACAGAACATCCTACATGTTGCCTTTCAGTATCATAGTGGGAGAACTGCTCACTGCTTGATGAATCTTAAGTACTGCCTGATAAACTGTTACACCTCAGTGCCTTTTAATACCTAATGTAGTTTCCAGTGAAGGCTGGGAACTTCAAAAAGCTGTTTTTCCACAGTTTTAATAATATTAAAGTATGTGTCGATGTGAGAAATCGCTTACTGAGTGATACAGAGTTTTCGATGTATATATATTTTTTTCATTGTTTTCAGTATTTTCAGTGTTTTGATCTGACTGAAAAAAAAAAAAAAAGGAAAAACTGTTGATTTTTTCTCCTAGTGCCCTCTCTAGGCACTACCTTAAGTGAGGAATCATGGGGAATATAATTTTTCTGTTCCAGTACGGTTTCCAAAGTCTTTTGTGGCCCTCCCAAAATGACTTTACTGGTCTTCTGTGTGATGAATATGCACACTTTTTGTATTAAAAACTCCACGTACTGTAAATCATATGTCAACAGACACCAGTTCATAATGTGGCAGAGATGAAGCTGCAACAACGCTGCAAGTCTCTTTTTAGGGATGAAAAGGTTTTAAGGATTTCAGCATCTCATCTTGGGCTTTATAAATTATAATGCAGGCATACCACATCCTTTTCTCACCCCTGTGACTTTCAGTAAATGTTCATAATAACTCAGAAAGATGGGGATAAAATGGGGAATGCTACATTTGAAAGAAGAGCTACACATATGCACTCCAGCAAAATAGTCCAGTCTATAAATAATATTTGATCAGGAGGAATAGACAATGTAGTAAAGAATAGCAATACTAGATCCAGCAAAAGCAAGATAAAGGCTGCCTGAATATTACCACCATGCATAACTTTATGATATTTATTATTACTGAATGGAGCAAGTACAGCAGTAACTGAAACTTCGAGGTGTCTCAGAGATGCCTTTTATATTCCAGTATAAATTCAGGAGTTTCAAGCATAGCATTAGAAGAGTGACTAGACTTTTAGAACATTATGATAATGTAAATGCTTTCTTTAAGTAGATGGAGGACAAGAGTATGTAATGAAACAAAAGTATGTATCAGTTTGAAGTGTATCAATCTGTCAGAGAAATAATGCTGTGTAATTTCATTAGCCAGTTTGGACTTAAGATCTGCCACATGGCACTCTATGGCTTAACATGTAGCAGTGCCACTGAATCTGATTCCCAAATTAGACAGACCAAAACAAATGAATGAGATTCCTTTCCAAGTTGAAACATATGCAGACACAGTTTTATTCCTAATTTTGAGAACTGAGATTTGGTTTGAGGGTACAAAAATGCTGCTTACCATAGCAGTTTTTATCTGCTGTATCCCTTGAGCAATCAAGGACATTCAGGCCTGAATTCCAAAACTTTGCCTTTAGCCACCAGCTTAGTTTTACCATTTAGTCCTAACTAGTTCTTCATCAGTATTAGAAGCAACAATTTAAACATTTGTTTCTTAAAATCTAACATCTGAAAGCAAAACAGTGGAAAGAATATGTACAATCAATCTTGAAAAATAAAATTAGTGAAGCACAGTGTGACTTTTTCACTGTAATACATGGAATATCTATAAATAAAAATGGAAATTCCAAAGCCTTTGGTGGAAGATACATATATATATATTAATTAATTTATTATTATTTTTTATTGCTTAGATTGCCAAGAACTACACTGCATTCAGACTAACCTCTACCTGGAAGGGGAGATACAGAAGAAAGCACTCCCTTCTCTCCCAAGTAATAAAGAAATCTACCCATAAATTCAGACTAGAAATAAAAGAAATTAAAACAGATTTCACAGACTAAAGTGCTTCACATGCCATATATAACAGTACTAAGGGAATTCTGGAGACTGTTAATAATTACCAGAGAACCAACGTGGGCTCAGAAAGACGGGCATCCTCTAGTTGAAGATACTAAGAAACATCAAGACTGATGAAAAGACCCCGAGGGGAAAGTAGTGCTGGAGAAACGCGCATGTAACCGTCCCAAGGAACGCAAACCCACCGCCCGAGGACCCTGCAGCAGTTCCTACACTTTCTCCCGGCGGCGAAAGCCAGCGAAGCAGCGGCGGGTGCCGCCCCGCACGCCCGTCCTCACCGCTCTCCCAGCGCCCACCCCTCTCCTTTCCCTTTCAGGGGGCCCGGGTGAGGGGCAGGTGCACCTCTGCCCCTCAAGGCAGAGCGG
>NW_009952801.1:6231472-6242395 GCF_000747805.2 Chaetura pelagica
CCCCGCTGCCTGGACGGAGTTTGGTGCAGTTGTGTCGGGGGTGGCAAAGCGGTGTGTGCGTCCCCGCAGAGGCAACTTGCACGTTGGCCACGTTGCGTACCTGGCAGGTAGTTTCTCATGGTGGTACAGTTGTTTTAACTTATCTAAAAAGTCTTAATTTTGTTCTAAAATGGAATATAGTAGCAAGCGGTGACCTTGTATGCTTACCAGTTATAGAAAAGAAGCAGATATTGCTTGAAATGCACAAAATGCATATTCATCTTTGAGATATTTACGCTGAGCCCACAGCAGTTTGTATTTTTTAAGTGCTCCAGAGAGGTCTAAAACCACTGTTAAACTACATTTAAAAGGGGACAAGTGTTTAAAACAAGCTGAACACTGAAAAAGAAGTAGTAAAGCCAATGGTGGAGACCTTTTGACATATGAAAATGCATGAATGTTCTTTTCTGATGCAAAAGCTGTTGAGAATCTCGTCACAAAACCCGAGGAATTTTAAACATTTGTCTTTCAACGCTGTCAGCTTTAGCTCCTTGACATTTTGTTTTCTGTGACAGAAGAATAGTTTTGTGGCAGTTATTCAGGATTTAATTTGCAAGATCACAAAGGCCTGTAAGCTCTGCTGAAAAGTCATGAACAAAAAGGGGAGGTGTTTCAGATTAAGGTTTTTCAAGTGCTGTCTCCTATGTCCCCTCTCTCATCTACTCCCCTCTCCCCCAGCCGTGCTCCTCGACAGCTTCCCTAGATCTACTGAAGATATTTAAAATTATCTTTTTATTCAATGTTTCTACATTTGCTCTTATATCCAATGCATTCTTGTATCAGTGGCCCCAGCCCACATATGTTTTGTACCCAGAACACCCACTTTGTTCGGAGAGAAGTGCAAGCTTGTTCTTTGTCATAATACCAGAGCAGTCTTGGGAGGCAATTCCACACTTCATACACTGAAGCTGCATTGTGGTTTCTATAAAATAGGTAGGTCTCATCTGTCTATAACTTTCCACCATCAATGATGCGAATAGTAAACTATTTTTTGACCCTTCTTTTTTGTTACAATGGCAGAGATGTGATCCAAAACATTGGGAAAAAAAATGTATTGTGGCCCCTGAGAAAAGATGCAATCAGTCATATTTACCTGCCACTGGTGCCAGCTTCTTCATATAAGTATTGAAATAGCTATGCTCTATATGAAGATGTTATTGGCAGTTCAGAATTCTGAAAAGAGAAAAAAAAATGCTTGTACTTCATAGTGACCAAGTTGATGCAAATGCAGCACCACAGTTAAGCCTACCCAAAACACTGTTCTCAGTATCAGATTCCTTTGTATATTGCTATCAAAGTCTGTGAATGTGTAATGCACCCAAATATTTTTAACCTGACGTTAAGATGCCAGTTTTGAAAAGAGTGATGTATGTTTTTCCGTTAACCTGCTTTTCCATAAATGAAGAGCAGTGTACAGGATGAAACAGGAATAGTAATTTGTAAGCTGTTGTGTATCTTCTACTGTTTACCACCATCCTCCTGTGCCCAGAGCTGTTTATAAACAAAAGTGAAATTGTGTCCTCACTACTGAAAGTCCCAATACATTCCTAATTTGGTGTAGTTGTCCTATTAGATTTTTGTTTTTGAAAAAAAGATAATACTGTGATTTTCTAATTTCTCAATAGAAGGTAACATTAATGTGGTGAGTTGACCCTGGCTGGACCCCAGGTGCCCACCAAAGCTGCTCTGTCACTCCCCTCTTCAGCTGGACAGGGGAAGGAAGATATAATGAAAGCTCATGGGTCAAGATAAGGACAAGGAAAGATCACTCACCAGCTACTGTCATGGGCAAAACAGGCTCAACCTAGGCAAATTAGTTTACTTTATTACCAATCAAGTCAGGGTAGGATAATGAGAACTAAAAACTAAATCTTAAAGCACCTTCCCTCTCTGCTTCCCTTCTTCCTGGGCTTAAGTTCACTCCCAGTTTCTCTGCCTACTCTCTCAGTGGTACAGGGATGTGGGCCTCCAGTGGGGTCACAGGTCCTGCCAGCAAACATGCTCCAGTGTGAGCTTCTTCCACAGGTCCACATGTCCTGCCAGGAGCCTGCTCTGCTGCAGGCTTCCCATATGATCACAGCTTCCTTCAGGCATCTACCTGCTCCAGCGTCAGGTCCTCCACAAGCTGCAGGTGGGTATCTGCTCCACTATGAACCTCCATGGGATGCAGATTGACAGCCTGCCTCACCATGGTCTTCATCACAGGCTGTGGGGGAATCTCTGCTTGGGCACCTGGAGCACCTTCTCCCATTCTTGACTGACCTTGGTGTCTGCAAAGTTGTTTCTCACTCCTTTCTCTTGGCTGCTGTTGCACAGATTTTTTTTCCCATTTAATATATTATCCCAGAGGTGCTACCATGATGGCTGATGGGCTTGGCCTTGTGCATCAGTGGGTCCCTCTTGAAGCCAGCTGGCATTGGCTCAGTTGGACAGAGGGTAAGCTTCTAGCAGCTTCTCACAGAAGCCACCCCTGCTGGCTTCCTGCTACCAAAACCTTGCCACACAGACAGAATACAATAAACCCAGTGTACTTTCCAAAAAGCATTTGAAGTGGAAAATAGTTTTCAGTTGTTTATGTCACTACCTGAGATCATTCCATAGAAGGTGCTGTTAAAAATGTGGTTTCCATAGTGAAAATATTGATCAAATTCATGTTTGCCCATCATGAAAATTAAATGAATCCTGGTAGGAATTACCATGAATACTAAGGGTGACTAAATGTAGTTGGAGTAGTTAGTTTCTTAGTATTCATCTGATGCTTAGTAGGAGAAATGTAGTTTTAAAAATAAACCCTATTCTGTACGAACAACTATAACCCATGAAAAATGACAAAAAATTTGGAATATGGCCTAGTAATCTCCAAAATAGTAAATTAAGCACATATTTACCAAACTGCATGTACTATTGTAATTTTATATTTGTTAGTATTCAGACTAGCTAATGTAAAGCTACCTTGGGTGTGGGTATATAAACTGCTATAGAAAGTACTTCTGGTTTACAGTGTAGTCATAGCTGAATCATATAGCTGAGAGAGCTCAGCAAATCTCAGGAGTCAGGGTTTTTTCCCTTTTGCAGAAGAGGTTTGGGCCAGATTTGCTGAGGATTACATGCTATATTTTATATGCATAATGTTTACATGAAATTAACTTTCTGTAGCAATTCAAGTTAAAAGAATGAGTATTAGAGTTTTCTAGTCCCTTTAAGAGTATATAAGAATATATTCTTTCTGTTGCTGCATTTAAGTAGGAAGGTACATAAAACATTTCATGAGTTAAAAAAAAAAAAAAAAAAAAAAAGATAATTCTCACATAAAGATAGAACATTGGTTCCATGGTAAAATATTTGTCCTTCTTTAAGGTTTCAGTAGTGATTTCCAGAGAAGTAAGCATTTTCTTTAAGAGAAAGTTGCATTGCTGAATTGCTAAGGTTAGGTTGTTTCCTGAAACTGGTAAGTGACTAATGATAGATACAACGGATTAGTTGATGAAGTCACCCTTCATTTGCTCCTTTTGGAGCAAATATTTTGAGTTTTTAGGTTACAATGATTACGTATGACCAAAGAATTTATGCCTTATTTGATGTAACTCACTTGGAATGAGTGCATTATATTGTGAACATCAGCATATGCCAGGTATGACTGTACTGATGTTGACTTCACTGTAACTGCTTTTATTAAATTGTGACTTTTATTTGTATATGCTAACCCATAGCTTCAAACAACTTAAAAATTGCAGTGAAGCAGTGCTTAACTACTGTACAAAAATGAAGTTTCAATACCTTGAATCCATCTTAAAATAATTTCAACTACAAGGTATGATCTAACTTTCCTATGAGGACAAATCTCCCTCCATGCTTCTTCATTTTCATACAACATGTATTTCTGTAACTTTTGCCAAAGTAGTTTGCCAAAGCAAAAAGTTAATTAGAGTTCAGACACTATGTAGACAAATTCACAGATGAAAAACTTAAAAAGGGCTAGAAAGCAGAGGGATAACTGTTCTGGATCAGCATGTCCCCAACCTGCAAATATTCTGGAGACTTTGGAGTGTTCCAAGGAAGTACACCATTGTGCAGTTGTGCTTCCTCACTCTTCCTTACTCCTCTGCTGTTGGGCAGCTGGGGGCAAGATACTGGGCTAAACAGATCTTTGATTTGATTAGATTTTACTGTTCATACATTCTTATGCAGTCAAGACTGGCAAGGTGAAATTATACTTTTCAGAAATTCCTTTATGAGGAAAAGTGATTGAAAACCTGGTTACACAACCTTCATGATCAGATGTTTACTTGTCCTTAGCATTAATTAGATGTATTATGTAGATTATAAACTGGGAAGGTAGTAGGAAGTATTCTTATTTTCCAGTAATTTCATGCTAGTGGTGTTGTTCAATGTAAATGTTAACATTTAGCACTCACAAATCATGATACATTGTGATAGTTTCTTTATAATGTGTAGTAACTGTCAGGATAGTTTGGTTTCAAAGCTATTGCATACATGTGAACAATTTTTTTTTTAAGGAAATGAAGTAGTCTTAAGTGAAAGTAGTTCAGAAGTGCCTGTAAGAAGATGACTACTTACGGTATGCCTTTTATTTGTCCCTAGTTTTTCAGTTGTGGAGTAGAAGATTCTGTATCTCTTCATTCAGTTTCTGCCCTGAGACTCTCAGTCATTGTTTTAAGTTCTTTCCTGTTCAAGACACAGAGTGCTCTTTCTCTGGAATGGCTGATTGTCTCTCTCACTTTGTTCAGGCTGAGCAGATAGGCTGTCTCATTTTCAGGCTGAACAGGCTCAGTGCTCTCAGCTTCTCTTCAAAGAGCAAGTGCTCGAGCCCCTAACTGTCTGGTGGCTTCTGATGGACTCAGGAGGGATTTTTTCAGGTGTTGGGAGCACCAAAACTGATTTCAATATTCCAGATGAGGTCTAGTGCTTGAGTAAGTGGAACCCTAAAACTTCATATTGGTAAATATACCAAATAGCAAAGAGCACAAGTTCCTGAAAAAACATTAATAAAGCATTGAACATTGCTCTATTGTCTTGAGGCCATAAAATTAATGCAAGATATTATATGCTTTTAAGAATTTGTTACTGCAGCTTATATGGAAACAGTTTATTTGATAGTTCTTACCAGATAAATTTTTGAATAATGTTATGTTGGCAAGATACGATTCCGAGAAAGATATTTTAATTTCTAAATGTTATATTTAGATTTAATTTATGGATGCTGTCTGTAGTGGCAGCCTAGCAATCCATTCCTCTTGCATTTGTACATTCCTTGCTTGAAGGTGGATGACTTGCACCGAGCACAGAACGCTGCTGAACGTAATGTAACAAAGAAAAGTTGAGTAAAGCCTTTTAGAAGTACTAGTTCTCATAGTCCGTACATATCAGTCTCTTACGGAGACTCTCTTGGAAAATGAAGTTAGTAAGTGCTTTTTTTTTTTTTCTTTTCCCCTTTTTTTTTTCTTTTTTTTTTTTTTTTTCTTCTTTTTTTTTCTTTTTTTTTTTTTTTTTCTTCTTTTTTTTTCTTTTTTTTTTTTTTTTTCTTCTTTTTTTTTCTTTTTTTTTTTTTTTTTCTTCTTTTTTTTTCTTTTTTTTTTTTTTTTTCTTCTTTTTTTTTCTTTTTTTTTTTTTTTTTCTTCTTTTTTTTTCTTTTTTTTTTTTTTTTTCTTCTTTTTTTTTCTTTTTTTTTTTTTTTTTCTTCTTTTTTTTTCTTTTTTTTTTTTTTTTTCTTCTTTTTTTTTCTTTTTTTTTTTTTTTTTCTTCTTTTTTTTTCTTTTTTTTTTTTTTTTTCTTCTTTTTTTTTCTTTTTTTTTTTTTTTTTCTTCTTTTTTTTTCTTTTTTTTTTTTTTTTTCTTCTTTTTTTTTCTTTTTTTTTTTTTTTTTCTTCTTTTTTTTTCTTTTTTTTTTTTTTTTTCTTCTTTTTTTTTCTTTTTTTTTTGGGAAGACGCTTTTATCAGAAAGTAGTAAAAAAGATACAGGATTAATGTGATAAATGGTTGTATGACCCTAAGTTTTTACTGTATTTCAGTGAGACAACTTTTAATGTTGTAAGATTTCTTTTAGGACTTTTGAGAGCTGATCAACTATTCTTTGTGCATGTCATTGATACTGTGTCAGATTGTGAAGAAAATGCAGATTTCGAGAGATGGTGATATGAATGGCTGTCTTCTAAACAATTTGCTGAGGAGAATACTGAGTTTAAAGTGTTAGGACCTTGGTTGGAATGGTCCAGGATTTTACTTATGAGAAGTTTTGCCCCTGATTATAATAAAGTCACAATGTCACTTTTTCATGTGAAATTTTCACCTCTCGATGGAGCTATTTGTGTTGGGAGAAACAGAAAACTACAAGGAAGGCTTGTGAAAGCCCTGTTCAAGGTTCAGAATGAAGACATTAACTGCAGAAGACTGTAGTCATCTCTTTCCCAGCCAGGAGCAGAAATGGCGTGGAGCATGGAAGTTTACTCATGCTCATTTAGTTGCTAGGGCAGCCTAGAGAGGCTGATACAATTTAGACAGACCGTCAAAGCAATGGAGAAGCTACAAAAGTGTATAAAAAGTAATTCTTGATGATTCTTCTTTGGCATCCTTTTTCATTTACCTTTAAATCATTGTAACAGATTTTGGCATGCAATCTAGGTGCATTTTCCCTACATCAACATACCTGCGTGCGTCTGGCCTCTCCATCACTGGTTTTCCTTAGTGATACCTAAATATAAGTTTGTAACTTCTTCTGTTTATTCTGATTGCCTGCAAAGAGAGTGTGCTGTTATGCGTATACACTTTTTTTTTTTTGGGTGTCTTGCAAATAAAATCCTTCTTCTCTAGGTAGCAATGGAGCTGCTTCCACAATTTCACTGCAGTTTTTATGGAGAATCTGTATACCTGGAAGTGCTGATTGACTTTGTAGTGACAAATCGAGTGTCATTTCTGACCCAGCTTTTCATTTGCTTATGCTCAGGATGGTTATCTGTACTTCTGGAGAGATCTGCTGGGATATTTATCCTCTGTGAAATCTGTATGCATCATTTCTTCTCACTGCTTTTGTTTCTGTGGAGTGTTTATATTGCTGTCTTTTTGTCAGAAGAGACTGGTCTGGGAGAGAGAACAGGAAACACAACTGAGAGTCTATCTTTTTCAGGGAACATTTGGATCATAACTTAGGTTTTATGTATATAAATGTCAGAAGGATCAAAATACACTACTGTATAGATAATGAGTTTATTATGTTGCTTCACTACTTTGTTAACAAAAACCCCCGTATTCTTCATGGTGATTTCAGGCTAAGTACTTCAGATGAGAGAATGAAAAAGCATTATTTTAAGACCACAGAAATGTAATAAAAACAAATTAAAAGTAAGCTAGATTTCAAAAGTACTTTAAATTCTCCTTGCTTACCCTCATAGAGGGTGATTTTCTTTCATAAAATTGATTAGCTTTGTGATACAGAAGTTAAAGTATTTCTCTTAAAGCATCACAAGTGCTTCTTTTTCAGGTCCATATTTCTGTGGCATGTATATGGTGATTTTGTATTACTCTCAGTTGTGTGAAAAAGAACACCCTATAGCTTCCAGCTCTAGATATGTTAATGTCAAGATAATGAAAAGACTGAAGTCTGTAATTTATGGTATATAGTTATATTCTAAAGTGGATTGGAACTGCAAAGATTTTCAAGGCTAGAACTGGGGTTGAATCTATCTATTGTGTTTTGTTTGTATTTGTGTTTTGTTTTGGTTTTGTTTTCTAAAGTCATACATTGCAATGGGATGTTGAGTATGTGCTATACACAAATCAAAGCAACGGCAATGAATGACGCTTCATCCTTAAAGCAGTTCTGAACATCAGTGCAATGATCTGTCACATTTTCATATACAGGCTCTTACTCTCTTATCTACAGATTTTTTTCCACTAATGTTGTTGCTTCAGTTAGGCAAAGGAATAATTAACTGTACTGGTATTGACACATGTAAAGGTATATACAATGAGAATCTGACTTCCATCAGGCTGAAAATGTGTTACCTAGTTATTCAATCTAATTATACCTAACTAAATCTAATTGCATATTGTCGTCCAGTCCCCAGAATTTTAATAGTAACTGGATTCTCATACTTTGGTTGATATTTAAAAACCTGAAGCATAATGTAAATTCTCTGTGACCTTTTCTGTAAAATATAAGTTTCTGGAAAAACTAAGCACTGTTTAAAGAAAGTTATCAATTTTGGTCAGGAAGCTTTTGTTAGTGAAGACAAGATTAATGTGAATAATCAGGTTTTTCACCTGTTTTGTTATGTAGTAAAATACTTTATTATGTAACACAGAATGGCACAAGTTTCATATTTTGTTATGAAAAGAGGATACTACTAATATTTCTGTTTTGAAATATGTTATATCTGAATTCTCTAAGTTCTCTAGTGCTGGCTGTGGCACCACTAAAACTACAAATATCTATAATTTTTTTTGTGTAGAAGATAGCTGAATAAATAATTGTCTCTGAGTCAGGAATTCATATGGTTCTAACAATTTTCTAGTTGGTTAGTTGTTTAAAGTCGAAGTAATACTGTGCATATGGGCACTAAGCATTGATGTTACATAGCCAATGGTACTTGAACCCAGTTATGTTTTATTCTGCATTCATCTTAAAAAAATGTATTGATTAGACACTAAAAGCGGTGCTGTCAGAAGAAATAAAGGGAAGTTTAAGGGAGTGAAAAAGACTTCTAGAATCAGTAATAGATGAAGGAGCTCTCTGGTTTAGTAACTGGAAGATTAGGCATTGCTGTGGTTCCCATTTCCTAATAGTAATAAACTGAAATTTTGTTGTTTCAGTTTACATTGATTTTTCTTTTGCAGTGCATCTGAAAATTAATAGAAGCTTTGCTTATTTTATTGCAGTTCGGTAGTAAAAGGAGAATAAATAACTTCCATTCTAAGAATTGCATGTGAGAATAAAGCCAGTAAATCTTAATGATTTAAATGGAAGTAGGTATTTCTGGGAAGTAAATGGAGGCTTTGGACTTGGATAAGACCCAATGCAGGTAACTGGATTAGTCCAGATAATATTGGCTGATGACAACTAGAAAATACTCACAGCCAACCAGTGTTGCTGACAGAAAAGTATCACCTAGGAGCTTAATATGTAATCAAAGACCTCTTTATCCTGCCTCTAATCTCACCCTGGAAGCTGCAAGAAGAGGTCACTACAGAACTGTTTTCTGCAACATGGTATCTTGGATGTGTTCCAGAGTCTCTTTTTTTTTTTCTCTCTCTCTCACTTGATCAAGAGTCATAGCAAGGGTCACACATACAGAGAATTACCTTCATTGGAAAAGACCTTAAAGAGTCCAACCATCAACCTAACACTGGCAAGTCCTTAACTAAACCACCTTGTATACCATGCAAGGAAAACCTCCCTTTCACATAAATGTAAGAGATACTATGAGTCAGATAAATATTGAAAGAGCTAATGAAGAATCTCAAAGTAAAAAAAACCAAAACCAAAAAAAACAAACAAGAAAAATCACATATTTGTTATTTTAATACCCATATTCCCATTGTGCTGGAAATGTGTAGGATGTAGAGAGTAGAATAATTTATGCCTGGATAGGCAATAACATCAAATAACAGTGAAGTCTGATTGTTTCTTGATTTTTTTTGAAGGCTCACTCTACTTTGGTGCCGAGTTCCTGATTAGAACGAGTCATCTTTCACAGCCCAGTGAAAACAAACTAGCTTTAATAATGTAGAATAATTTATTAACTGTTCAGTGCCTAATTCTTGGAACAAAAAAGGATCAACAGAAGATCCCTGCATTTTGTGTAAGGTTGTAAAATCTGCCATTTTGTTATAAAATTAAGTGTATTTTTCTTTCTTTTGTATTACACACAGAAGGTAATCACAGCTTTGTATATAAGCACTGGAGACAACTTGGAGTCAACTGAATAACCAAAATAAAGAAGCTAAAGGAAAGAAGAGACTTTCAACACCTGATATTTTTATTTTTTTTTTTTTTTAGAATACTGAGCTATGAAGAAACTGTGGCCTCACCTATGAGAGGAGATAAACTCTACATTCCTCTCTGAAATAGTTAAATGCAGTAAATTTAAATCTGCAGTTTGGTAGCAAAGGAGGACTTTTTTTTTTTTTTAATGATTCATGCAGAAAGAATGTTTGTTTATTTATAATCTTACTCAGATTTCAGTAACTCCCTAATTACTGTGTCCAGCAGGCATAAATACTATTTAGATAAAGTGGTATGCTCTGACTATGTCTAAGCACGTAAGTAATAATCCATGATTGTTCATGAAGGCTGGAATTCACCTTCCCGCACAGGGAAACATTAAATACCACTGCAAAACTATGAATCTGAATTTATTGTGGTGAAATTTCTCTTGGATATCAGACTAATTTCCATATGTGTGCAAGTTTTTATTTTCTAGATGCTCAGGTCTACATCCCAACCCATCCTGTCTCTGTAGGCTTGTCTGAATGTCTAAGTACTCCTAAGCATGCAAGACGCTAGCAATATTGTCCAGCAATTCAGTTAAATTTCTACTTTTTTCTTTCATCTTGTGACTACTGCACTGTCACTTGCACCATATCCCATAGAGAAGGACCTGGAGTCCAGGAATGTGCCTTTGTTCATTGTCTCTTCTCCAGCCCATTACAGATTACATGGTTAAAACTGTGATGAGGGAAGCATGATTTCCAGGGAAACCAGCTGGCTGGTATATTTGCCTAGTGGTTATGTAGTCTTGGGTAATCACAATGGTATTACCTGTCCACACTGAAGGGCATGCAGTGAGCCAATATTGGCATATTCTGTGCTGGTACAAGACCTTCTTAAACATGAATGTGTTTTCCTTTTGTGAGTAAGGATATTTTCTTT
>NW_009952801.1:6242738-6283683 GCF_000747805.2 Chaetura pelagica
ATATTTTCCCCACAACTTTTTTCCAGTCTCTATGGCAGCCTTGATTCCCAGTCTGTCTCAGTTCTAAACAGAAAGCTCTCTTTCAGCCATAGGCAACCTTATAATCAAATCCTATCCTATTTTTTTTCCCACTTTCTGGCTTGAGCAATGCAGAATTTTGGATTACAGGCCTCTTAGTGACTCAGAATCAAGAAGGACAACTTGTTATGGGAGGAGAAAGAAAAAGAAGAGCACATCTTTTCCTGGGAAAATTCTTGCCATGCTCACTATTCAAATCATAGGAACTCTCTGGATAATGAGTGGGTTCTTGTAAGTCAAAGACATGCAACAGCCACCATTCAACTCTGCCTGCAACTTCCAGTACTTCTTGTCCAGCTTTTATGGTCTCCCTCAACAGGCCAGGAGAATGTCTGCCTGTAGCCAATCTTTGATGGCAGTAAGGAGATGATGACCAAAGCAACACAGGCTTCACAGACTGAAAACAGCAAAGCTCAAGCAGCATCCTGCTGTTGTTCAGTGTACTAGTGATTATTAGCTCACAGCACACAATTCTGGACAAGCCAAGTACAAAACTTGGGGACAGCAGAGAGTCATGACTGCCTTCTCATGTGTCTTCAGCACTTAGTGTTCAAAGCCTAACTTAAGTGGAGTATGCTTAAGCAACCTAAGCATGTGCTCCTGGCATGGACAGTCAGTGGGTTTTGGCCAGGTCTTGCCCATGTTACACATTCAAAACCGGCTTAGGTTTACTATTTATTCCTCAAGTCTCTGGTTCTCTGAATCACTAATTTCCCAAGAGATTCTGATCCTTTGCCTGTTCATGACCAGGAGAATAGATCTTAACAACGGTGTGTTTTAAAATACAGAGGACCGAGCAGGAGACAGTAGTTGTGACCTTTGACTTTTCAGGCTGTGGAGTACATCCTGGATAGGGAACCTAGAGAAAAAAAATATTTAAAGCAACTTGGTAATGCTGCATCGTTATTTTGTGTGTTTTTAGACTGAACTGAATGGTAAGTGGCTCAAGACACTCTTGATTCAAATCCTCCTTCAGACTGCAGTGGAC
Organism: Chaetura pelagica; assembly: GCF_000747805.2. Lineage (NCBI taxonomy): Eukaryota > Metazoa > Chordata > Aves > Apodiformes > Apodidae > Chaetura > Chaetura pelagica. The sequence goes on from NW_009952801.1 coordinate 6,243,805, forward strand.
ACACTAGTGAAACTAGCTCTCTCTATTTATGTCAGTGCTGTTTCACTTGATGATCTGTGCCAGTCATATCCAGGAGAGAGCTGATGTAGCAATGCTAGAAGTGGGACAGCTGTGTTTGGTCTGAAATCAAGCCTGGAGTTTCTGCTGTGTAAGAAGTTTTCCTGTTTTGCATTTCCTAAGGAGTTAGCTGTCTACTGAGCCACAGGCAGGCAGTTCCAGTAGATAAAGAGAGTGCTGGGAGAATGGGAGTCTCTTAAGCTGTACTTCAGAGGTCACAGTGGTGCTTCAGTTCAGGGCTTCATTGCCTGCCTCTCAGAGTGGACTTAGAAGTCCTTTTTTCCATCTTGTTCTGGAGCTGGGTGATGGTTGTATGTAAAAACTTGCATCTTCTCCTGTCAGATCTGGGTGACAAGACAGGTCTGAATTCCCCCAATTCTGGGGACTGGCAATTGCATAAGATATATAACCTATCTCATCTGACTCTCTGCTGAATCACAGTAAGTTACCTGTACGGGTGTCTAGCCTAGAACCTTGGCTTCGTGTCATGGTGATGAGTGGGAAGAGACAGTTCTGACTTTTTCAGTTGTCAGCTTCCATGCTTTTACTGCTTGAGCAGAGTCTGGCAAATACCTAAAAGAACATGTGTCCTCTATGCAGAGCTTTGAACTTCCTTTCTCTCCAACTGTGAAATTATTAGCTGTAGACACAAACTTAATCTAGTTCTTCCTCAGTATCTTGGGGGAAGTCAGTGAGATACAGGAAACTTAGCTGAGGGATGTGAGAGTTTGTTTCAAGGCTGTGCCTCTGGTATGGGTTTGGGAGAAGGTCCTGAGACAGGAGGGCTTGTCTAGAGATTATTCAGGCACTTCACTGAAGATCCCCTTAGGGTACACTACCAGAGTTGGTGGCAGCTTCTGAATGTTTTATATAAAACTTCATGGAAGGGGCAGATGTTGCGTGAAGCCCAGAATAGTGCTTGCAGTTGCTGTATAATGAATTTTTTTAAACTTCAACTTTGAATGTTGCCTTGTCCTGGAATACCTGACATTATTAATGGTCCTGATGTATGGTCACAAAATTTTAGCAGTTATACATCTGCACAGGGTCTTCAGGTCATGTGGCTCCCATGTCTATGCAATCTGTACCATCCTGATTTGTGCTAAGGGGTTTCCTTTAGAAATGAAATGGCTGTTTCTCTAACTTTATCACCCAATGTTTGGTAGAGGCTTGCTAAGGGGCGTGTGTGTGTGTGAGATGTGATGGCTTGGCAGTGTGGCAACAAATATTTTTAGCTTTTTCCTTTAATGTTTTTCCTAGAAAGATGCCCTTTAAATGATAGGAACATATTTGTTCCTGAATTCAACATTTGAGTAAGTAGGTGAACAAAGAGTGTTAAGCAAGTGCTACAGGAAGACTCACATCCATAAAGCCCTTAGTAAAGAACATGATAACAACACTGCTGCTTCTCTGTAGCTCTGAGGAGAAGTAAGCTGCTGTTGCTTGAAGAGATCACATCTTTTCTCTGTTCAGAGTGATAATAACAATTCATCCTTCCTCCTGTGGCATTTATGGATCCTGCTGTTGGATCTCATTTACATGAGATTCATTATCAAATGTAGATATGAAGACAGGCTATAAATGTGGAAAAGGACCTCAGTTCAGCTTTTAAAATTGCATAGGAAAGTGACAACCCAAAGCTTTCTGGGCTTAAGTCAAGCTTGCACATTTGAATCACTGAAGACCTAAAATAAACAGTAATTCATGGTTTCTTAACTGTTTTCACACATTCATAAGGGAAAATTAATCTACAGTTGCTATTAAATTAAAAGTAAGCATACAACCAGATACAAGCAAACAAACAAAAAAGTGGCGTTTACCAGTTTCCTCCAAATGAGCCTTTAATTTTCTGGATATATCCTTTTCAAAAATACAACTTTATCTTTCAAACTACCTGTTTTAGAAGTTCTTCTAACTCATTTCTCTACCCTCTGTGCTGTTATCAGAAACAGACTGTGAAATCTAGTCTTACACTTTCAAGTTTGTACATTCCAGGTTTCCGTTTCATAATTTAGAACTTGGTCCTGCAAAATGTAGAGTGAAATACTCTAAGTGAAACCAAGGACAGATACTTTTCAAAGTATCCATGGTGGGTACTTCAGTGCTCTACGAAAGCAGTACTGTACCTACTTAAATGTAAAGATGCTTACCCTGTTGTTTTTGATCTTTTCCTGTCAGTTTGATTATAGTGGTATTCTTTGAACTTGCTCGGTGATTTTTCCTTTTTTTAATGTAGAGTGGTGAAATACATTTTCTCTGATAATCTTGGTAGAAAGGTAGGGTTTTAGCTCAAAGCAAAGATTGCACAGATTGAGAATTTTATCTGTCTTTTCAATTCACAAAGACCTTTTGAAAAAACAAAAAACAATGATGACACATTACCTAGATAGCAAAGCTCTTACATTTATTTTGTGGGTTTCAGTTTTCTTTTATGCCTTTTCTTTGAATGTTAGTGATGAATATGACTCATATGAGATGAATTAAGCCTTTGACATTCTTGTGTTTCAGCAACAGTGGAAGTGCTGTAGTCAAAGAAAAAAACCATAGATGGGGAAGGCAAATCATAGAATTTGGTGACGTAAGTGAATAGTGTTGAAAAGAAATGATTTTAAAAAAAATCAGAATAATTGGATCGATGGCTGAGGAGCACATCTAAACAGGACTATCTTTGTTGTATCATTAACAAACAAAAATAAGAATATAGACAGATACCTGAAAAGAAATTACAGGAATATGCAGATTTATTACTATGCCATAGGTTGACATAAGATGACATAGATATCCAGGCAAAATATTATCTTGCTCATTAGAGAAGTCTGGGTTGAAAGTGATGCTGGATGAACACCTGGGACAATCAACCAGTTGTCTGTGTATCATCTTCGAGTAGAACTGCGTCAGTAAAGAAAGGAATTACAGAAAGCTTGATATACAAAAGTATAAAAATTCATTGATCATGGGTTACTAAAATTGTGTAAATAAAGATGTATATTTGCAAGGTAGTTGCTGAGACTTTATAATGAGATCTTGGTGGCAATATTGGCACCTGGGAGGAAAGGCATGGTGGGTAGATGGGCAAATAAAGGTAATGAGAGGGCGCATATGAGTAGCAGGATGATGGACTTGTGCAGGAGAAAGGCTGAGTTGATGGTAGCCAGATTGGGGGCTGTTTTGAGATGATGGATCTAAAATAGGTATGAAAATACAAGTTTTTTGGAGATAAGCTAATGTTTTCCTGAATTATATTTGAAGAATATTCTGATAGATACTGTTGTGGGGATGTCAAGCTGTGACATGCTGGAAGATTTTTATTTGATTTTGAGACTTAGTACAGGTTCTTAGCAGCAGAGTTACTTTAGTCTATGATAGGGAGTATACAGAGAACTATTGAACCTGGAAATGTTACCAGTTCAAGCTAGCTCTTACCTCCAAAGACTGCCTTTTTAGCTTTGTGTATGTTTCAAATACCTGTTACAATGTAGGACCTCATGTAGATCATTTTGGTATCTTTACAAGTCAGGTTGTTTTGTTCTGGTTGTTTTGGTTTTTTTTGCATCTTGTTTTTAATCACAATGTTTTCACTCAGCTCAGTTTCTGAGCTTGATACAACCCTGATACACTGATTAGGCCTTTAATGATTTTGAAGGTACCAGGCTCGTTTCTTCTATATTCTGAATATATCCTCCAAGTATTTATTATTAACCTAATCAGAGTATTTGTAACAGTCAGTTAACAAACTATTTTTTTTAAGTGCCAACAAGATCTAATTATGTTTAACCATGGGTTTGGTTTGGCTTTTTTTTATTATTTTTTTTTTTAATTTATTTAATATTTCGAGACTAAATCAGTTCCCTTTTTGGTGTTGTTAGCCAATGTGTTTCAGAAACTTGTTTGTTCTTATGTAACACAGATGTGTCAGCAATTACTTTGCTGTTTCTTTTTAGAAGCACTTAGGGGCAAAATAGGGGTCAAATATTGCACTGTAGTTGAATAAAAGCCTGACTTTTTATTTTCTGTGAACATGCCACACTTTTTTTTTTTTTGTGAAGTGTAACGTATGTGCCTAACTTAATGTTCATTATTAGTTTCAGTGATTGTTTTTGGGTTACTTGGAACAAAGTTTGCCCTTGTTAGATCAGGTCTTTAAATCTTACAAAGAACATATATTGTAAATGTGTTCACAGTTGCACAAATGCAGCTAATGAGTCCCAAGAGGCAGATAAAGAACACAGCATTACGAATAGAATAACCTGTAATGAGCACACTATCACTTTCCAAAAATGAGTCAAGCTTGAATTAATACTAGTCAAGCTCCTTAGAAGGGCTTAAAATAAGTGAATGCAACAGAAAGTATGTATAGTATGGAAGAAGATGTGGGAGATACAGAAAGACAGAATATAAAAATAAAGAGACTGAGTTTAAAATGCTGTGCTGCAAATGATTGGCAATTTTAAGAGTAATATAATTAATCAATAATGAATGAAAAGTGGATTTAGTGTCTGAACAGAAGAATCTGAGTAAATTATTTCATTCCAAGCTGCTGCACTCTTTATGCTTTTGGCACAATTTTAGTCTGACTATCTACTATTCTATCACAAACAAAGCAACCTGTATGACCAACCCAGTCTTCACGTGAGTGATAGTGTTAGCAGGTATTCCTGTCTTGAAAATGGTACTGTATTATTTTTCAAAAAGCCTGTAATTTTTCTTTCTGAGCCTCTTTCCTAATTCTGTTGATACATGAAGTGCATAATGAAAACAGTGCACATTTCTGTTGAGTTATCAGTATCTGTTCTTTTCCCTACTACAGTTAGCTGTTTTACAGTTAGTTTCTCTGCATGTAAAGACCTTTTATTTTTGTTAAGGTAAGAATAAAAAAACATGAAACTTTGAAAGAGACAATAGATACCACTTTGTCTTTATTGTCTAGAACCAGAACCATGTAAAAAAATGTTTGTTATGAAACTGAAGTAGTAGAAGATTTCAGCAAGATTGAATTTTTATGATTGCATTAATATATATTTTCCATTTCCTCTGAAAAAGCTTTTACCTAAAATGGAAATGTTTGCTGTCTGGCTATATTGAAACATTAAAAAGGTACATGAAGCTGTGGGTTCTATGATTTGTCTACTGCATGAGTTGCCTTGCACCTCTATTTACTTACTACTTCATTTCCTCTTCACTTTATCATAATAATTGACTTTTTTAGCTGAAGCCATATCTTGGGATAAAGCTTATTTTCTCAGATCATCTTCTGTTAGCCCATCAATTCTCTTAATCTTCTCCATGTCCTCTTCTTTTTCTTGTTCTGTTTCTCAGCTTTGGAATTATTTTTTCATGACTGGTTGCAACTGAGTCTTTTTATGTGCCTCTGAGAAGCTTCATTTCTTCCTAGTTATGCTAAAACAAAAAAATAAATGTTGAAAATGTAGCATGCCAATGCTGTAAGCCTTTGTCAGTGATCACAAGAGACATGCATCTCTTTCATCTTCCTAGGCATTAAAAGAAAAGCTTTGTAAAGTGATTAAACAATGTTAATGGACAAATGCAATACATGTGCAGCTGCAGCATCTGCAAAGCTATTTCTTAGCCCTGAAAAGTCAAAGGGCTGTGTTCAGTTAACTTCTATCAGCATAGGTTCAATTGTATCCTTACTTTGTTATTGATGGACTTCCTTTGTGTTAGAAGTACTATAAACTACTGATAAGGCTTTTCTTCAGTTCACACTGGTAGCTTTTTCATCAGTGTTTAGCTGTTTCATCAGTATTAAACCTCACCCAACACCTCTTACAACTTTAAATTTTTAGCAGAAGCATCAATCTTTCTTTCTTTTATAATATTCAATTTAAAAGCATATGTAAATGTGAACTTAAAATCATGGAATAGTTTGGGTTGGAAGGGATCTTTAAAATTCAGCTAGTACAGCACCCTGCCATGAATGGGGACATCTCTCACTAGATCAGGTTTCTCAAAGCCCCATCTAAACTGAATTCAAACACTTCCCATGATGGGGCATCCACAACTTCTTTGGGCAACCTGTTTCAGCATCTCATTAACTTTATTACAAGTTACTTCCTTATGCCCAATCTTAACCTACGCTCTTTCAGTTTAAAACCATTGCCCCTTGTCCTGTCACTATATATCCTAGTAAAAATCCTCTCATCTTTCCTCAAAACATCCCTTATATACATTGAAGGGCTGTAATAGAGCTTGCTTTGCTCATTTTATGCAAGGTAGTATCAATTCTATGAAATCAATTCTTCATTTTACTGGGAAGTCAGGTTGCGGACTAGTACTGAAATAGCTGAATACTGAATCACTGTCTTTCTGTGGACAAGTAGAAGGTTACTTTTCATTATTATTTTGTCTTCATCCTGTTACTTACCTCACTTATTTTCAAAGATTTTATAACTGACATATTAATAAGAAAAATCTTCAGTCACAAATTCTGGATATTGCTTCTTAGTATCACCCAACCTTTAACTAGACTAGAGATCCCTGAAAAGAAGGCTTATGCTCCATTTGCCCAGTGCTTGTTTTTCGAGCCTGAAATGACCTGAATTTGGCTTATTTGGCATTTGAGTAGGTTTTGAAAGGAGATGATGTCACTACACTCATTTCTCGGGGGACCTCATCCGCTTTTACGCAGGCTATTTTAGCCACAGGTTTATGGTTAGGGCTGTTTATGTTCGTGAGGGAAGTAGCTTCTTCCAGTTGTGGTACAATGTAATTGTTCTATAATTACCACTTTTAAGCTCAAATTTTATATTGCAAATAAAACATAGTTGAAGTTGAACAGAGAACTTTCTCTTTGTGAGAATCTGTGCCTTTATTTAAAGTGTCTTTATTAAATAATTTTAATTATTTAGTAATTAATTAGGCAAGGCATTTTCCACTAGATGGGGCATATTTTTTTGCTCTTCTACCTGCTTTCAAATTTTGTGTTAGGTTTTACTTTTTCATCACTCTGTTTAGACAAATCTAATCAGGAAGTTTTACATGTGTCCTGAAGTCAAGAGGTGTTTGATTGTCTTGCTATTTAAAAATAAAAGAAAATAAAAAATATAGTAGGATCTTTCTACTAAGTAAAAAACCCCTAGATATACTGGAAAATATTTAAATGTGATGTTTATTTACCAGTCTATGATACAGCATGCATAAGTATTCTCAAATATAATGGTGTAGGTTCTGTTGAAACTTGTTTCTAGTTGAATTTGCAGTATGGTGGGTGTTGCAACAAAACAAAAGGAGCTAGGTACCTGTGATGAGTCTGCAACAGGAAATCTGCAGCTGTATGAGCTGTCACGGACTGCAGACAGTTATTGGGACTTAGCCAGTAAAAAGAACATAAAATCTATTTCTGTTTGGGCATCTGGATTTGATTGCTACAAGAGTTTGGCAGTAAATCCAAATGTAACACTATAATTTTAATTATTTTCTCTTATGCTTCTTGCCTGTTGGGGGAAAAAAATCTAGGACTGCTTTTATTAACTTCCCTTTTTCTGTAGAAATATGGTTACCAAAGTGACATGCTTGAATGGCAGGTGACAGTTCAGTTGTATAAAAATGTCATTTTTATACATAAAAATAAAGAAAATTATATTTCTGTCAGTTTAAAACCTGAGTTTTCCTAAAAGCCAACTGTTAAATTCTGTATTGAACAACTTGTAAAACACTAAAATCCCTTTTTCTTTTTGGTGTATTCAAACCCTCTATCTATGCTTTCATCTTAATTTCACTTGATTCAGAAAATACTAATATTTATTAATTCCAGTTTGTAACTCTGGTTTTAGATTTTTTTTAAAGATTTTTTTTTTTTTGGTAGTTACTACTAGAAGTTCCACCTTGCTGAAAGTTACATAGAAAGTTGTTTGTCACATTGGTCGTCTCCAGAATTAAGCTGGAAACCTAGTTTTGCTCCACCTCCCCCAGTTACTGTGTCCCTTCCTGCCTCTGTGTGCTTTTCGTAAGAAGAAGGCTTAAGAAGTATCCTGTTTGGTTTGACATTAGTTTTGTTTACAGCAGTTTGACAAGTGATGGTTTGATTTCGAATTCTTTCTGTAACCTGAAAATCTTTCAACAATGATGTACTTCCCTTTCAGTTTTAGATTCTACTCACCTCTTAAAGTTATGCAGCAGTCATTAAAATCATTGCATTAGCTAATATTTGTGATTAACATGATAGATTTTAATAAATCGTAGGCAAAGTGCTATGTTATCTACCACTTAAGACAGGGATGAATACTCTTTTAAAAAATATTTTTCATTTTTTAATAATGGCAGGTACAATGTTCTGCAGTGCTCCTTCTGAAGTGTTTGCCAGAACTATCGAGTTTTAACTGAAACTCTTTTGATCCAGCTAGGATTGCTTCTTGAAGTGAGATGGAGTGTTATATTTAGCCCTGGTTTTGCTTGTGTTGCTTTTGTTTTCACCTGGAGCAAGTGGGATTTTCTTGTGTGTGCACATGCATGGTTTTAGAGTATTTTTTGGGGGGTGTGTGCATTCCCCCTGCAAGTTCTCATGAAACTTAGTGGTTTTGGCTTTGATTTTTCTTGAGGTCTTGAGTATATTCAATCTGCAGTGTGAAACTGAACTCTAGTGTTGAAGAACAAGATCATGCCATTGAAACTGAAATGACTCTGCATGTGAAATCTTTCCAATTAGAGTACTTGCCACAGTTGTAATCCTAACAAAAAGGGAAACTGAGTCACGTGGTAAGAAGCCTATGATTTTTTAAATGCATATAACTAGATGCAAAGGTTCATGGATACAGAATTCATTCTATGAGGAGATTTACCTGTAGCTTGTTGCTAGATAAAATTTTTAAACCATATTCATGGAACTGATATCTGAGCTGGTATTTGTATCTGAGATTTACAAATGTGTAAGCTTCCTTGTAATTAAGTTGATGTACAAGAATATTTGCATTAAAAATAGTTGCAAGTATATGTATATCCATAGTAGCTGTATATCCATAGTAGCTGTATATCCATAGTATCTGTTGGGTGCAAAAGGAATTGGTTGATTTGACGCATGTTGGGTCTTTTTTTTAATTATTTTTTTACTCAGCCCTCAGACACTGAGAGTGAACAAGAAGTTGGTTGGAATGTGTTGTGTTGCTTTTTTTTCCCCCTTATTTTGCTGTAGAGATATTTCTAAATAACAATATGCACTTACAGCAGAGGTTAGCATTTTTTCCTTTGGGGGTTGGACTAGGTGATCTTTTGAGGTCCCTTCCAACCCCTAGGATTCTGTGATTCTGTGATTCCTTAGTTCTGCTGGATAAGTTCAATTAATCAAAGAGGTATATTAAGTCTGCATAATGGAAGTAGTTGACTGCTTTCTGTGGGTGATTGCTGTGGTTCTTAGCTTGTGTTTTACATATTTGTAGAAGCTTTTCTTTCTTTATATTCTTGGAGCTCTTGAACTACCATGAAGTTGTCATGAATTTGTGTTTTCCATGACTTATTCCTCTATCATGTTTATTTTTCTGGAAAATTTTCTTTCCAGACAGCATCAGAAATAGCAAAGAACCACACAAACCTGTGGATTTGAAGTTCTCTGCTTTATTTAATTAATACTCATTTTTCAGGTTAATATTTTAAGGCTAAGAAGCCATAGAATTCAGAAGCCATTTTTTTATACTTTTTTTTTTTTTCTTTTTTTTTCTAAAATGATTGCTTGTATAGTAAGTTGCTTAGATTTTTCTCAAAATCAGAAATATTCATAAGTACAGAAGAGGACAATAATTTAACTGTAAATAAGGTAGCACCTGTACAGCGTTTTGACAGTGCCTGTGTCACTGCGGAATGCAACCAAGACTGGGTATTATGGGTTGTAGGCAGTACACATGAGACATCAAAAGATCACATGTGAAACCTGTGTTCCACAGTCCACATGAATGTCCTAATTCGAGACCATTGAGGCACAGTGTAAGTGCCCTTTTCCTTCTGTTGACATTTCAGAAAGCTTTTGGTAATTCTTAAAGGTCCATTAAATGGCAGAGTACTGAATGTGCCACTAAGAGTTCTGAATCTTGGATGGGACATCTAGGTCCTAGTTGAATGGAAATAGGAACAGTGTTCTGAAGAAATCATGGACAGCTTTGTAGCCTCTGTGGAAGGGCTGGAGAGCAGCAGAATATTACAATGATTCACCTGGAAGTTGGGAATTACCCAAACCAAGTGTCAAAGCACAGCTTATAGAGTCATATTGTGCTGTAAAAATACAAACTGTTTGCAAATCACCTTCTGTTTAATATTGCTATCTGTGCTGGTATCTTTACATAAACATATCTAACATGAATTTGTATTTTTCAGGGGTATTTCACTGTAACTTCACTTTAAGACTTTTTGAAGGCCATGGTGATAATCCAAGTGTTTATAATCACATCAGAGTGTTTAATTGTTACATATTGAGAAATGTTTCAATGAGGGAGAGAATGTCCTTTTGTCTTAAAATCAGGAGAGCTTAATTGCAGTATGCCTAAGTGATATGAATCCAAACAATTATACTAAAAGTAAATTTTTGGTGTTTCCAAATAATTTTTTTATAACATCTAAGGAAGTTTACATATGAACACTATTTAAAAATTTTATTTTATTTTTGTTCCTTTTAACTTATTCAGCACATCCCCTCATGCATACTCAAAGAGCTGAGAAGGAAAACAAGACTGATTACTTCAGAGGGAAATAGAGAACCCAAGTCTGCTACCTGAGATTCCCTTTGGAGGCTTTCTCTTCTAGATAAGTAGTCCCTTTTCGAAGAGTCTAAGACAGACAGACTCCCATAGGGGGGCTAATAATTCTTGTTTCATGAGATGCATTCTGTTGTTCTAAGTATTATGTTGCAGAAATGCATAAGTGCATTTATGTATCCATCTTTGATGTTCTGATACATTCTAATTACAGAGTTGCTTTGCTGTGAATATTCAGATGCTGTGCATGTGGGATTAAATTTAAATTGTAATAAACTAGTTGGTACTCTGACCTTTAATTGGAAAGTTAGAGTTAATAAGGATTAGAGGAGAATTGTGTCACTACCTGAAGTTGTACATTGATGTTGTATGTTAGTTAACACATTGTGCAATAAGGTTCAACAGCAGCTAAAATATGATTCAGTGTAAGAAAAAAGAAGGGTTCAGAGAAATTTAGTTTTCAATTTGTGAAAAAATGCCCAACAAATAGAAACAAAAGCTGCAGAACTGTGGACTACATATTGTAGTCTCAAAGGGTTTCAGAAGTGCTCTCTTTACTGTCTATTTCTTGTTCCTTTGAAAGATTGATTGTAGTTCTAGTGCTTTGAACTAGGTTGAGTTACCTGAACCCATGGGAACAGTTGTATTTTAAAGACATGACTGGTAAAACTTTACATGTTTGCTTTCTTGTGTAAGAACATTTAGTAATGTCCTGGTTTGAGCCAGGATGAATCCGATTTTCTTTTTCACTGATTTTTTTTTTTTCTTCAGTGAACTCTTTTAAGCAGCACACTTGCTGCGAGTAGGAATGCATGTTGAAGTGTTATTTTTTTAAATTATTCTGCATCTGTGCATATGTAGAATAAATGGTCCTTCCCCTTTTAACCTTTCCCTTTTCCCTTTTTCTTTTTCCCTTTCTTCCTACCTACTCTCCCTCCCTTCCCTCCTTCCTTCTGCTATAGTCAGCTATTAATAATTTTAATGGGTTAAAGTTACATTTAATCTGCATTTTTAGAGAAATGAGTGTTGCTGGACACACAGCAGGCAGAGATGGCTAAGGTTATGCTCTTCTGGTTTCAAAACAGTTGTTTCCTTTCATGTAACTGAAAAGGGATTTTTGTGTGGTTTGTTTTTTTAATTATCAGTGAGTAAGTTGTTGATTATGATTAGTACTTCTGCTGTCATTTAAGTTTGGCTCTGCGGAGCATTCACTTAACATTTTTCAAAGGCAAATTTAAGCATGTTCTTGTAGCCTGATACAAAGCATTTCTAAATTAGGTGCTTGAGTTCTGTCTGAGGCTTCCTTCCCAGGAGCCTGGATAATTAGTGTTGGCAGTGATGAGGAAGAAAGGCAGAATAAGAGAAATTTAGGGTTGGAGATTTCCTCCAAAATAATCAGGGCTTTATAATTTCTTGTAGTGGCTTATTTGTCCAGCTTTGTGAGAAGATTAAAAATGTGGAAGAGACAGATTCTTTCCTTAAGTTGTATTGATCTGGTAGGAGTCTCTCCATGCCCTTGTGTGAGGACTACATGCATATTTCAGCTGCCTACAAGGGCTGTTTTTCATGTGTCTTGGAGCTGCTTGCAGAATGGCTGAGGCTGGAAAACATTTCTAGAGTTTGTGCATTGGGGTTGAATTAGATGCCTAGAGTAGCTGATCAAGGCCGTGTCCACTTGAATTTTGAGTTTCTCCAAGGATGGAGACTAAACAGCCACCCTGGCTAACCTGTTCCAATGAAAAAGTTTTTTCTTTCTTTCCTTGTGTTTGACTGCATGTCTTCTGGTCTCTGATAGTTTGGTTTTTTTTCAGTGCTTGCTGCTGACCTTCAGTTTAGAAGTAGCATCTTCTCTTGTGAGCTGCCCTTAGGGCTGAGAGAAACATTAACTTCTGATGCTTCCACCCCTTTTTTCATTAGGCTTTGTGAAGAATTGGAGAAGTCCATTATGTTTCCCTGACTTCAGTGGGGTTCACTGGCACAAATCTGGGAACACAGGCGACAGCTCTTCTTCTCTGGAAGTGCCTACGTATGTTGACTCTTGGCTTTAGTTATGTTTTACAATGTTTCAAGTACCAGAAGTGGTTTGTTGTTTTTTTTCCCCTAACAATTTTTTTTTCTTTCCAAAACACTTTTGAGCAAAACTGATTACAATCTGGCATAATAATAAGTTAAAAAAAAAATAAGAAGTGGGCATAGAGATTAGCCTGTCTCATATTTTCTTTCTGCTATGAACACATGATACAGGACAGCTGCTCACCTGGTGAGATCTTTGCTACTGTGTGTTAGTACTTGGTGCAGGATGGATCTTGTACCTCAGTTCCGCTTTGTGAGGACACTTCTTCTGGCCCAGCCAAGGGGTTAGTGTGGAGGAGGAAGACAGGACAACTTAAGTTGCAGTAGAAGTACTTTATATGCAGGCGTGTGGTAAACAAGTTCAGAAAACCTGATGAGGCAGAAAGAAATGGTTGGTTTTAGCTTGATCATACTTCCAACTGACTACACTGGGAGACAGAGCAGGAGCTTGTGCCAATTTGTTGTAATTGGCATAACAGAAGTTCAGCCAGCTGCTTAGAGGCACATTATTTAATCCTGAAGATTGAGGCCCAAGACTCATTTTTGGTGGAAGGCATCATCTCGTCTTGCCTTTTAGAAATGTTACTTGCTTCATCTCTGTAGTAGCTGGCGAGTGTAAAAGAGGTATTGATTCATATGGCCAAATGGCTGTATGGCTCTTTTGCTTGCTTAAGAGAGCTTCAGAAAGGAGGATTTGTCTTGCTAGGCAGAAGTCTGAGCCTTCCCACAAACAGCTGTGTTAAGAATGCTCACTGTATGTGTGAGGTATAAAAGTGCTTATTATTGCACATGAATAAAAAGCGCAGTGATGTAACTTACTCTTCAAAAGAAATAACATGAATTTCTTGACTCTTTAATTTCTGCATCCAGCACGGGCCAACCAATTCCAATGGGTGGGGAAAGGGGTTGGTGTCTTGGCAGCTATGCAGCTGATACTGAGACACAGCATGATTCAGCCACTGTGTCCCTGGTGAGAAATGAAGGGACTGGATTAACCTGATCACCTTTCTGCACAACATCACACATCTCCTGCTGCCCAGTGTACTTCAATGTTTGTGATTTCTAACTAGCTATGCATTGGTAGTATAGCTGAGGGCTCCTTACAGGCATGGTAAGACATACTTCTAATTTTAGGCATTATGTGTCAAAAATTACTTTGGTGGGGATATACAAAGAGCAGGATAGTCCAGAACTTGCTGCTAGAGTAGTTTCTTATTAACGAACCTGCAAGGACATGTATTGCAAGTGTTACAGACTTCAAAAGTTAAGTAGCTAAATAATTAAGAATAATGTACCTGAACACCTTATTGAAAAAGGTGCACTGAGTTCTGGATACTGAAGGCATTGCTTCTCTGTGGAACCCTGAAATTCTCACTGAAATCAGTTATATAAACCAGTATCTCTTGGACTTGATAACTCCGCTAGTAAATCTGCACTGCACTTGCATATAAAGGTCACTGGCTAATAGTGTTATTCTGAATAATGTCCGGACATAGTCTGCTTTTTTTATGTTTGACCAAATATAATAGAAATGCAATAAAAAAGTATATAGCCATTTGCTCTTTGAGCTGATGACTTTAAATTCTTCATTTTTAGAATTCACACCAATATTTCTTTTCTTCCTTTCCATGTGCCATCTCACTTCCTGATAAAATGTAGGAAGTTCATAATAAGGTTAGAAGGGCTGGATTTGGCACTCTGGATTTGCCTTATGTGAGAAAAAATAGTTTTTCTAGAAGTTTACTGTAATTTGTTTTCTTGTAATTTTATTGCCATGCTTTTTAAAGATTTTCAGATTGATATATTTTTTCCCTTCCTCTTATTTTATTATATACAGTATGAATGCTTATTCAAGATTTTTGTGTAACATACCAGTCATTTGGAATTTTTTTTAAAATCACTTTTTAAATATCCTGTAGGGAAAAAACTGTTGTTAGTGGGTTTGTTTGTTTATTTATTATTGTTTTAACCTTTCAGATTTGTTTTAATTGTGCTTTTTATGAAGTTTCTTGTTGGACATCAGAATTTGTACTTAACAGCTGTTTGCAACAGCTGTTTTAGATGCTTATGTTTTTTAACACACAAGCTGTTGTGAGGTAAAGTGATTACTGTTCCTTTCACTTGAGGTAAATGGCCTACAAGATCTTTATCTCAAGTACAAAACAACGGTTTTGTTGATATGTAACTGAAAGCTATTTAAAAAAATACATATATGCAGAAGAGAATCAAGTAGATGTGTTATTAGGGGTGCCAACTTGTCATGTTCAGAATGTAACGAAGTGTAGGATTCTATATTTTTATCCACAAAGTCTTTGTGTAATAATTTCCTAAACCCCTTAACAAATACAGGTATTTTGGAGTTGGGTAAAAAAGAATCCTTCTGTAAGAAAAAGATCTGGAACATATCTCCAGGATGTAGTTTTGAAAAACTTGTGCTTATGGATTTATTTCAAAAGTACTCATGAAAAATTCATCTCAGAGAAAGGGGAAATAAAAGTAGAAATATCTGTTTAATCTGAATTTTGTTAAATTGTATTCACTGCATCCTATTTCAGAAACCCAGTTCCAAAATAATTTTCAAGTATAGGCACAAGATAGAAAAAAAAATAAATCAGTGACTATAGTCTTGGGACAGCACTGTGAGAGATGACAGTTTAAATGAATTGTATTAACTTGAAATGCTTACTTTTGTTTGAAAATATTGTACGTATTTATAGTAACGAGAAACATAAGCTTTATGGTGACCACTGGGCGTGAAGACCTGTATTCCATCTTGTGCAGTTTCAAAGCTGCATCAATCCTTGGATTACAGGAACTACTGAATTCACTTTGAAGAAAAAGGAGCAGGTTCATTGTTCCTGGGTGAGCAAATGGAAGTCACTGATGAACAGAATCACTGCCAGTGGTATATACCTGAAGGTAGATGCTAATTTGCTGTGTATTGCGCTATAGCCTAATATGCCAAGTTGATAACTTGGTTAACAAGTTACCATGAGTTAAAATGGATTGCCTTAGGAAATGCAGATAGTCTATACTGCGGCCTAGAGCCACTTGCTGTACCTTTGTATCTTCAAGATTTGTCTGATCAGGAGCAGTGTGCTGTTTTTTGTGGGTGGAGGTGGATTATAAATATATCTCACAAGGACTGTAGTACCTTGCATAAAATTATAATGTACTGTGGCCAGCACTATGTTTTTTTTCCTTTGGATCAGTGCTAACAATAAAAAACATGTGGCCCAGCACTTCATACTGTCTAATTTACATTATGTTGTTCTTTCAGTAAAGGGAAAGAAATGAAGTATGTCAGCTTATCAGTAGAAGCTTATTTGAGTGAGAGTGTCTGTGTTGTGAGTATAATTCTGTATATCATGATGCAGAATTTTTCATGGTTCTAAATGTGAGCTTTGACAATATGAGCCTTGTATCATTTTTTCAAGTATCTGTTAAAACTGAACCTGAACAACAACATGCAGCTACTGAAAGGCTTTACAAGAAATATATGGAAATAGAGTATCAGGCAGGATGCCAACCGCCACTTCATAAAATATAAGACTACCAGTGCAGCTGAATTTACAAAATTCCTTAACAGAAATCTTTTTATAGGTATCCCAGCAGAATGTTTTATTCTATGGTAGTTAGTCTCAGTAGTTTTAACAGCAATGAATATTCAGGGCTGATGCTGCCTACGGTGATCTCGAAAGGGAAAGATTCTTAACTTCTGCATCATGGAATCACAGGGTAGCTGAGGTTGGAAGGGACCTCTAGAAATAGTCTCCTCTCTCCTCCAGCCTGGCTCAGCTGCAGCAGATTGCCCAAGACAATGTAGTATCTCCAAGGATGGAGACTCAACAAACTTGCTGGGCAGCCTGTTCCTGAGGTGTTTGGCTTCACTAGCAGTGAAAAAAGTGCTTTCTAATGTTCAAGTGGAATTTTCCATATTTCTGTTTGTGCGCATTGACTCTTATTTTGTCTCTAGGTGTCTCTGAGAAGAGTCTGTCTCTGTCTTCTTTACTGCTTGTTACCTAGCTGCTCTGTGATGGACCAACTTATTTTCCTCTGACCATGTTTTTGTTTCTGTTTCTCACTTTTCTTCCTCCCTTTCCTTCTATCTGTATCTGGTGTTTTCTACCCTTAAGTATGTTTCACAGAGGGTCCATAAACTTTGGTCATGGGCTAAGCTTTGGCTTGCAGTGGGGCTGTGTCAGGGCCAGCTGGACCAGCTGTGACTGGCAGCCCTTTATCTCCTCCCACAGAATCTGCTTGTGTTGCCCCTCCTTCCCCAAACCTTGCCACATACTTTCAGTAGACCCATTTTCTCTAGCTTGTTGAAGTCCCTCTGAATGGCAGCACAACCATCTGCTCTGTCAACCACTCCACCCAGTATTGAATTATCTGTAGAACTGCTGAGTGTGCTCTGTACCATCAGCCAGGTCCTTAATAAAAAGCAGTATTAGCACCAGTATTGACCTCGGAGTGCTCCATTAAAGTGTCTGGCCTCCAGCTGGACTTTGGGCTGCAGATCTCAGCCCTTTGATCCTGGCAGCTCAGCCAGTTTTCAACCACCCTGCTGTCCACTTACCTATCTTTATTTTTCAATTTGTCTATGAGGGTGTTATGGAGACAGTGCTGAAAGCCTTGCTAAAGTCAAGATAAACAACATCCACTGCTCTCCCGTCATCTGTGTTGCTAGTAGTTTTGTTGTGGAAGGCTATCAGGGTAGCCAAGTATGAATCTTCTTTATAAATTCATGCTGACTATGTCCCATCACCTTCCTTTCCTCTGTGTATTAGGAAATTATTTCCAGGATTGTTAACTATGTCACTTTCCTAGAGATTGAGGTGATACTGGCCTGTAGTTCTTTGTATTCTCCTTCTTGTCCTTCCTGAAAACAGGGTAACATTTACTACCTTACAGTCTTTGTGAACCTTCCTTGATTGTCAAGACCTTTCAAAGGTAATCTAAGAGTGGCCTTGCAGTGGTATTAGCCAGCTCCCTCAGCACACACAGGAGCATCTATCCAACCAGTTCAAGTGGACTTATGTATATCTGGCTTATTTAGGTCTTCCTATCTTGATTCTTCTCCATGGGTAAGTGTTTCTTGCTCCAGAAAAGCATGGAAGAATTATAAAGCAGCTTCTTTCCACAGTTTCAGCAAAGCTGGGTTCTACAACCCAGTGTTTGAGGATGGGTGGGACTGTTGTATTGATGGACTGTGGAATGCCAGTATTTGCACTGACAGGAGCACGTCAAGCTTATCTACTCGTCCCTTACTATCTTGCACAACTATCTCAAATTACTTACAATAATTTTTATTGGGGGAAGGGGGGAAGTGGAAATTTGTTTATGTGAAATGAAAGCTTAGCCATTGAGTCTGGACTGACTTCTTGTTCTGTGGTCATACTAGCTTCAAATACCCACTTATATGGGAGGTTCTGTGTGAAATGAGACAAAGGAGTAGTTTTGGTGATTACAAAATCAAACAGTAGTTATGATGAGTACAGAAGTGTTTTCCTTAAAATATTGTCCAAGCCTGATGTCCAGACTTTACTATTATGATTAGTTTAAACCTCTATTGAAAATGGATTCTAGTGAAGTCTAACGTTAAGCATTAATATTTATTACTTTACATTGTGAGATAGCACACAGTTGCGGCTAAGGCTGGATACTGAATGAATGGATGTTGGATTCACTGAAAAATATTTTTCATTATCTGTGTAGCTGATGAGATAGTAATGAGCTCTCTGGAATTAAATAATAATCTTAGAAATTGGCTAGCCTGAGTTGTGCATTTCTTGTACTTACATTGACAAATCTTGGAGCCATATTGGCCAGTAACTTGCCTGCCTCAGTGAAGGTAAATATGTGCCAGAGGTTTTAGATTAAATTAGCAGTAGAGACTGTTCAGTTTAATAGCTGTTCCATCTGATATTTGATGAAATTTGATGCATGGGGTAAGCGAGGGAAAGTAATTAGGATTTTCATGAAGTATCATTAATTTTCATTTTACAAATGCTATGTGCTGGAGCATTAGATGTGTCCAAATATCACAGCTGATCGAGCAAGCTACTTTGGTGGGCATAAAAGCAGAAGTTGCTTATCTAGATGTGTGATTTCCCTTTTTTTGAATGATAATGATGCTATACTTAAATGATTATACTTGGTTAAAATGTAATTTACTATCTGAAATTTGGCTGAGCTCCGCTTGAAACTAAATGTGCAGTTGGTGGTTTAAAAAAAGTGACAAAAGCTGCTAAAATATTCAGCACTGAGAATATCTTTGACTACTTTGATGCTTCAGGAGCTGTGGCTGAACAGGATAGGCACAGTTGTCATAAAGCACTACAACCTTCCTCTCTCCCATTATGCTGTCTATATCATGCTTGAATGAAAATATATTTTAGTTTCCTAGAAGCCTCTTCTCTGCAGCTTTAAACTTTCAGCAGATCAGCATACTAGAGGAACATTTTTGCCTCTGCTTCTGCATTCAACTGTGAGTGCCATGAGACTGTGAAAGGATTCAGCCAAGCTGCAGAGCCTTCTTTGCCTGGCTCTGAAGCAGCCCACACTATTAGCAACTGTCTTGGTGGTGTCAGACATGTCATTAGCTAGTAGTGCAAGAGCCATTCAACTATGCTAATTATTTCAGCAAGTTCTGTTGTGAGTTTTGTAAACATTGGAGATTAAAGAAGTAGTAGGTCTTCCAGAAAGGCTTTTGAATGAAGATGCATTTCTGCACATTCATGTTTCAATGCTGACTGCAAATGGCTACAGTAAGAGTGTAACTATGAATTAGCCACTGCTTAGCCATAAGGGTATAATCCAGCTATTTCTTCCTCAAGTCTTTCAAACTCTAGTTCATGTAATTCCCTGATCTTAGTGGAAAGAGGAAGGATTAGTTAATCCTTTAGTTTCTAATGCTGTTAGGTGACTAGACATGGGCTGTAATGCAAATGTGTATCTGAGTCTGGACTGCCATGAAGTTTGAGGATGTTTAGCTTAAGGTTTGTTTTCAGTGATTGTCAGCTCTCTAATTTACAGCAAAAATGTACATGAAATAAAGATGTTTTAGTTTGAGAAAGCTTTCAAATTGTCTCCTGTTTAAGTGGGGTTGATGTAATTATCTTCTCTTAAAAAAATAGTATATTGTTAATATATAGGATTTTTTTTTCTTCTTTATTTTACTCAGATTATCGTCAGTTCTGGAAGAACCTCAAAATCTGAACGTCTGCCACAGTTTGGCTTTACACTATCAACAAATTGCTATTCCATCAAGAGCAATGAGCTCCACAACACCAGGTCAGTTTGTTTATTTTTAAACCTCACTCCTGCAGAACACTGTCTTCTTTTAGGATGTACAGAATACTCTGTCTCGATGCAATGGATTTGGCAAGTGCCTGATACGCCAGCTGCACTTCGTAAGATATGACTGTCTTATAAAACAGGATAAAAGCTATACAGGCAAAAAAAGCTATTTTGGGGAAACTGTATTTCAGCTGAATTATAAAGCTGGTAAAATCCTACAGTGCTTTAAAAACATTTTTGAAGAGTTTATTAAGAAACTCAATAATCATGAGTAAGCATCTTAAAAAAAAATAATTCTCAATATTTGTATTTAGTCATTAAATTATTACCTGCCTTTGCACAATTTTCTTGTTTAAAGAAGTGCAAATGGTATTCTGTTATTTATCTTTTTAGCTCTGAAGTCATATTTGCCCACGTTGGGCCTACTGTGTAAAGCTTCTTACTTTAAGGATGTGTAATTAACAGGGGTATCTGAAGCTGCTGTGTCTGATACCTGCAAAATGAGTTACAGCAGGTTCACCTGATAGAAAGTGAATTATTAATAGCTGTATCTGGTGTTCAAAACTCTCAAAGAAACAGAATGCTGCATATGGAACATGCCTTGACTTCAGTCAAGGAGCGAGAGTCCTCATTTCAAATTTGTGCAGCGTCCCAGATGGTTCGCACTTTGTTCACCCACACTCGAAGCATCTATTTCTAGTACTGTTGGTAAAATAACACTTTACAGGTCGCTTATTTTATGACTGCTTTGGTTTTGTGTTAACAGCCTATAAAAGCATCAGGGAAAACACTAATTGTGAGCTGTATTTATCTGCTAGATACCCTATCTCTTAGAAAGGTAATTCAGTGAGGATTTTTTGAGAATCGTTGATGGCAGTGTTGAAAATTGGCAATAACTGCTTTTACATTAAATGGAGTAAAAGATAGCTGGATTTCATGCTCAACCTCTTTTTCTAGCAGTGCAATTTAGTGCATGCAGAGAATTATTCACACAAAGCGTGACGAGGCATTTAGCAGAAAGGCATGTCTTTGTTTTATCATTATCCCAGTGATGACAAGTATGAAATAATTTTGTGCTTTCCAAAATATGCACTTCAAATTCCAAGATACTCCATTTGATTGGATACGTTTCTAACATTTCTTATCTTGCATTTGATAAGAGTCTGTGGAAATACCCAGAAATTAAATTGGATCTCAAAAAGAACATAATTTTTCCAATACGCTTATTGCTATGAAGAAACATATTGTAAATACGCTTTCATGTTTGCTGGCATTTCAAATCCAGTAAAGGAGAAACATTCAGTGTAATCAGTTTATCTGTAAAGGTATTTCAACATTTGGGAATCATTTCTTTCAGTAGGAGTTAGGTGCATAAAGATCTTTAAATCTAGTCCCTAGTGTCCCTTATAATTAGACTGCCTGTGACAAGTCTGAGCTGTTTCACCAACTATGTCAAAACACATCTGTGGCATGTGCAGAGTTGCAGTATTCTGTGCTGCCATTCAGTGAGACCTGGACAGGCTGGAGAGTTGGGCAGGGAGAAACTTGATGAAATTCAACAAGGGCAAGTGTAGAGTCTTGCATCTGGGGAAGAACAACCCCATGTACCAGTACAGGTTGGGGGCTGACCTGCTGGACAGCAGTGTAGGTGAAAGGGACCTGGGGGTCCTGGTGGACAGGAGGATGACCATGAGCCAGCAATGTGCCCTTGTGGCCAAGAAGGCCAGTGGCATCCTGGGGTGTATTAGAAAGCGTGTGGTTAGTAGGTCAGAGAGGTTCTCCTCCCCCTCTATTCTGCCTTGGTGAGGCTGCATCTGGAATACTGTGTCCAGTTCTGGGCCCCTCAGTTCAAGAAGGGCAGGAAACTGCTTGGAAGAGTCCAGTGCAGAGCAACAAAGATGATTAAGGGAGTGGAACATCTCCCTTATGAGGAAAGGCTGAGGGAGCTGGGTTGCTTTAGCTTGGAGAAGAGGAGACTGAGGGGTGATCTCATCAATGTTTACAAATATGTTAAGAGCAAGTGTCAGGAGGACGGAGCCAGGCTTTTTTCAGTGATGTCCAGTGATAGGACAAGGGGCAATGGGTGCAAACTGGAGCATAGAGCTTCCATGTAATATCAGGAAAAACTTCTTTACTGTGAGAGTGACAGAGCACCGGAACAGGCTGCCCAGAGAGGTTGTGGCATCTCCTTCACTGGAGACATTCTTAACCCACCTGGTTCCTGTGTGATGTACTCTAGGTGATCCTGCCTGGTAGGGGAGTTGGACTTGATCATCTTTCGAGGTCCCTTCCAACCCCTAGGATTCTGTGATTCAAGGGCAGCATCACGCATGGGATCCTCAGTTTTCTTTCCATCAGTGAAGGGGAAATGAGGCAGGATTTGTTTGGACTTCAGTTTTGCCCCGTGCTTAAAAGCGAATGCTGTGGACTAAAGGAGGTTGAGTGTCACCTCATGGCATCTCTCTGACCCCCAGTCGAAGGGAGTCCAAGATCTGTTTTGTGTAGTTTGTCACCTTTTGGCACTCAACTTTGTTTTCAGTGCAGTCACTGTAATAAACACGTGGGTAGTAGAGTGGTAGGAAAGGCCTCCTGTTTCTGTGAGCAGTTAATACTTGATTATTAGAATTTCTTATTGCATCCATAGTAACTGAGTTCCCCCTTCCCAGTCCTTTTCAAGAGTGTATATTTTTTCATATACTGCAAATATGTCTTTGTCCCAAGACAATTACTGTTTCTTTTCCTTTCTCCTCGAGTTTTGTTTTTATGAAGAAGTGGTAGAAGGGCAGTTCCTTCCAGTTTCTAACTTGTGGTTGGAACTAAGATATACTTGTTTTATCTGTAAGACTGTGTCTTACAGGAAAATTAACTGGATTGGCACTGGCTTGAGCAGCTTGTTCCTCTGATGGTTAGCCTGTGAAAGGCAGTTCTTGCATTTATGACACATAGTTTAAATGGCAAAAGCCCACTGGGATTGAGAATAGTGTTAAGAGTAGGAGGTTTTGTGCACTTGCATTTTCATTGCTGAGGATCTCATGCTTCTTCATGGATTAAGTTGCTATATTCAGTTGCAGCCAATGGATAGGAGAGTGTAAAATAATTTACAAGCAGGAAACTTTAAATAGCCCCACGTAATACAAGACAGCATTTAAAAGCACTCTTTCTCTTCAGTAATACCAGGATGCTACCTCACTTGAGTATCAATCTGTGTCTTAGACATAAGACCTGTGAAAATTTCCATACTATATTGTATAGGTCACAGTTGTAGGTTATAACAGAATGGTAGTAACATTTTTTAATTTTACAAGTTATCTAGCCCACGTATATGCTTTTGTATTTAAATTCATACACGCCATTTACACAAAAGATAGACATACTTTAGAAAACATGAAGAAGAAAAAAAGCAAGGGGCCAACTGGTAAAGCAATGCTATGCTGTAGATAAATGTATAGGCCAGCCCCTTTAAAGGTTGGCTTGCTCTGTAAAAGTATTCTGAAATGCTGTAGAAAGCTTCAAGTATTGCGTGCTGTGCTAAACTTCCTACGTTATACTAATTGCTGGGAATACTTATTTCTTTAGAAAATTGGAGAACTTTGGTAGGAAAAGACCTCTAAGTTCATCAGGTCTAACTATTAACCTATCACTGCCAAGTCCACCACTACACCATGTCCCTAAGCACCATTTCTATACATCTTTTAAATACTTCCAGGGATTGGGACTTAACCACTTCCCTGGGCAGCCTGTTCCAGTGCTTGACAACCCAACATTTTTCATAATACCCAATCTAAACCTCCCCTGGCACAACTTGAGGCCATTTCCTCTTGTCCTATCTCTACAGTGGTAGTTGTAGAGAGTGTTAAGGTCTCCCCTCAGCCTCCTTTTCTCCAGTCTAAACGCCTCTGGTTCCCTCAGCCACTCCTCATAAGACTTGTGCTCTAGAGCCTTCAGCAGCTTAGTTACTCTTCTCTGGACAATCTATAGCGTCTCATACCTAAATTATCAGAAAGTCCATCAAGTGACCCTACACGGAACAAGCAAGAATTATGCATTTTTTATTCAAATATTATCTGAGGAACCTCTTTGGATGGGATTTATGTGCAGCGCCAGTGCACATGGGTATTTCCTTATATTGCATGATGCAATGAACATGTCTCCAGTGTAGCAACATCTTCTTGCAACAACACTGTAACCTGTTAAATTGATCTCAACTCTTTGAACCCAAAGGGACCAGGCTCTTGCTCATCTGTAGAGCTATACAGTAAATGGTAAATGCTGTATTCCAACAGGGGAAGGTGCTGTTGTTTGGTTGCTTGCTTTTCTTGCTCTAAATTGTAAGATCATCAAGGAAATGTTTACATCCTGTTGGCAATGCATGTTGTGAACCAATCTGTGTGCTTAAAAGGCAGTGAACAGAAAAAGAAAATACTGAAATACTGATTTTCTCTTATAAGGAATAGTGAACCTATTGCTTTGAGAAATATTTTTTTTTCTTCTTTTTTAATACTAAATAATAAATTTGGTTAATTAATTAATAAATAACCTTTTTTTTTTTTTTTTCTGAATTAGTGCTCACAGATGTATTTTGGAGTTATTTGGCTCTAATACTTTGAAATATATCTTATCTTAACCTGTTGGTGTGGTTGGGGTTTGTGTTTGTTGTGTGCCTACCAGCTCAGTTTCTAATCCTTGCAAAGGCTGATACTCTTCTGAATAGGAAATAACTTAATTTAAAGCATGTCTTGATTTCATACAGCATTACTTTCTTCTTTAAAAAAAAAAACAACAAACAACAAAAAACACCAAAACCTCTAAACTTGTTTATGAAATAATCTGGGTTAGAACCCTTTGTTTTAGGGAAGAGGGGCAAGTAATATTAATAGATAATACTAATAGGTGATGATAGAACAAAGAAAGATACCTCGTACTCTCAACTATCCAGTTTCTGGATGATGCAAACTATTGCTAAATGGGCATAATATAGTATCGCAGTTCCCCAGTGTTAAAACACATACAGTTTATCCAGTTTTTTCCTTTTACTGTTGCAAACAGGTGGATTGCTGCTGTGGAAAGCTGGTCATTGATTAGACTGAGAGCTTTTCAACATCCTGGGGATTGTGCTGGTTTTCAAAAGCAGAGCAATGTGTGCCTGCTCCTGAGAAGAAGTTCAGAATGTGTATAGTTTCCTTACTTGTACCTAGGTGAAATAAGCTCTTTCATATATGTGTGATTACTGAATTAAAATCGCAGTCTGATATCTAGTATTTTGGAAATCCCTGTTCAATTTCTTCCTTCTCTTCAAAAACATTGCTTATTTTCCCAGGTCTTTAGTGTCTTGTAAGAGCTGCCTATAACTGTAGTCCGTTGGAAAGTGATTTTTTTATTATTATTTATTTTTCCTTAATAAACTGAGTGGGAAGGGAGAGGAGCTGTGTGTTGAATTCTGCCAGTTCCTATGTTTGGATCATTCTTCTGTCATTTTGATTCTGAATTTCTTTAATAAGCATTTGTTCCTCTTGAGAAATAGCTTGTTCTTCCTATCTGCAAAGCTGACTCCTCCTGCTTTATTCTGCTTTGCTCTGCTTTTTCATAAATAGTTTTCTTGATATTAGTGAAGCCTAAGTATAGAAAATGCTACAAAATGGTATTTCCACTACTGTTTTAAAATTAAAGTGCAGTGAAAGATTACATGACAGTCCAGTAACCATCTCTGAACCTACAGGAGATGCCACAAACAGATGGATATTTTGATAAATGGTTACATGTAGTTACTCTAAAGTATTAAAAAACCCAAACCAAACCAAAAAACCCCTTTGAGTCCAAAACAAGGTAGTAAATGAAATACAATTCTGCTTCATACAGAAATAAGTATAGGTGTTTTGTCAGGTTTTAAAATTCCATTGAAGCTGAGTCAATGGATGTTTTTCTGACTTCTGACAGTAGACTGAAGGAATCAAATGCATTTTGTTCCTTGTGATGACTTTGTAATTACTTTTTTCTTTGACAAAAAAAAAAAAAAAAAAAAAAAAAAAAAAAAAAAAAAAAAAAAAAAAAAAAAAAATCACTTACAGAATGACTGGATTAGACATATGTTTGAATTCACCAGAATTCACTGTATATGGTCCCATGACTTTCAGGATTAATAGGCAACATACCTATTAATAGAAATCCTAACTATATTGTGGTGTAACACCACAATGTGTGACACTGCTGCACAGTACTGCAGCTCTTTAGGATATCAAAAAGGAAAAAAAACAATCTATAATCTCATGACTCAGATGAGCAGCTCAGATGTTTCAAATTCCTGAATCTCTTTGCAGAGGTCTGGAATAGCCTAAGTCTCATAAAAAGAAATAAAATTCTACTTTTGCCCTTACACTATGGAAAAGAAGTTGCTGTTT
Source organism: Chaetura pelagica (assembly GCF_000747805.2). Taxonomy (NCBI): domain Eukaryota; kingdom Metazoa; phylum Chordata; class Aves; order Apodiformes; family Apodidae; genus Chaetura; species Chaetura pelagica. Next base: position 6,270,326 of record NW_009952801.1, read on the forward strand.
ATGGAATCTCCTTCTATCTGTCTGTACTTTTCTTGTAATAGTTTAAGCTTGACATCTGTATCTGGGTATTTTTAGGCAAAATATGTGAATGGAAAATTTGGATCCAAAATGTATTGTACTCTTGGGGATTTAATGTGTAAGGCAACCAGATAATGAATAAAATGGTCTGTGCATGCCTTAGATACAAAAGCAACACCTTGTTAATTTGCTAGTAATTAAAGTTTGTCTATACCTTGAGCTACTTCCTATGGGTTTTTTCCTCTTAGAAGTCATTTACACTATTTACCATATTGATAATCAAAGCATTGAAGCTGCATGGTCCTGCTTTCTTTTGCACATTTACATTTGTCCGTCTTCATGGAGGTCTATAATTTTGTGTGATAACTCTTCAAGTTTTAAGTAAATGAATAGTGACAACACAAGTCACCTAGCCAGTGCATTATGGGGTTAGTTATAATTTCTACAAATTAATGGAAGAAAACAAGAGTGTGTTTTCCTATAGCTTTGACTGTGGTGCTTTAACATGATGCATACAAACTTTCATATATGCATATATGACAATATTCTATCTCTTCAAATGGTTACTGTGCTTGAAAATTACAATTCATTGCTTTTTCCTTTCAAGAATCACTTGTTTGGGTCTGGGGCTTTGTCTTTCAGAGTAAGTGTATTGCTGATCTGTGTAGTCAAAGCACAGATCTATCTTTTCAAGCAGTAGGACTTCAACAGCTAAATTTGCCTTCTGGGAATAAATCTTGAAAGATGTTATTTCAATATGGTTTATAAAGCTTGTAAAAATTCTTCAGATTGGCTTTAATTAGAGGTGCAAAGTTTTATCTCATTTTAAGTATATAATTTACGCTCAGTGTTCACTTGGACACTTCAGACATACACCTCTAAACCTAGCAATCAAATTTATTGACCATTGACAAAACACAGTATTTCACTGTCCTTGCAGAGTTACCAGAAATTTTACTCTGATCAGTTCATTAGACCAAAACAGTTGCACTTTCACTGGAGTCTAGTGAACAAGGCCAGCTAGATTTAGTTTAGATCAATGTAACAATCTAAATTGAATAAATTAACCACATAGTCATGCTTACCCTCTTCAGAATCATTACTTAAATGACTTTTGGCTCCCCAGCCAGTGTGCTCTGGTTTATCCTGAAAAAAATAGAATTTCCTCACAGAAAAAAAAAAACAAAAAGCGGTGCTCTGAACATCTCTCTTGTTTTGAGAGATCTGGGCTTTTGATACAGATGTGTTCTGTAAACCATGCCAAAGGCTGTAACTTCAGTGTATATAAGCTGAGACTGTGGTGAATTTTGCTAGATACCAGGATATAACTGGTCTGGATAAGCATCTGGTTGTTCATGAGTGCAGGACAAACTGCACAAAAGGACAATTCTGGGCAGAGTCATCCTCAATGGAATACTTTTTATTCCTGGTGGTATATTTACAAGGGAATTGGCCTATGTTGGTGTTCAGTGTGCATAAACATGTTAATAGTGTGGAAAGGGCAACAAATACATCCCTGTAAGCTTCTGGTGACATTAGGATTTTGATTTTGCATCTCAGGGCAACAAAAAAAGTGTTGTGCTTCACCAGTACTCAAATATTAAACATCAAGTATTTTATTGACTCTTATTAAATATTAAACATTGGATATCATGCTAAGCATACGTAAATAGGTAACTTGTAGACAAGAATATTGATATAATTAGCTAAACAGATGTGGAAAGATTCTAAAATATTTCATAATGCTATAGAGTAAAGCTAATGTCCTATTTTATGTTTTAAGTAGATATAAATATACTTTAAATATATTTATACACATATTTCAATTGATGTTGGGCAAATCAGAAGACTGCATTCTCTACAGAGTGAAAATATGGTGTTATAATGCATGTTGGCTAAGGTTCTAAGGAAAAAAATTTCAAACAAAAGGCTTAATTTTTTTGATCATAGAATGCTTGCTTGATATAGATAATTGTTGAGGAATATAATTAGACTTCTAGGGTATATGACAATCTGTTAAAAATAACACTATCTGAAATCAATAAAGCATTAAGTGAAATAAAACTGGCTAGCAGATCTCAAAAACTATTGGACATAGGGAAAATCATTATCTGCTGAAGGTTTTCCTAGTAGATATCTGTAGGAATTAATTATTACTTTAACATTATTCACTATTTTTATCAGTTATCTAGAGGAAAAGAAGTATTAATTCTGGTCAAGCTAAGATCAGCTGGAATGAATTTGGTTATATAAGGCTATATAATCCCACTTCATAAAGTAAATTCTTTTGGAAAATACGCATTTTAACCAAAGAGTGTGGCACTTGAAGAGAGTCATAGAATATTGATTAGAAGAGACCTCTAGAGGTCCTTTAGGGCTGTTGCCAACACCAGATCAGCCTAGGCGTGGTGTTCTCTAGATGAGTGTTGACATCCTTGAAGGCTGGAGATTTGCAGAGCTTCCCTGGGCATCTTACTTGAGTATGGTGTTGTCTTCCTGGTGAGAAGACTGAGCTTGCAAACTAGTTTCTGGGCATTGAGCCTTTCACTGTCACGTAACACTGTTGAGAAAAGCTTGCCTGGGTGAATTTTGTAACTCCTCTCTGAGTAGTTGCAAGCTGCTCTTAAAACACCACCTTATTCATCTTCTTGCCAAATTAAACAGACTCTGCTTTCTCAGCTTCTCCTCTAAGGTCATGTGCTCTAGGGCCTGACTTGATAATCCTCTCTCAATAGCTCCTATCAGTTTTTGACAGTCACAGGTGTACACAGTACACAGGTATGCTTGTTTATGACTTGTAAGTCATGATAAACAGCCTGAATCACAAGAAGGGAAGCTACCCTGTGGTAGCTAGTAAAGCACACAGGCTTTATTATGAGATGGAAGCTGGATGCGGAGAGTAAGAAATGCTCCTGCTTCAGGTGCCAGATCCAGTGTTGGGGATGGAGTAAAGAGAAGCTTTGAATTAATCAGAAAAATATATCTTAATTTTCTTTTTAACACAGAAAAGAGGAACAGGGTCAAGCAAAGCTTTTCCTTCAGCATCCATTTATTCTAAGTGAACGAAGCTGTTGGAGTACTGGTTCTAATTCTGATAGTGACACTTCAAAAAAGACTTTGAAAAGAGTTTGCAGAAATAACACAGGGTCTGGAAAAATATATCTTATTGAAAGAAGCTTCAAGAATTCAGTCATTCAGTCTGTCTCTTAACCTTCAGCAAAAGAAAACAATGTGATTGATGATTCTTTTATATATATGAGTGCCTATATCCAAAAGATTTCTGGTACCTACCATGCTAACTCCCAACAGGAAGATTTAATGATATCTTGTGGCTGCAAGCTGAAGCTAGACTAACTCAGATTCGAAACAGGGCTCCTTTTTTTCAACAGTGTTGGTTATTAATCATTGGAATACACTGAGTAACAATGGGGGCCTAATTCTTTGTATGCCTCATCCCTACAAGCTATAAATCCCACAGCCACCTAGAAGTTGTTTCAATTCTCACTAAATAAATGACAAAATAGTAATGTTTCATTTGCTTAAAACAAGACTACCATCACTCTGAATAAGCTTGGAAATCCTTCAGACTTACAAGTTTGGATTCTAGTCTCCTGGGAAATATTTAACCAGCTCTGCTTCTGCTACTCTGCAGCCTCTAATCTTGAAGTCACTGTGCTTGCTGGAAGCTTATGCAATGGGAGCATCTTGCCTTGCCCTGGAAAAGGTTGGCTTCACTCAATGCAGATTCTTTAGTGTAAACTATAAAACTTTCCCTAGCTATATGAATTTGTTCCAGGAACAGAAATAATTCAAAATCAGGATCTGAAGTAGGTCAACTGAAGAAATGTCCCTGCCCTATCCAGCAGGTGCCATGTGTCATCCTGTGCTCAGGGTCTAGATTTTTTTTCTTTTTTGGGGGGATATTACTATCTTCTTTGAATTTCTTAACTATATGGCTGGACTGACAATAGTCCAAGGAATACTTTGTATACACCAAATTTGAGAAATCCTAATGCCTCAGTTGGTGGACCAATCCTGGCTAAGTGCAATGTCGCTTCATGTTCCTTTTTTTTGTTCACTTCTTTTTTTTCTTCTCCTCCCAACATCTGAATCTCAATATTAGTGGGTGCATAACTAATTATCTGTTTGTCTTTTACAAACATTGTTTGCTTCAGTGTACTGTCTACTGTGCTGAATGGGGGCAGCTTGGCCTGTTGCTTTTTGAAAAAAGACTAATATCTCCTGAAGGCTATAAAGTTTGGGCTCTCCAGGTGCTTCTTTGCTATTGTATTTGCCTGGTGATCTGCTTTCCTAATTTCTGTATCTGTCAATCCTCACATTTTGATTTGGAGAATTGATGTTATGGTATCAAGATAAACAATTAAATAAATAATTTTCTGATGTCATTACAACTACCTGAAAGGTCATTGTAGAGAGGTTGGTGCTAGTCTCTTTTCACAGGTAATTGACGATGGAACAAGAGGGAAGGGCTTCAAGCTCCAACTGGGTAGGTTTAGATAGGACATTAGGAAAAAAATTGTCACAGAAAGAGTGGTTAGACACTGGAATAGGCTGCCCAGAGAGGTGCTTGAGTCACCATCCCTGGGTGTGTTTAATGGTCATTTGGATGTGGTGTTGGTGGATATGGTTTAGGGGAGAACTTTGTAGAGTAGGGATGATGGTTGGACTAGGTGATCCCAAGGTTTTTTTCCAACCTGAATTGTTCTATGATTCTATTATATGATTATTAGCAGAGTTTTATATCTGAAAAGTAGTGTGGAAGATGCTTGTGGTTCCCTGAGTCACTGCAAACTTCATTTTACCTCCTGAGTGAGCTAACTAGTTAGGCAGCTGTTTCTCTTTGATCACTTACTAAATGATTTGGTATCAAGACTCATTGCTGTGTGTCCATCTTAGTGGGGGGAGAAGGCAGAACAGAGTCATCTCTGGGGTGGGAGGGCAGGTGGGAGAGTGTGAACAGCCAGTGAGAGGAGCCTAAATGTTGAGAAATGACTTGGTCAATGGCAATGCCACTCTAGTAACTGCCTGCTTATTGTTCTGCCTTCTCACTGAAAGCTCTGTCATGCCAGGTACATTTATTTGTGTGGCCACAGGATGAAACAGAGTTGGGAAGTGATCCAGGCTCAGCTGTTTTCAAGAAAAAAAAGGGTTGTTTTTAGCCTGGACTGGTTCCTCATTGTGGTTTACTGCATTGTGTAGTTTAGCCACACAATCCGTAGTATTGGAAAGGTGAGGAAAGAAGAGGGATGATAAAATAAAGTTTAACTGATGTACTACCTTTGAAGAAAAAATAATGAGTGATCCTCCAGAACTGTGGGATTACCTAGCCCTAGGTAAAACTGAAAAGAAATAATAAGGACTTCACACATCTTCACTGGTCATTTCTGGTTTCCAGATGCTAAGAGTTCCCAGTTCTGTGCATGCAGAATTTGGAGGCTCCATCAACATTCTTGTTTTTCAGCTCTAGAGCTGGAAAAAAAAATGGCCAACAAGGTCACATCATCTGTCATGCAGCACACCACCTTTAAAGTGATATTTCAGCATCTGATCACCAGAAGTTTTTTCATATTCCTTAAGATACATGCAACACAAAGCAGTTAGAAATATGTGAAATATGCATTGTTGAAAGTTCATGCAATTAGTATTTTTCTATGTGAATTTACAACATCTACATTTTTCCTATTTTTTTTTTTTTTTCTAAAATGTTATGTTATACAGGAAGTTAAATAAGACACCATGAATAGAAACACCTTTGGTTTCTTCATTCTTTGGGTTAGTTGCATGAATGTTGATTATATTGAATACTCTAAAAAAGGCATATTTGCCAACTTCTAATTTGTTCCCACCGACACACCACCTCCTGTTTTTGTCTCTAGTGGCCCAGATGTTTTCTACAGGGTAGATGTTTCTGCAGTGATAATTATAACACTTATGACAGGTAATTTGCAGATTAGGCAACTCACATATAGCAGGACAATTTTGTAGCACCTTAATTTGGAAGCTAGTGCCAATTTCAAAACTTCATTAGAAAGTCTGATACGTTATAGTGTGTGAAACATCTTAATCTAGAAGTAAAGTACTGCTTGGTAGCATTTTGCAAGTGAAGGTCTAAAGGGACCTGAAGGTATGATAAAAGTCAGAGATGGAAGGCAGACTTCAGGCAATGATGTGCACGTTGCGGGATGGATAATGCTGAACCAGTGGAACTCATCATTTGAACCTGCCTCAGGGCATATTTTAATTTTTTTATAATTTCTAAAATGACTAGACAAATGCTTTTCTTAAAAGCTAACAACTTGGGTTCCACAGTGTGCCTTGATGACCTGTTTTTGTGTGTTTATACTTAGAAACATAAGGTTCCTATTCTTTCTATTTATATTTCTACTAGTTATATCTGTTTCTCTTTAACATTGCAGTTTAGATATTCAATATTGTAAACTCTGAGAATTTTGTTCAACGTTTAATGTGGTCTGAAACAGATTAACACAAAAAGTCTTGATTTGAAGTGTTGCTCGCTGCTGGGGAGGATTTTGAAATCATATAATCCCTAGATAATGTTTTTTTGTGTTTTTTGTTTGTTTGGTTGGTTTTTTTTTTAATTTCTTAGTTATGACCAAGTTGAGCAGCTGTCAGGGGCTCTGGAGTACTGCCTAGTTTTGGTGAGGATTGTAGTTCTTGAGGCTGTGATGTGTGGTGTTGGTGGTGTCAACCTCAGTGTCTGTTCCAGAGCTGGGTCTCCTGGCAATGCTGGCCTCTTTTTAGCACACTGCAGGATCAGGGTTAGTGAGCTACTTTTTTATTGTGTGTCATTTTTTTTTTTTTTAGTTTGTTATTATTTCTTTTTGCTTTCTTCCCCATATTTATTTATTTACATTTGCTTTAAAGTTATTTATTTTGGGCTTCCTCTAAAAAGTTCTTTATGCTAAGAAATTTAATTTCTTGATAGTGTCACTATCAAGCCAGTGGTAAAATTTATGTTGTATATAAAAAAAAATAATTATGTAAATTATTGTTTATCACTCTCTCATTGTTTAATAACCCTCAGTTTGCAGACATAGTCACTCTCGAGTGTCTGGACTACGAATTAACCAGGTTCTGCTCCCCTCAGTACTTTGTTGCAGGACATTGCCATGGTATGAGTGATGTAGATGACAACTGCTCACACATTACTTCCTCTGTGTACTGCTGCTTAAAGCTGCATCTGTGCTCTGTAGAAATGAGTTCAGAGTTCTTCAAAATTGAATATCTGTGTCATCCATTTATCCAGGTTTCATGTCTGTATTCTTGGTTCTTCCTATGTTGGATACTGACCAGACATGAGTGGGAAATTCATGAAGGGTTACTGATGTGGGGTGTGGCAGAGGAATAGGGAGAGCTGGGAGTTGTTGTGTATGCTTTGTGTTGTGTGACTTGCATGACTTGGAAATTAGAGGGGAGAAAAAGATACATTAACCATTTGAGGAAATGGTCAGCTCTGATTTAGGAAGAGCATTGGCAATCCCTTTTCTCTGTAGAACATGCAGCCCATATGCTGTCTGCATTTAACCAGAGCTTGTTAAGAGCAGAGGGAGCTGAGTCTCAATAGTGATGCCAGCACTGTTATTTCTAGATAAGGTAATTAATAGGAGGAAGCACAGCAGACCCTTGCTTTAAAATTAAAAAAAAAAAAGGCAAAAAGCAAAAAAGGAAGCATAAGCCAATATAAAACCCACAGTGACTCGGTATTTTGAGAGTGCTATTTTGAGGCAGTACCCTACGATAAAGGCCAGCACACAATACATGCACGTTAAGTTGCATGAAGCAAATAGACATGAGATCTCTTTCTCAGCTTCCCCAAAGGTTCTTGCAGCTGTTCTAGCCTTGAAGTGTTCTAGTAACTTAAAGTGAGCAGCTCATTTAGGTATCCCCAACTCAGCTTCCAGTAGTTGCTGTGGGTACAGAGAACACACTTATGTTTCTAAAAAGCTGCCTCAGATCCTGATAAATATACTTTTCCTGTATTGAAACATTCAGCAGTTGCCCTAAACAATTTTTTTGTGGACAAATTCACAAATAATTGTAAGCTAGGACAGGAAAATCCTGAAATAGGCACAGAGTGCTTTGTTCTGTTCAACTATTTTGTGAAGAGTAGAAGAGAGAGGAATGCAAAACATAATGCTGGTATATGAAATATTACATAAGCTTTCCCCTGTGTTGTATATGTGATTTCATTAATGTTTTACTTTTGTAAACTGGTATATTAGAACATACCTTTTGCTCTGTGTCCTTGAATGCACGTGAAAGGTCTACTTGCCTCCCCACCCAACACGCAAGAAGGGTTAGTCCTGAGAGCAGTCCTTAATTCATTACCATCCAAGGAATCTGTGATAGATGACAGATAATACTTTGATTTCAATTAGCTGATTGATTCAATTGGCACCTATAGACTTGTGAAGGCACCATTCTCTTCTCTAGCAGGGAGACACTAACAAATGAGGGCAGTTTCCATCTTTGGGGTGCAGATCTGTCTATACATGAGAATTTAATAGTATAGTTCTTTCAGTAAGAAACTCTCTAACCAAACCACTGAATAATGAAACAAAAGCAGCATTTGCCTGTAAAGGAGGATTAGTAAGAAGAACCTTGACAAAATGACTTTAAAACAACACAGAGAAGGAAAGATGAGGTATTAAATTGAGGCCTTAAAAGCTGTAGTGCAGGGAAGAGTTAAACACTGGTCTTGGCTTAAAAGAACAAGGAACACAGACATAAGAAAAAAGGTATGGAGAGATGACATGCAGAAACAGAAGAATACATGAGAATAAATATGTCTAAAGTGTGAGTAAGGAAAAGAAATTTTTAAAAAGAACTTCCTAGGGAAATAACCTCCCTTCCGCTTGGCTCTGGTCCTTGGTGTCACAAGGGAACTGGGACCGACTTCTCTGGTGCTCTGCACGCCTAGCCACTGGAATGGAGATTTGTTTCAAAGTTGTCTAACATCTTACAGCTAGTCAGTACTTTATGGTGCTGAAAACATTCCCACTGATGAGATTCTAAGGTATTTAGCTGCCACTAGTTTCAAAGTCTGTTGTATTACTGAGGTAGTGGATATGATCTGGAAGAGTAAATGCCTTTAATTGCACATTAAAGAGATATGTGGATTACTTTCATTATGTTTTGTATTTTCTTACCCCTGGGAAATGTTTCTGAAAGCAGTAAAAACTTCTTACTTTCAGGATTAATAGTCCTTTCCATATAACTTTATCCAGAACTAAACTCTGGAAGCATACCTTCCCTAGGAGTGCTAGCAGCTACCTTTGCCAGATCAGGCTGGCTGGTACAGCTGCCTCCTTTGGTTTGGAAGAGTAAGGGATGAAAAGTGGAAAAGGCTGCATGTACTGTGCACAGTAGTCTTTGCAACAGAACAGGTTGCAACTTCATGCAAAATGGAATTAGTATTATCAAATTGTGGCATGGATTAGCTTTAGCTCAAGTATGTTTAAATTTATTACAGCTAGTTATTGCTCTTCCCCTTCCCTCCTCTCCCAATATGATGTTGCAGTTTAGTTGTACCATGGACTGAAAAAATGCAATTTAAAAAACAAACAAGCACAGCATCCCCATAAACTGTCCCGTCTCCCCCCCCCCCCGAACGTGTCCTGCCTTGAACCTTTTGGTGCATGCATTTAATATCCTTGTGAAAGGGATGTTTGGATGGTACAGGAATGTGCTGTTATTTTAGAATAAAAAATAATGTGAAAACACTGTGTATGTGTGTATCTATTTATTTTAAAAACCCCTGCAAATAGATCCTGGACTTGCAACATCCACTGTTCTGACAGTTGCTGACCTTTAGTAGTGTAATTGGAAATTGTACATTGTTTTCCTGTTCATCATTAACATTCTTAGATGGCAAGGGCAGTAGTTCCACTACCTTGTACATGTGGCTACATAACCTGTAGAGATAATCTGTCTGGGCAATCTGTAGATTCCATATGAAAAATAAAGAGGCTTTTCTGGGGAGGGGCTGAACCAGGAGATTGTACTATGTTCCTGGGACATGCAAGCCAGTGTTACTTCTGAATAAATCATACAGTTTTCTAGCACCTTCTCCATCCTGCTATTCAAGCTCTCTAGAGGTGCTTTCTGCAGTCCTGTAAAGAGCCAGGAGGTGGGCAAGATCTGCAGTCCTGTAAAGAGCCAGGAGGTGGGCAAGATCTCTTTAATTAGTACACATGATCTTTTTATTTAACCATCCATCTATGTTGCACTGACTGTGCCACAAGAATTACACAAAGCTTTTCTTAACTGTAGGCGGTTGTTCATTTATTAATGTAAACACCATGTGCCTTGGATGTGTGAGCCCTAAAAATAAACTTACAGAGTTAAAAATAGATCTCTGGGAGTGCTGAGATGCTGCTTAATCAGAACCAGCTGCAAGCTGTCTAGAAAATCTAAGTTATATGGAGCCAGATGGCTTTTGCCCTTTTTGCTTTAGACAGCGTGTAATTTGGGTAACTACAGCTACAGCAATGCATTTTCCCAGTCAAACTGTTTGATAAACGTATTTGTTTTGAACAGACACTTCCAATTAGAGAACGAGAAAAATGTTAATTTATTTGAATATTTCTCCACGTGGGTAAGCCAAGGGTAGGTTGCATAATACGAAACTCGGAGGCACGCACAATAACTGCCCACAGCTGTATTTGGCAGGAACTGGATTATGACTGTGCATCTTCCTCCAGTAAGGCTCTTACGCTGGGAACAAGCCCACTGAAAGCAAGAGATGAATGATTTAAATGAAATTAATGGCATAATGATCAGTAGGATTTGTGTGGATTAAGTTTGCAGGGGTAAAGAGTTACACGAACAATAGGAAGTATGTTAGGATGATACCCAGGAAGCGTAAATAAAAACAACAGCCCATATGATTTCAGGAAGGCTTCCTTGCAGCCCTTTTGCTTTGCTGATGGTATTAAAACCCAAACCTATTCTGAGGCTTTACAGTTTTCACAGTTCACCACCCTGTTGTGGCAAATTGTGTTTAGGCTGTATTTAGGAATCTTACTGTCTAGTCTAGGAATAGGGAAACTGAAGCTCAAGTCTACTTTAGTTGATTTGGAACCATCTCGGACAGGGAATTCTGCTTTGATTGAGAGGCTTGAAGGTCAAAATCTCAACCTGCTGTATCGTCTTATCTCTGTTTACAAGGTCTACTGATCTGCATCTGAAGGAGTGTAGTATGAAGGTGCACAGCTTCCAGACCATTCTAGCTGTATCCATATGAATTGCTGTTTAATCTAGTACTTACCTAACTAGAGTTGTGTTATGATAACATGAAAACCCAGGGGAAGGAGGTGGAATATATTGGAGGAAGTAGCCTCTTTGAGTGATCATCATAACAAAAGCCAAGCTGTACAAACCTGAAAAGCAATGATCACGTTTTTAAGCAATGATGTCAAATGTAGACTGTTGTGCAGAATATTCAGAAGTGCGTCTTGGTTTAAGCATAGGCTTTTGAAAACCAGAATTGGTTAAGGTGCCTACTTTGTAGGCAGATGATACAAATTATATACAGCTGGCATGAAAGAGTCACATTGAATGATTAAATGTCTCCCCATCGTTCTCCATCAGTGTTGTACATATTCTATGGTGAATGTGTTTACTTAAGATCCTGATGTTCTGTTGATATTTTAGCCTTTTTTAGTTTTAGCAGTATTTGCTGTAATTAATTAAATAATTACATTTTATTAATTAAATACCTTTCTTGCCATCAACATTTCTTTATATTCAATAAAGATTTTTCTTTGCTTCATCCAGTGTCACAGAATTCCCCAACTTCAGTGTCTACCATGCTAATTTTCGTCATCTTACACGTTTAAGCCTCTTACAAGAAACCACACAAGAATTTTAACCTCTCTGTGAAGGCAGCACTAGCTAACAGAACTAGCTCAGTGATGGGTGGGTACATTTGTGGTTTCTTTTTTTCCCTAAATGCTTGTATTTAAATGTATCTACAGTGCAAAGCAGCCTGAAATTGGTAGTGTGGTGTTCTCTGCTCAATTCTTTTGCACCTGTCGTGCTCATGAGTCATGAGATTATTTTTAACTGCAGGAAGTCAATTAATCAGTCTTTCTGTGGTCTGTAATTTTTGATATTAATTGATGCCAAGCAGAGCTACAGGTTACAAGCCTTGTTTTTTCTTTTTTTTTTTTTTTTTTTTTTTTTTTTTTTTTTTTTTTTTTTTAGCATTTCAATATGAAAATAACTTTCAGAAGTGCTCTGAAAAGGTGTTAATTTACATGTTTTTTTTAAAATTGCACTTGTTCAGTCTGTTTGATCATTGACTGAAACAACTAATAATTTAAGAACTTGCAAAGCTGTCTTTGCCTGAACATGATTGCAGGTTCAATTTACAAGTGGGTCTTAAAATAGCAACACTTGTAGTCAGGTTCTAAGATGTTTCAGGTTGAAGTCAAATTATAGGAATTTACTAGTTTTTGACAGCAGAAGTGATAAAGCTGTGCAGATGAATTTTTAAGTAGCTGTATACATGACATGCAGTCTTAAATTGATGAATGTCTGGATTTAGATTATCCCAGCTGTTGGAAAAGCTCTGTGATGATTTGATTGCTCCAGGCTTTTTCACTTAAGTATTATGTCAGTGACCTAAAAATGATTCCCAGTCTATTTACCATAGGATAAACTCCTAAACAGTAGAGTAAGGAAGGAAAGGGAAATGAGATCCCTTGAGCTCTTTGGTGGAGATTTCAGCATTTCCTTTATTAAGAATCTGGTAGACAAGAGAGATAATGTATTGCATATCAACTCTTTGTCTTCCTTTCCAACTTTTCTGACGAATAGATTGTGATTAGACATAGAATTAGTTTTAAGTTTATTGTTGTTCTTCAGCAGATCTCAATGGGTTCCAGAAAAGAAGTTTGATTAACCAGTAAACATATCTACAGTATATTTACTGCATATCTGCAGTAAATTATTTGTGCCAAAGGAGCTGTTTACTTTTAAGAGAAGGCAGAGCAAGAAGGGATGATTCTGACCAGATTTAGAGTAAGTAACTGACTTCTGAATGTAGTGATTGTACTCTAACTTTTGAAAATTCAAGTAACTTTCTTCTCAAACACCACATGAAGTATCTAAATATCTCACTTAAAAGGCATGACAAGAAAGAATTCTTATTCTAGAGTTTTTAGCATGCATTTTTGCTGGAACAACTCCGTTTCACTGAAGTTCAGAAATAATTTTTGGTTGAACTGGTCTCAGTTATTTGAAACCAATTTAGTTTTTGCTTAAATCCAGATCTCATGCCAATCATGTTAAGA
>NW_009952801.1:6283711-6304154 GCF_000747805.2 Chaetura pelagica
CTTCAAATCAATGTTTATTTCTCTCTGCTAGAGATCTCTGAGCATAGTGGTACCTAAAGTGCTTTCTCTGAATGCACACTGGTCCATTACAGCAACCATGTTACTATCAGTAGTTTAAACATCAGGCCTTTGCTTATCTGATCCATATGGACTGAAGTACCCTTGGAAGCATTTGCAGGAACAACTCAATGGGCAGCCTTCTAGGGGGTCGAAGTTGTAAAAGGTCAGGCTGATGCCAAGTTAAGATAGACTTGGAGGAGACACCATTGCTCTGGCTTGCAGGATTTCTTGTGAACTGAATTAAATGAACTCAATGCCAGATTTAAGAAATTATGGATTCGCTTACTGTGAAATACAGAGTACCTCCCAGGTATTTAGTTATCCATTTGGGTTTCTTCTTTGCTCAATTGTAATGGAGCCCAACCTTTCTTAGTGTTTTTAAGTTTGTTTTTCAGACATACCTTCAAAAGACTAAAGGCAACTGAAGCTGAGATACCTGGGACTTAGTTTTCCAGCAGTCTGGTTGTTTCCGTAGACCTCTGTGTTTAGATCAGACTTCTGTTCCTCCTTCATTCTGTGCACAGCATTAGAATTATTGTGAGCAAGGGAGTCTTCATGTTTCCTGTAAGTGATGGATAATTTTAGAATATACCTGCTTGAGTTTGTGTGTTAAGGTAAATTAACATATTTCTTTATTGTGTTTAAGATTGGTTTATGACTAGATATAGAAAAGGGTTAAATACTGAAAATAACAACATTACCACAGATTTCACATAGTGCATTACTCTTTACAGTTTAAGAATAAAACCCTGCATTGTTCTGGAAAATGCTAAATTTGTTTCCTATATAAACATAAATATTCACATATGAGGAAATGCCTGTTTGTTATGACTTTTTCTAGGCTTAACTGGAAATCTCCCTCTGTGATTAGTTTCAGTGTTAGTTTAAAAATACATCCTTCTCCCCATTTTTACACCGTCATCAGAAAAGAGAAATTGATTTGTTAAAGAAAAAACTATCTAAATGTAAAAATTTTAAATGAAAATTCTCCCTTTTAATACAAAATCAAGCAGACAAAAAGACAAAGCTGAAGGAAAAAGGATCTTAAAGACATTGTAGTGTGTACTTTTAAAACTGTTCAGTTTTTTCTGGGTGTTAGCATTTCTAAGATCTTTGGGCTTGGAATGGCCACTCAAAAAATTAATCTGCACTAACTAGTTACATTAGGTTAGTCAAATTGCATTATGCCCTTGTTCAGAATGCTTTAAAACTCAGTTTCCTTAATTTAATTTATATTAGTTTATTTTGGAAGTGAACTTACCTGCATGGAATTAATTTAATCATGACTGAGTATCCATAATTGAGTTGAACTACTTTAACTACTCCTCCTTAAAATTAAGGCTAGATTGTTTTAATTTATTTTTATTTACCTTTAAATTTCTTATTTTAAGATGAAATTTCTGAAAATGCTATTATACATGTGTTTTGGTTTGTTGTTTGTTTTTTTGGTTGTTTTTTTGGGGAGGTGGGTAATTTGGCTTTTTTTGATTGTTTTAAACTGATTGTGTTACCATAAGCAAAACCATTTGCTTACCCAGGCTCGGCTCTTACTCTTGTATCAGGTGATCCACACGAAGTGAAACCTGCAAGATTACTCTGTCATAGTATCACTAAAAAATTATCCTAAGCCATTTGAACTAATTACTTGTAATTAATAATCTGAATCAATTATAGAAAAGCCTGCAAGTACAATTAAGAGATGCAAAGCCTTTTGGCAACAGGAAGTCAAGCCAAAGTGCTCCTAAAAAGCTTTTTTTTCACTGTCTTAATAGACATGGCAGAGCACTGGCAGTATTGGGGGTTGCCTGAGGTGTTTGTTCCATTGGGACTATGAGAGATCTGGCCTCTTCTTTTCAATTTCCAAAAAAAGGCCTCATTTGAATTGCACAATTTTCCCCTATGTGCTTATATTGAACATGATTTTCCAGTTCCTTTAAAGTGATTTGCATTTTCCTTGGAGATATGTCTTTGCGAGGTAGACTACAACTGTGACATTTGTGAAAGACTGAAGAACAGAATCCTCTTGTTTTTTCCCCTACCCTTGTAGCTGAACACAGATCTGTTTTATAACCTCTCCTAAAGTTGACTTTTCAATTTGAGAATCGCTGTCAGACCTTGTGTACCACTCCCTTCCTGAATATTAGCTATGGCTAATGCTAGTGCCTTCACAGTTTGCGCCACTCAAGCTTTTGAAAGGCATGGGCATTGCAGGTCTTGCATGTTAGAGTTCATTTTGGTAGTGGATGTGGTAGAATAAGCTCCAAATGGAGAGGATATGACAAAAAAGGCTATGTTGAAAGTTGTCCCCTTCTAGATATATTTAGTTTCCCAAGTAACTGTATTTTTAACTAGAATTATGAGATATGTTGGGTTTGTTTGTGTATACGAAGCTTAGCATGTTTGAAAAAGTATTTGTTGTCAGTCTTCCTCTCAGACAAAAGTAAAATGCCAGATGCATCTAATAGACCTCTTTCCTATATTTACATAAAATATCTTTGGGAGGAAAGGAGAAAGAGGCAAGGGGAACATGGATAATAGAGAAAGGTCAGACATTTGTACCCTACACAAGGTCTTCTCAGTCTCAAGTAACAGTAGGGTATACCTGCAGCTCTTATCTTTCTTACATGAAAATGATATATTTTTGGTGGGCTTTTTGTGTGTTTTGTTTATAAGTTGTTGGGGGTTTTTTTGTTTGTTTTTGTTTGTTTTGGTTTTTAAAGTAATGTGTGTTATTGTGTCGTAGGCTTTTCAATGAAAGAGTTGTATTATTTTGCTGGATTTTCTAATGTTAGTTTGAAAATTACTGTTGCTACTTGTTGGTTGAATGGCAGTTTGAGCCCTATTAGTTCTTCTCTGATGGCTGTATCCTTAGAAGGTCTGTTTTCCAAGCTGCCACACTAATGCTTCTCTCTGTTTATCACCATACTGTAATAGCTATATTGAAGTCTCATTGCAATCCTCTGTGCTCAGTATGTGTTCAAAAGATTTATTAGCATTTCTATCCTGAATAAATTATAATAATTTTATTGAAAGTAGCTTCATGGGGCTTGAGTTTCCGTATCTTTCAATTCCTGCATACTTACATTCTAATCTTCTGGAAAAGCTACACATTTAAAGGTAAAAGAAATGCAAATACTTCTTATACGTGCATTCAGCATGTCTCCTGGATGCTTGAAGAGAAAAGACTACTTACTAAATTCAAATGGGTTACTAATATTCCTAATCAGAGCTCAGAATTCTGGATTTTGGTTGGTTAACATACATTTTTTTTTTATTGATAGAAGTTCTTTACCAAAAAAAATGGAAGACTTGCAGAAGTTAAAAATATTGGTCAGGGTTATATAACAGTAGGCTGAGTATAAATTCACCAAAACTTAGTTTTCCTGTAGCTGGAAAACTAAATCTGTTTTGAGATGTAGAAATATGCTCTTAAAATAAAGATATTCACATTTTACTAATAAATATGTCAGTCAAACTCCTAATACCTCTTTGCATTTCAAACTATCTGGTATCTGCTGAATAGTTTGTGATTGACAAATACTTGGATTATTTCAATATGAATGTAGGAATGTGAGAAAGATGCTCTCCCTAATAAGCAATACTAATTTCATGAGGCATTTCATTTAAATTATATGCTCTTTTAAAATATGTACAAGTAATGTAATGTACACAGTTTGGTGAGTTTTGGTGTTTTTTTGTGGTTTTTTTTTTTTTAACAATATAAGAACATGTGATATGGGAGTTGAGCAGCACATATTTTAGACAGGTAATTGTATAAGGTTCTTATCCAAAGAATGGTTTCTTTTCATAATGAGTCTAAGTTTAGGTGAACTGAGTGAGCCCCAAGTGGTATTTTGTAAGAATAAAAAAAATTTTCTGAGTTTTCCAAATTTCAAAGATCTAGCAGAGCTGGACAGCAAACTCAGTGGGAATCTAGGGAACCAGAAGAGAGCACAGTCCTAGACATTTGAGTTTAATGATGGTTCAAATATTCTAGCAGTTACTGTTTGTGGATAGTTCAAATTGTGTTGGCCAGATTAATATGGATTAATTGTTCTCTGCCTCTTCTGGAAGAACTAAAACACATCAAATGAAGATAGTAGGAGACAAGTTTAAAACAAAGATTTCTTCTTTCTAGGCAACAGTGGTGGAAAACTAAGGATATTGCTGGTACTAATATTTTTTTAATCTGAGTCTAAGGGGAGTATTGAGAAGCACATGGGGAGAAATGCATGAGTGTTTCTTAGTATAAAGCAATTGTATCTGCTTCAGAAAATTCCTTGAGTGGCAAGGGTTTGGAGTCTGGAAGAATTCTCAGAGGAGGATAACATATGCCCTCTTCTTACTTTTTCCTGGACATCTGCTTGTAAACATTGATGAAGACAAGATATTAGTGTTATTCTTCATCTAACAATTACTTGAAGTTGTCACATATTAGTTTTGTTGAGTTCCTGATTCTTAAGAAGATATTCTGTAGTTCATTTCTGTTTAAAAAGAAAAAAAATATAATCTGAGCTCATTTAATGGAGAGAAACTGACATACTAGTATCTAGAAATTTGAAGGCTGTTTTAAATGTACAGCTGTATTACTTCTGAATAATGAGTAGTTTCCATAACTGAGTGTTAGGTCTTTTAAACTGTGTTCCAGGACACTTTTAAACAACATGCAGTCTAAAACTGCAGTCTAGAATTTCTGTTGAGTCAAACACACTAAATTCAAACTGAACTTCAGGTATATCTGATGCATACAGAGGTCAGATTGCTTAATTATTTCCCTATTCCTTTTTCTTTTAATATTTATTAATTTACAGTGTGACCCATTTCAGACCAAAAGTTTGTTCACATACAAGTAGACAAAAAACATGCTCTTGTCTTTCTAGTAATTGTATTTTTGTTGGAGTTTCCTTTTGGTAGGTAAAGTGTTTATTCATCAGAATATGCCCCTGAAAGATGCCAGAATGTTGAAGAAGTTTTTCTTAGCTATTAATGTCTAATATTGAAAAGAATGATTCAGCTAGCCAACAGTACTCTAGCAGCAATAACATCTTGTGTAGACCTGACTGTAGTTTGCCATTTGTGATTATATGACAATTATATGAAAATAAAACATGCTAGTTTCTCAACATGAGACTGAATGGTACAGAGGAGCAAAGAATATTCCACATTAGCCATGTTCATTTGGCTGCAGGTGGATTAACGATAGTAATAACTGATAGTGGCCCTGCTGTACTGTGAGGCATTTATCTGACTCCCCAGCAGATAAACTATGGGGATAACTTGGGAAGAGGGTGGATTTCTGATGACTAAACCAGCATGGCAATTACACTTTTTGTTTTTGTTTTTGTAGTTTTAAATAATCTGAGTAATTTACTTACCAGTAGCATGTGGAATGCAGTAGAATATGGAAAAGTGAAATCAAAAGGTCAGTACACTACTGACGTTCCCTCCCTGCCTCTCAGTGAACAGCCTCTACTTCCTCCTCAGAGCTATTTGAATCCTGCTGAGTTGTGTAATGTGGAGCAGTTCTTAGCACGAGTTGTGTAACAAATATGGAAAACTTGGCAAAAGTAGCCCACAACATAGTTAATGTTGATAGGGCAATGCTAAGAGAAATATATCAATAAAATAATAATTACAGTTCTGTTACCTAATGTGATGCTATCACCCTGAACCAGTCAGAACTTCTCTTTTGGTTATACCTAGAGCAGTACAAGATGCCTTCCCCTTCTCAGTTCTTTCAGTGCTCCCCAGCTGGAGGTTGCTTCCCTTACAATCCATTTGCATCCCAGCAGTTTTACTTAGGATGGCAAACAGCTTAGGGTAGTTTTACATAGGCTAATAGTTGTCAGCTTTGAGGACTGTAGGGGAAACAGATTAAAAAACATTGAAATTAAAAAGTGGTAAGGTGTATGGAAGGGAAAGGAAGATCACAAAGTTTTGTAGGTTAATTGTTCATGTTGGATGTCCAGAAATTACCCCATAAACTAGGGCTCTACTGGACTGTAAATGTACAAACATCATCTGATACATTCACTGTATGATGAGGCAACTTCATTTGCACTCAGTTTTCTGAATTCTTGTGTCCAAACCATATTTTTTTTCCTGTAGCTTTAAGCAGTTCTTGAAAGCATTGCATTTTCTCTCAGAACATCCCCAAACAAATGGAAACTTTCTGGTTATTTAGATTATAGTTCTTCAAAACATGCTGAAGATCCATCAGGACAGAGACTTAATAGCTTCCTCAGGGAGGAACTACAGAGGAAGGTCAGTGGCCCAAAGTCACTAAGTTTAGCAAGGCCTTTGCAGGCTTAACATTAAAGAATCAGGATTAAATCAGTTACTTGTGTCAAAATTAGTTTCAGTTATAGAATATATATTTTTTAATATTAGAAACTATTTGCATGCCTCTGATTAATTTCTGGTTGTGTAGACTGGAATGTTATTGGGTAGAATATGTATGAATAATGTGATTGAACCAAGGAGATTTTTTTGCATGAGAATGTATTACTTAACTCCACGTAATGTGGTCTAAAATATTTATGTGAGATGGAAAAGAAAAAGCATATAGTTGGTGAGAAATGTATGCATACTTAGAATAGAATACAAATGTGTTTTAGCTCATAGTATTGTGTCATGCTAAATTCCTATGTTTTCCATATCAATAAAATCTGAATCTATCATGATGATCAGAACAGAGAGGATGCCTATAGGAAACAACCTGCTACTTCCTTTTGCAGAGTGCTGTAATACTTTATTTCTGTATAAAGTATGTGGGGTATCTGATTTAAAAAATACATAGGAACACCCACACATCTCTATGAGTGCAATAAATTACTTCTAAAGATTAAAGAAGACTTTTTGTTGCTGAAATATGTCTTCAGCAGTCATATTTGTGATTGGGGTAAAATGGTAGGTAGTATAGTAATAACTATTATGCAATTAAAAGATAGCATAACATCTGGATAGGAATTAGTGAGGCAATGGTAAGTTATCTAAAACATTTGAAATTTTAAGTTACTGTGGCTGAATGTATCAAAGATGCTTTGTGAACAGTTTTGTTAAATAATGTTTAACATTCTCTTTCATCACCCTTTAATGAGATAATCTGACAATTCCGACTGCTACTATTTTCCATTCAGAAGCATTTACAATAGCAGAAAAAGTCATCAGAGTTGCTAAGAGATAGGATATGATACTGTTCCTGTCCATAGGACTTCTACCAGAAGGAAAATGTACAAGAACTTCTCTTTTTACTCTTTTCCATCCTCACCAGTTCACTGGGGACTGGTAAACAGCTGTTTTTTTGCCCTCACTCAATGCAAATTCAAGTTTGGTGGAGAGGGTAAAGGAATATGCTTCGTTAGGTAGTCTTTTTTTCTGTCATTAAAGTAACATGGAAACTAGCCAAAAAGTTGCTAAGTTTATCTAAAGTAACACTTGCAGCTTTGTGGAAGTATGTGGCTGAGTAATAGTACAAAAATAGCAAGTTATTTTGAGGAAGAGCATATGTTCTGTAACAATGAGAAATTGGTATACAGATAAAAGAAATTACAGATCTAAATATAAGTTTAAGATGAGAAAGATCTGTGACTTAGTGCTACAAAGTCTTTTGTAGATGCATCCATTAAAAGTTGTTTAATGCTCATTCTTCTAACATAGTTATTTAAAGAAGCACCATGATTGATAAACTGCCGTACTGCCTTAAAGGTGCACATTTTGCAGTCTGTAGCAGTGCAGATAATAGGCACTTTTTATATTGGGGAGCACACTGATACAGAGGGTTACATACAGTGATAATTGCAGGCTTTTTCTTTTTTTTTTCCTTCTTCTTACAAGAAAGTTATTGCAGCGCAATACTATTTGCCTACCATTTAAAGACACTGGCAATGAAACACAATGATCTTTTGTTACAATTAAAAATGAAGACAACATTGGAACAGATTTCCAGGTTTCCTGAGAAAGCCACTAGGTATATGTGCTCAGATACTGTAAGGCAATTCCAGTACAAGCACTTGTGGAATTGCATTCAAATTCTCCATGCTTGAGCAGATAATAGCAAAGTTCATTTTGCTAAAAAAAGGTCATCTGCAGTACTGCTGTGAGAAGTAAAATATTTCTCCATAGAAGTCACTCTATTTCATGGAAAGGATTAATTTACTTACAAAAAAAGTGAAGCATGCAAGTTGGCACCAAGTCCCTCAAAATCTCTAGCTTTAAGTGTTTCTTCTGCTGCTCCTTAGCTTTTTTTAAGTTTCTCCTTAAACAATTAGAGATTGGTATGAATAAAAGTCATACTGATGAGCAGAACAAGAGATTAGAAGATTAAGTTGCAGTATGATTTGGATTAACTAGAACCTAAGGCATTGCCAAAAAAAATCCTCGTATAGCTGTGCTGTTGATCAAACTCTTCATAGTTTGTGTAAAGCTGACTGAGTAGACTGAGTTTTGTAAGTTTCAGGAGTACTATGTAAAATAAAGTCTTTATCGTTAAAGTTTTACTTCTCAGGAGGTACCTGCTTGAAAATATTAGACCTTAGGACAGTATCAGCAAAGTGAATATCAGTTCTCATTTGATTTGTGAGGTGATGTATTTTTTTCATTTTCTGAACCACTTACAGTTAAAAAAATCTACATGCCACTTGCTGTCATTTTGCTGTCTGTAAGAAATGTGATCCTGCAGGACTTCTCTTTCTGATGAGGAAGAAATTTTGGCAAAGGAGATACATAGAATTTCGGAGGAAAACAAAAAAGGGAAGGTTAGAGAATTCAGATGTTGTCTTTAGGCATGTAATCACTGGATATACTTGTAAACAGATCTTCACTATTTCTCTTTCTTTCTTCCTCTCTCTTAATCAGTTATTAATCAGCTTGATTCAGTTAGTGTCTGTATAAACTACATGTGTTGCTATTGCTGGGGAGAAACAAGGACTAAAGGAAGGTTCCAAAAGTGAAACAGAAAATTATTGAGAAATCAGGAGAAAAGAGGAGAAAAGAAGAATCCTGAAGGGGTTTACCTCCCCTGTTTTTTGTGGTATTTTCTCTATAATACTGAATAAAAGAAACAAATAGTAACTTCAGCTCTTGCATTTGCAATTGCCTGAAAGTGGGAGGTCACTTTCCTCTGAGCCAGCAGTCATCTTTCTATCTGAAATAGTACCAAAATAAGGAAGTTAGAAGATAAGATAATCTTTCTACTGTTAAAATGTTAATGCGCAAGTGTGTATTTGGTGTTCGGAGTTGTCGCCTAGTAATAAAAGATAGAATAAAAACAATCCTAATGAATTTAGGGATCTTTCTGTATATCTGGAATCCATTCCATGGGCACTTAAGGGTACATGCTGTAGTTTCTGTCTGGGCTGCCTACCCAGTTCTATTTTCTGTGAAGAGAAGTGTGCAGAGGCATAGTAGATGCATGTCCATATCTCATCCAAATAGAGATTCTGGATGCAGCTTAGAATCTTAAAAAATAGTAGATAGATTATTGGCAAAAAGGTAGGAAAATAGAAAAATATCACTAGCCACTCCACCTGTGAAATCTGAGTGGTTTGAGAGTAGTCCCGTTGAGGTATTCTTGCCAAAGTTAGCAGTTGGAGTATGCACTCTGACTGTTTTGATACTGGGTTTGGAAAAGAAAGGTAGAAGATACTTTTCTTTGATAAGGGCAAGCAAAGCGTTTTATGTTCTCTCTGTAGAGAGGCTTCTAGTACTCAGTTTATAGTTGTTTATTCTTGTGATTTTAAAAAAAGCTCCATCGAAAATGCTCCTCGTTTGGAGCTTTGTGCATCCATGCCATATGTTAAAAACATGATGAAGAATAGTTGTAGGATCTATGCAGCAACACTTGTCCTTTATCTCCCTCCACACCCACAGTGAAATAACAGACTGTTATCCTCTGCACCATTTTTCCCTCCTGCAAATGTAAAATTCCCGGCTATATCAGGTCAGTGTTCATCAAATTGACCAAGGATATTTTATTATTTTTTTTTTCTGACTCACAGCTCGAGGGTCTATTTTTAGATTCTTTAAAATGCTGGACTATATCAGGAATACATAAAAGTTGAAGCCTTTAAAGCAACTAAAGGTGAATACAAATAAATCCCTGAGTTTTTTCAAGTACTGCTACAAGTACTTTATGTACTAAATCTCTAAAATGTTTTTGGCCATTTTTCTGATTTTCAGTGTGTGCTCTAGAAATTAAGGATCTTTGATGCCAACTTCAGTATTTTTTACCTTGTTTGAAAAGTGTAGTCTTCAATGATAAATTATATCCAATTTGACTTGTACATACTAGTATTTTGGCTTATTTCCGTAGTTGCCATGCACTCTGAAATGTGCGGAGTGAGAGGGCAAAAGATATTATCCTGTCTGATCTAATCTTGTTTAAAGTTTTTTCACTCTTAGCATCCTGTGACAGTCATTTTTAGCAATGGGATCATAAACAGCCTTCAATGGTTGATTTGTCTTCTTTCACACTGAAAGTAAACAAAGCGTCTAGAATGTATTATCATGTACAACGTGTGTAAGCATGGAGGGCATGGAGCTGTTACAAGGAAGGTTACAGAAGATACTATCATTTCGTACACAAATCCAAACCTCACCATTTTTATTGCATAAGGATTTTGCAAATTAAATATTGCTGCATGTTAGATAGCAAATCATGCTTTTGTTATCAGTTGTTTGGTCCTGTGCATAAGTTGCTGATTTCTCTGTGTTTTGATGAGGGTATGTAAGGAAATTTGCAAAAAAGGTAGGTTTCAAAATTAATAGTAAAGCTCACTTCTAGAGTTTTACTTCAAATGTGCAATCTTTGTGACACCTTGACAGTTAGGACTTTTTCAGCAGGTTTTTTTAAGTCTGAATGCAAACAAAGGCCCAGATTACATAATCAAAGGTAATGGGATATTGAATAATAAAAGAAAACTTGATTTAGGAAAACAATCTAAACTAATTTAGGAACTTCCAGCATGCTCATGGTCTTTTCACACTGTGGAGTTCCATAATAAGAATGAATTCCTACAAAATACAGTTTCTTTTCTGGCTGCAGAACATGAGTAAAATAAGAACAGAGAGAGACCTAGTTTGTGACTGTCGGTTGTGGGGGAGGCAGTTCTGAACCTCGCTGGAGTGACACCAACCAGGAACAGCCTGAGGGACCTGTACCAACAGTGATTCAGGCACAAGTTACATTTGTCTCCTAGACTCTGAAAATACTCTTCCTAAAGTAAATTTGCTCTTGCGTAACCTGAAACAGTATAAAGAGGTTTCTCATTTAATTTAGTGCTTATTTATTTAGTCTCAGAGTCTTGTGCTTTCGAGAAGCCTGAAAGTGGTCCTAAAATGGACAACTGGTGTTGGTTCTGCTGCAGTGTAAGTCTCAAGCTTTCCTCTGTTGGAGCTCTCTGCCTTGAGAAGGGCTACTGCAGGCAGTGCTGCCTGGACTCCAGGAATGGGAAGACTGGCAGGATTTTGCTATTGAAAAAAACTTCCCAGAGAACAAGAGTCCTCTGACTAGGTGAGTCTGTAGCTTGTGCTACAAACATTCGGATGTGTAGCCCTGGCATTGTAAGATGCCAGGTTTTTCAGTCCTTTGAATGGGCCAACACTTTTAGTAATAAAAGGCCAGTCTTCAAAAGATGCAATTTCTGGTTTGTCCATATGAATGCTTGTTTTTTTAGATTCTATGGGAGTTTTTTCCCCCACCCTTTAGGCAAAGATATTCTAAAGAAACATCTTAGGGAAATGAAACAAGCTGTCCAAATTTGTAAAAGTTGCACTTCCTCAAGGAATTTCAGTAATGCATAACAAATGATCTAAATGAGGATTGAAACAGTTGAGTTATTTTTATTAATTTTTATTTTGAAAAAGGAGAGTTGTAATGATTTCTCCAGAGAGCAAGGATGAGTTTTAGAAATCGGCTTGATACTTGTGTAGTTAACAGTTCTACAGAGGCTGTTCAGTGTAAATATTTAGGAAATTAGTAGTACTATTGAAAGGTCTTTTGCACTGTCTAGCTACCTCAAATGGGTCTTGGCCATATCCAGCTGAATGCTAAGTAACTGGGAAGATGCAACAAGAATTCTATTAGAATTATCCTGCCATGAAAGAGGGTGGTGATTTATACATGGAAGAATTTAGTTGGGTACATTGGAAACTCTTAAAAAATACTGCTTCTCTGTTGTGTTAGATGGGCAATTGCTATGGATGGAAGAAAGAAAGAAACAAATGTGAGAAAAAGAGAAGTATCACAGTGGCTCTGCTGGGTGGTGGCAAGGTCATTCTTTCCAGAAAGCAAGAGAGCTTCTGCAGGCTACTGCCTTGTGCAGTACCTGTGTGGCAGAGGGAGGGATTCAGAGAATGCAGTTCCTTGTGCCTCGCTCAAGTGTTGTTTTTTTGATGTGGACTTTTATGGTAGAGAAGTTGAACATTTGTCTAGTTCATGAATTATGTGAAGTACTCGAAACATGAAAAACTGTCAGTTATCTGGACACTTAATATTTGATATATTTTATAAATGCCAAAGGAGGGCATTGAGTAAACCATTACACCACAAATGTAAAGATAAACTCAGGCTATTTCAGTGGCTTTGAATTAACCTGCTTGTCTCTTAATCTGTTTTGTATTGTTTTAATACACAAAACCAAAGCAAGATGTCTAATTTCTTTTTTTCAAATACAGTTGCTAAAAATGGGGCTTTTTGTGCTTGAAGGAGCTTATTAAATCAGAATGTTGAGACTGTATTAATTATTTCAGAGTTCCTTTTACATGTGGTGTTAAACTTTGTATTTTACAAGGAAATAATGGCTTAGCAATCAAACTGTGATTTGAAATAAATACCAGAGAACCAGATTCTTACCTGAAATGGAAAATTATAGAGTTCACATATGAAAAGAGGTTTACAAGAATGGCTTTGAGACAAAAAGTAAACATATTAATTAAAAAAAACCAACTGTAATGTTTAGCTCTTTTCTCAGTTTCACTTGTATGAATTGTAAAATAGTAATATTTTGTTAGGTAGCATCCCATATTCATGTACAGATGTTATAAATGCCTATGCAGGGGTTAGAACATAAGACCATGAGAATCTCACTGTTCTTCCAGGCAAACGCTGTATTTGAGATGTTGATGGGTCTGTGGTTTCTCACCTCTGATTTCAGGAGTACAATTCTGTGAGCTATGTTCTGTCAGAGTAATCAGCAAGTGATTGGTAAGTGTGAGGAGAACTGTAAGATATGGGAAGAAACTGTGTAGGACACTCAATTCCTACTGGAAGGGATCTTCTACCTTGGGACACCTATGAGCATAAACTGAACACAGTGATGCTCCTGATAGTGGTACTAATTGCAAGTTGAGAGTGAGTTAGTCTTGTTTCAGAATACTTACCTGTGTGGGTAAGAATGTGGTCTGCCTAACTGAATCTGAACCTTTTGCATTTACTGTTGTGTTTTGGAAGAGAGCCAGCAGCAGGGTGGGTTGAGGTTTTCTTTTGGTATTTGTTAGTTTGGTTTTCCTTACCTTAGTATAGTCTGTTATCAATCCAGTGATGTATAATGCATTCTGGTTTGTAGCCTACAATAGAAGTTGCTGTCTGTAGACTGCAGTGTCAGCTAGATCAAATCTGATAGGTAAATTGACTAATGATGAATGCAGCTATTTATTCTTCCATCCCCACTAAGGCATAATCTTTTGCATTTTATTAGCTTCAGTTCAAAGCAGCAATAAGAAAAAGCTACTCTTAGGTGATTTTTAAAAATATATATATTTTAAAAAAAATTTAAAAATTCTCTCCAAGTAACCAGATGCTAATACTGATTGGATGTTGTATCCTATTATGGCTACAGGTATTGAACATCTGGTCTGAAACACTGTAACTGATTTGCCTTTGAAAAAAAAATCAACAACAACCACAACAAATCACAGAAGGAATAACTGGAATGGCAGGTTGAATTGTGAACCCACAGAGTTAGGTACTGCTGTAAGAAGTGGGAGGGAATAACAGAACCAGCTAGTTGACTAACCACTTCCCTTCATTGTTGCTTTTAATATCAGAACAGCCTTGCTAGCTTTCTTAAACCACTATGAGTTACATAAATGAGACCATGTACGCTCTAACTGGTAAGTTCCTTTCATTTAAGATCTAAATTGGAAATTATCTTTGGTGGCTAAAATTTAAATAAGATGTCTTACTTAATGTTAGTTTTTCATAATAATAAAAAATAAGATCTTGTGTGTTCTTAATAGCAAAAAAAATCTAGTCACGTACCTGCATTAGCAGCAAGCTTCATGCAGGGTCAGAAGGGTGTATTTCCTTGATAAAGTACAATCTAAATACCAAAATATTGACAGTTGAAAAAACAGTTCAAGCCTTTAAGGTCTGAAAAGTGGTTTAATTGATGTTTTTGGAGTTAATTGAAAAATGAACTTCCATATCTCTTCCAAGTCCTGTATCTCATTCTCTACTGCCCTTCACAACTCGAAGGTATCTATTTTGTTTGCTATTACTACTTGGTGATTGAAAAATTCTTGTTTCGTGGTTTCTGTTGCATGTCCTATTAGTAATTCTTATTATAGTTAAAAATCCTAAATAATAGGCTAAATTAACAGAAAAATACTTTTCAGTGGTTTCACTTGTAAATATATGAGATTACCTGAAGTGCAGTAGTTTTACAGTGGAGACATACAGACAAGGTTAAAAGAAGCTGGTTTTACATTTGCTGTGTTCACTTGAGTGTCAATCAACCATAAAGTCTGTGTGAATTCAAGCCTGGTGTTTCAGCAACAGTATAATTAAAGGTTCTAACCTCTTTTCACTGGTCTGAATGGGACTTAGGTTGGTTTCTTATTGTGCAGCTGAAAGTTGTAATGATTTCAGTTGTATAGCTGTTGATAGCTGTTTCTCTTTGTCTTACCGATAATGCGTCTGTGATGTGGCTAAATGTGCCCTTCCCTACTTTTGGGGTATATCAGTTCAGAATCTGTTTTAGACTTTTTCATTTAGCAGGGTGTGCTGACTTGGGTTATCAATACATATCCTTAATAGCTTTACTTGAAATATGTTAGCAGCTTTTAAGGATATATTTCCTACCCTCAAACACAAAACAAACAAACCAAAAACTTGAATAATGGCTGTTTTTCTTAGGGAACGTATCACTAAAAACATGAGAATTCATTTTAGGTTCT
Source organism: Chaetura pelagica (assembly GCF_000747805.2). NCBI lineage: Eukaryota > Metazoa > Chordata > Aves > Apodiformes > Apodidae > Chaetura > Chaetura pelagica. The sequence continues at coordinate 6,298,949 of NW_009952801.1, forward strand.
CCATTTAAGAAATGATGTCAAAACTTTAATTCATATTTTGTTGCAAGCTCTCTAGTCACATTGATGCTGGTTAGTTTCTACAACATGTGTTTTTCATTTTGGATATTCACTTTTTAAAGACAGAATGTCTTTAAGCCAAAAGTTTTGGGACTTTCATGAAGTTGATAAAAATAAGGTTTTGAAACACTATACTTATATTCTCATTCTGAAAAGCAGTAGGAGTAATTCCGCTTGAATCTTGCACAAGAAAACATGGGGGACTGTGGAAAGTTCAGGTAGGAAAGACCCAGTGCTTGCCAGCCATTCTTACCTTAATGAATGGTGTACTGCAATGAAAAGTCTTTCATGTAAGTTACCTTAAATACTGGTGTTTTTGTAGAGCCATCAAAGAAAACATAGAGTAAGTCCTGTGAGGAAAAAATTATTAAAATCTAACAGTAGTGAACAAGTTACAGAGTACTAATAACTGCAGAATGTGTTGCTTTTTGGTGGCATCCATCCCTCCTCTGAACAATATGAAGGTAATTGGTAAGTAATTGTTCTTACTGGAGCAACAAAATAAGCTTGTTTTGCAGACATCTTAACCCTTAATATTGCCCTCTGCTTCTTTACACCAAAGATGATTATGATTATTCTTCTATTGAGTTCCCCAGCTAAAGGACATCCTCCTGGAATTAAAATTTTTCTCTTGTTCATGTCACTAACAAATTTCACCAGATCAGTCTTCACTGCATTGGAGGTTCTGGTGCTGGATCCTCAGCAAATCTACGCCATTCTTGTGTAGACCTGTGACAGTTTTGGTGGACCTGTGACAAGATACACATGAATGAGGGGTTTGGTCAATGCTAGTTTCGTTTACAAGTGAACTGTAATTATGTGAATATATGATCATCCCAGCTTTCATTAAAGCAAACAAGCCAGTGAAACAATAGCAGCCTTATCCTTTCCCCCCTCCATGTATACCCCCAAGCAACACAACTGCTGCAGCCTGCTTTCCATGATCTTCAGGAGAAGCTCCTAGGTGTTCTCCCTGATGCCCAGTGAAGGCAAACCTGCAGTGGGAACACTAGTTAAATTCTCTTTCCTCTCCCAGTTGCCATTTTTAGGAACCTAGAATGTTTTACACCCTGCCAGACCTGGCAGAAATAATTCTACAAATTCAAAAGTTATTGTGATGAGGGCCTAACGGATAAGTTTCATTTCCTTAGGAAACCAGGCTAAAAATAAGTTTTCAGCTCTTCTGTGTGCACAGGAAAATTTTTTAAATGTTAGTACAACATTTTTGCAAAACTTGAGGCAAAAGGTGATTGTTTTAAAAAGACTTTAAAACCAAATAGTGTGGAGGACCTATTGTTTAATTTTTAATGTATTGGGTTGTCAGGTTTTTTTTCTGTTGTTCCTGAGGACGTCTCTTTTTGGTCTTAGAAACAGCCATCATGGTTTAGAAGCTTAAAATTCAGTTATCTGTGTCTGGGACTCCAAAGCTGTCCAGTGTTTCAGATCCGTGTTACCAATCCAGTATTTAATCTGAAAGCAGTTGTTGTCTTATCTGTTAAAAAATGTGTAGTGTTAATAGTCATAACAACTGTAGACTTACTGTTATTAACTGCTCAATGGATTATCACTGAAATGAATGAACTTCATTGGATTCTGAATATTGGGGGAATGAATAATTTCAAGCCAAGAAGCCTATTTTTTGAGTTTTGTCTCCAAGTACAGCTTGCTGTTAGACAGTTTTCCTCCTCTAGTTCATTTTTTTTCTCTTGCAGTTCATTGTAAGTAAAAGGGTAAATGTAAAATAATTTCAGGATGAGTTTTTCTGTGCCATTTCTGTGTGATGTGGTAGTTAATGTTATGGAAAAGGTTGCTTCATACCCCTGCCCCCTCCCAAATGTTTCCAGTTTAAAACAGCAGTGTTTCTGTATCCATAACATAGGGAAAATAAATAATGTTACAAAAAGACAAGTTGGATCTCAAAATCAAACTTAGACCTGCAAATAGTGGCACTCAAAGTAGTCTTCAGTTACTGGGCTCTTTATGCATTAAATATAATGCACATCAGCATACTGTATAGGGCTTCTGCTCTAAGAGGGAGGGTAGGTAGGGTATTCTAAATAATATTTCCAAAATCTGATCATGTAATACTTTTGTAGGTGGGAGGAGGACAGAAGGAGGAATGGTGAGGGAGGGTATTTAATACTGCACTAGCTACGCAGTTGTTTCTGGAGACACATGGAAGAAATGAAGCTATTTAGAATTTCACAGTTTATAGGAGAGAATACTTAGGAGCTCCATCGGAATGTCTCTGTGGCAATTGAACATTCCTTTGCTTCAGCTGTCTGTAATCTCTCTCCCATCCAAGGCATCTGGAAGGTCCAGCCTGCATTTGTCATCTTCTATAGTTACTGTGGAGAGCAAACATGGGCCATGATTAGAATTTTATGTCATTTCCATTATGCACTCCCACCTTCAGTGCCTGAGTGCTTACAGGAAGTCTAACTTCAGTCATCTTCAGAATAAATGGGGGATTTGTTATTTCCCAGAACTTTCTTTAATCCAAAAGGAAGGTTGTGGTTGTGAAGCCCAAATTAGTCAGATTTGGAGAATTTGTAAATTGTAGGAAGTAGTAACAATTTTAAGCTTCTCTGAACTTTCTAAGTTACTTCCTCTAAATCTCAGATAATCTCAGCACATAATTCTGGCAGTATAAGTTTCAAGAGTTAATAGAGAATTTAAATAATACAATTCATTGAGTATCATGATTGATTTTGTTGATCCAGTGTTCTACTTAGTGTTGGTGGAAGATGAAATGAAACAGAATTAGTTTGAATAGGATAAAGGAATTCTGTGGGAACAGAGTTAAAATTGTCAAGTAATGCCTTAAGAATATTTTAATAGAGGCAGGAAAAGATGCATCCTATTTGAGTTTCTGTCTAGAATGACATGTCTTGTGTTATAAATGATAGTAATTAATTTTATTTTCAATCATATTTTTTTAATCAAATATTGTCATATGAGGCATGATCATTTCACATCTGTATTTGAAAGCAGAGGAAGCAGGAGAGTGTACAACTCGGTAACGAAGCTTAAAAGCTGTATTTACAGCTGGATTTGATGTAGTAGTGCAGTGAAATAGCAGATGTTGGCAATTATCACTATGACCACTCTTTAGTGCTGTTGCAGTTTTCAAATTATGCTCTGCTTGCTAATTTGATATTCTCAACTGAGGCTTTACTAGTGCTCTCTTATTTCGTTATTTAAAATTATATTTTTATTTGTAAATGAAAAAACAATGTTGCTGATGATTCTGTAATTTATAATCCTGGCAACTATAGATTTTCATGAACTTATTATTTGTCAAGTCTTCATTGTGCAAAAGATTCTATTGCTGTAATTTATTCAAGAAATAACTGTATGGCTCATAAAGTTTCTTTTTCTTTCACATGGGATCTCTTTGCAAATCCTATGCATTTTGTATAAATAAGACACAAAGATTGCAAGACTTCCTATGCTGCTTTCATACCGTGGAAAATATTCACTGAATAAATAATTTGGAAGTAAATACCACAATTTTTTGTATAACCATGAACAGCATTATTCATTTAATGTTTGGCATTAGGATTCCAATTGCTTTCAAATCTGTCTTCATAAGGAGAGAAGTAAAGAAAAGGGTCCATAAGCAAAGTATTTTAGGCAGATAAACACAGTATTGAAGAATAAACCTCTAAATTTTAAAGTGTGAGGTCAGAAGTATGTTTCTGAGATGGCAATAATTTTTTACTATCTTACAGATGTCTGTTTGCAGATGTCCTAGCAGGATTGCTAGCTTAGTCTAACATGATGATTTGAAATGATGAACTTTTATATCAAAACGTATAGCAAAGTGGGACTAAATTTTTGAAGCTATGCCAGGAGAATCTTTGACTGACAGATTAAGATTTTTCTTATGATTTTTTTTCCCCTGTTGTAGTGTTTTCCCAGGCTGTGAAGATTTTAGATGGTGTGAACCAGATTTATCCTTTTTTGTACTCACTCTGAATTGCTGTATTTAGAAATCTTACATACAGTTGAATGCTGTTTAGTAATGGCAAAAATTCTAAAGAATATAATCTTTTTTTCAGATGTGTATTTGTCTGAAAAAGCTATGCAGTAGTTCATTAATGAATATTTATGGTTTATAACCAGAACCTTCTGTCTCCAATGTCATGCATGTCTACTAAGAATACTTAGTGTGGAGATTGAATTAGGAGAGCTGCTTTGTTTTCCATGAATGCATGACAAAAGTTGGAATATGTCTGCTGAAGACTGTTCTTCCTTAGGTTAGTTATTTGCTAATTAACTTAGGTTATTTTTCATGCTTGGACACATACTTGAAGACCAGAACTAATGTCTGGAAGCCTACATACTATTTGACAAAACCAATTGTAGTTGCCTTGAATTAACTCAATGTAAGTTAATTTGAGGGGGGCTATGTGGAATAATTCCAGAACTTGACTCTGGCTTGAAAAAGATATTTTATGTTATTACTATATGACTCTTAGACACATAGCCAATAGTCAGGTATAGCCTACAGGTTATGTGTGTGAAGAAAATAAACAAATCAAACCTTCACTTGATCAGTAACATTATGCTGTGCATGTAGGTAAGATCCTCTCATTTTTGAAGAATCCCCTTCCTTCAGGTACCTTTCATTGTCAAAATCTGTTCCTTCTGCAAGATAGCGTCCTAGACTGTCTTTTGTTTCATGGGATTATACGGGAGGGATCTTGGTTATCTACTGTCTTGCAAGGACTTACATTAACAGGGGTGCAGGCTATATGCATGCAAGTATAGTATCTTATTACACTTTCTATAGGACACAGTATTTTATCTTGACAAGCTATTTTCTTGTCTAGAATTTTTCTTTATTCTCACATAAACCGAAAACCGTCTGCATTATTATAGACCAAATCCTCCAATTTACAGACCAAGAAAACCCCTCCAAAGCCATGAACAATTGAAAAATACCTTTGTGTGTGTGTGTGTGTGTGTGTGTGTGTGTGAAGCTCTTACTGAAGAACAATTTGCCGCAGTTTGGATACAGCGTATTACTAAGGTGCTTTCTTGGGTGGTAAAGCTGCAACTTCCCTTGGGCCTTTCTAAATGTGACCTGGGTGAGGAAGCTACTTTGGTTCTGTTTTCAAAACCAAAGTACATTACTGTACTT
>NW_009952801.1:6304171-6311709 GCF_000747805.2 Chaetura pelagica
ACTCTTTCCATCCCATTTTAAAGAAAGGAAGTGATGTTTCACATATCTGTTTTCAGATTTGATTCAGCTGCTCCCAGTCATCATACCCTGATCAGTAATACTTCAGCAAATTTCATAATCCAAATTCTGCACTTAAACCTTTAACATCAGTAAGTCAATATGTCCGTTTTAGACAGATATGAGTTTACTGTTTCCATACTGCAAACAGCTGGGGTCTGCATCCTGAGATTAAGAAAACTATGTTGGTGCTATGCCCTAGCTAATAGAGCCTAGTTCTCAGCAGCGAGGGCTCAGTGCTGTCCTAATTGCAGTTAAACAGCTTTCAGTTCACCCAAGAGGCAGGCAGAGCCATATTGCATATGCCTTCTGAGTGGTTAATGGTATTTCCATTTGAATCCATGGCAACTCCTCCCTTCTGTACCCATCCATGAACATGTATGCATGTTATTTCTGAATTTTTAAGAAGGAATCAAGATAACAATGGATAATCTTCAATTCGGCTTTAGAATAATGGCTAGAAAATGTACTCTACAAAATACATTTTTAGGCTGTGAATATGCAAAGTTACGTGCAGTACAGGACCGTACATATAGGACAGTGTGTTTGCCTGGTACCTGAAGTCAGAATTGTCTCTTCTGAAGTTTGGCAGCAAAGCTTTTTCACTTTCAGTTTTGTTAGTACCATCATTAATCTTCCCCATGATACCTAGATCTCAGTCATAGCTATTCAAAGATGTAATATGCTTATTGTAAATAAAAACAGAAAAAAAGCCCTATCTTGCCTTATTTTCTGCTAAACAAAGAGAAGTCTAAAAAAGAAAAATCTGCTTCTACAGTCTAAATGTGCTTGACCATTTGGAACTGAAATTTTTGATGTCAAGAAAAAATCAAATGTTAAACAAGTAAATCTTTGTGGATTTAAACAACTATGTATGCAAATAAAGTCATTCATCCAATTAAAATTCAGTTGGTTATTAAAAATTCAGTTAAAGTGACAGTGAAAGAACAGCCTCAGGTGTATGACTGTGCATTTTAAAGTGCTATATTTAATGTTTATGGAGAAGATTTTTATATTTTAGAAAGTGATTAACGCCTTGGCTGTAGTGCTTTCAAGAGATACTTTTTTTAACAGTGCATAAGATTTTAAGATCTTGTTTAAACATTTGACCTACTTAGAAAAAAGTTCTGATTAGCACCATGTAATAACCTTCCTCAGTTTTGGAAGTGTCTTTGGGTAATGTATTGTAGAGAAAAGTAATCTCATCTATGAGCGTAAATGGACCATATCACATTTTAAGATACAGATTTTTTTCTTCGATTCCCTATGCCTGCTTTAGTCCTCAGATGCAGCCCTGTTTAATGAATCCACATTCAACTGGCGTGCTTTACTGATAGCTTAATTCTGTTTGCATACAAATGCTTTTCTTCCTTGGCTGATTAAAAAGAATCCCTCCTTTTGAAGTCAGGTGGCAAAGAGCTGAAAAAGTTGTTTGTTAGCAGGAGCCTTCCATGCAGGCTGCAGTGAGAGCAGGTTAGTTTGGGAAGAACTCTTCACTTCCCACTTCTTCCTTTACCTGCCTTCCCATGAAGTGGTGCATTTGTCAATGGGATAATATGCATTCCTCAGGGAATTGTTAAGAGAGTTCCAAAATATTTCTCATTCCAAGTAATCCATAGCTGCTGGAAAGACAGTGCTTCCCTGAAGATAAATGTCAGCAGCAAATGTTGGCAGTTATTCCATTTGTTGCCTTGAATTTCAGAGCTGACGAAAGGAATAACTTAAAAAAAAAAGGAAAAAAAAAAGGAAAAAAAATGTTTTTCGGATCATCATAGTAGCATAAGTATGTAAAGCAGAGAAATACATTACTTTAGAAGCAGAAATGCATTTTGCATTTATCACGTTTATTCTTTGGTCTGGCTTCCTGACTGCACCTGTAACATGCTAGCAATAACAGTTCTGTATTTCGTTTTCCACATTGACATTTCAGATGACTACAAAGAACTGGTAAATTAAAAAAAAAAAAAAAAGATAAATGATGAAGGGTCTGTGGCTGGTGATGGCTTTTCAAGTCATGGACTCTCACAGAGAAAAGAAACTTTGGGAGTGTCACATACAAGAGCAATGACAAGGGCTCCTGCAGGTGTATCAGCTACAAAAGGAAGACTAGGGAAAATGTGTCCCTGCTGCTGAATGGTACAGGGAATCTGCTGACAGGAAACACAGAAAAGGCTGAGTTAATCAGCACCTTCTTCACCTCTGCCTTTATTGATGAGTGACTTTCAGGAATCCCAGTCTCATGGGAACAGCAGGAAGGCCTGGAGCACTGAAGATTGACCTCAATAGAGGATGATTGGGGAACAGTTGAACCAACTGAACACATACAAGTCCATGGGAGCTGAAGGATGCACCTGTGAGCGTTAAGGGGGCTGGCCAATGTCATTGTGAAGGCCACTCTTAGTTATCCCTGAAAGGCTGTGGTGTTTGAGAGAAGTTCCTGAGGACTGGGGAAAAGAAGATGTCATTCCTGGCTTTGTGATGGGCAATGAAGAGAAGATAGAGAACTACAGGCTGGTCATCTTCAACTTGATCCCTGGGAGGGTGATGGAACAAATAATCCTGGAAGTCACTGCTAAGCATATGAAGGAGTGTCATGCTTGACCAGCCTTTTCAATGAAATGACTAGATGAAAGGATGAGAGGAAATCAGTGAATATTACCTCTTCATTAATGTTTTCAGTACTATCTTCTATAATATTCTTATGGATGAACTGATTAAATAAATATAGATCAATAAGTGACCAGGGAGGTGGACAGAAAAGAGGCTCAAGGTCCAGTTGGAAGCCAGTAACTAGTAGAGTGCCCTGGAGGTTGATAACTGGTGCCAGTACTGTTTCAATGATTCATAAGGTCCTTGACAGGTTGGAGAAACAGACCAACAGGAATCTCACACAGGACTTTTACATGTCTCTTTGTTGAAGTTCAACCTAGGAGGGAATAACCACAAACAGGAGGTTTCTCTAGCTTGGAAAGGCTCTTAAGACTCCTTTACATTACATGGAATAATTCCCAACCCTACAGTGTTGTGCAGATGTGGAAAAGTTCCTGTAGGACCCCAGGAACCACACAGCCTTAGGCAATCTGAACAGACTCTGAGGCAAGGGCCAGATCAATCCAAGGGTCCATAAGGCAATATGATGGTGATGAGACACATCCTAGTTCTAGGACTTATATTTTTTGTAATGGATGGTATTTCCCAGCTCAGAAAGTACTTGTTATTTGGAGAAGCAATAGTCTAGACTGAGTAAAATTTTAGTTGAAAGACTGAGAGGTAAAGACTAGGCTTGCTAGTAGAGAATCCACAGGGAACTGAAGCAATACCAGATAGACTATTAGGGTTGTTAGGTTTGGCATTTGGACTGGTAAAGATGCTGTCTAGGCAAGGAGATTGGCACAGTGGAGCAGTGTGGTGGAACTGGAGCTAGGGGTGGGTGAACTTAGCTGGAAAAGGCCAGCCTGGGAGAAAACTGGTCTGCAAAGGATGCTGGTGACTCCACCCAACATCTGTTGTGTAGAGAGTTCTTGTAATGGAGGGATGTTGAAAAGGTAAAAAAGTGTTTAAAAGGGATTTTCTTTGAACATTTTAGGGAACTCATTGATGAAATGAGTAATTTATTTATTTTTCAAATGAGGCTTTAGATAATGTACCCTAAACAGAGTTTGGAAATTTAATCACTGAACAGGGGAAAAAATGATCATAAAAGATTTTTTTTAAATGAGTAACATTAATCCCTGATATAAAGAATATCAAGTAGCATATGAACACTTAATTAAAATCCAAAATATTGTAATTTCAGAGTGTTTTACTTTGTAGCCTTAATATTATTGAAGACTTTTATGTTTATAAAATATGTATATCCAAACCATTAAGATAGAGCCATGAAACACTATCTTTCTGATTTTTGCTTTTTCCTGATGGATAACTGTTGAAAATATTTAAGGAGAAGGGGGTTTGTTTGGTTTGTTTTCTGGGACTTTTTGGTTTTTTGTTGGCTTTTTTTGTGTTTTTTTAGTTTTCTGTTTTGTTTTGGTATTTGCATTTTTGTTGTTGTTTATATTTTTTTCTTAATGAGATGTAAATAAAGGAAGTAAGCCTACCTAGTGGTATATCTAGTTTCCCTGAAGCACCTGTTCTAATTTTCATTATCTAAGTTATATATGGTAAACTGTAGATTTAGGCAAAAAGTGGAAAATCAGTTTTCACTGTCTTTATATTTTACTACTTGCATTAATCTTTTGCTTAAACACTTTTATAATGTATATAGCAAAACCCTTCAAACTCTACTGAAAACATTTCATCTCTTTGACAGCTTATTCTAAGTAGCTCAAGGAGTTGGGCTTGATTTTAAGACCATTTTTGCTATTAAATATTTTGACAAATCACCACCAGCTTTATTCTGCTGGCAATATATTGACAGATGGAAGAAAATGTTTCAATCTCAGAAAAGTAATTTAAGGTAATAAAAGAATTGCAAAGACTTAGAGGTAACATCTTTGAAAATACCACATTCAGACTTCTCTGGTACTGGAATGAACTGGAACTAGGACTCAATGCACAAATTTTGTTTTAGGTGTAATTTCATTTATTCAGGATAATTTAAAAAGAGAGAATGAAAAAAAAACAAACCAAAAAACTTAGATCTGTGTGAACAACTTCAGGATTTATAAAATGCACTAGACCTGTTGGTTTAAGTCTTAATATTTGCTTTTATGTTACTTGAGCTTGAGAGTAAAATATTATCCTAGAAAGCCTTTTCCCATGCACATATTAATTACAGATCACACTTTTAAAAAAACTGAAATTAAACAATCCCATTGTTCCAATATACCACTACTGAAAGCTGTGCTGAATTTGTGCTTAAAAGCTCTGTAAAGATGTATAAAGCAACTTCTGAAGACTGTTTTTGTTGGTTGATTGGTTGTTGTTTTTCAAAATTATGATCACATTGAGGGACCCTTACGAAGACTTTTGAGGAACTGTAGGGAGTAGCCTGCACAAACAGAAATAAGAAATGTATTCTGATTTGTCATGTTTGTGACATGTTTTGTTGTGTGCAGTCTAGTTTCTTCACTGCTGGAAAAAAATATTTAATGCTTTAAAAGATACAGAGTTTACCTACAAATTATACCAGTTTATATACAGAAAGAATAGAATCAAATTGGTCTTGACTACAACCTATTCAACTGGAGTGATACTATACATACATTTACCCTATTAAAAGGTTGTTTGCCAAAGGTCTATGCAGTAGAATAAAAAACATTTAATACTTTGTCCTTTCTTATTGTTACAGGTATCTGAATATAAAAAAAATACAGATCTTTTAAACAGTTGCACTGCAAAGCCCAACTGATAACATACATAAGATGCATATCCTTGCTGGAAGATAGAAGTCTTGTCATATAGATAAGACTGATTTCTCTTGGTGTTTACAGACACAAAGAGAAATGTACACATATGTGCCTACATAACATGGCAGCAATATTTATTTTGTGCAAGTATATTTTCTTGTGTTTTCTTCAATTTTTTTCTTTAAAAAATTAAGCAGTGTCTAAGTTAGCTAGCATTCTGCAAAACAGTGAATAATTTCTGTAGTGTTTGTAAGTTTGTCTGAATCAAATCAAAGTGAATTTTAATAGAAATTTATACTGTTCTTTTAAAGATGCACTGGCTTCAAAAGACTGGTTCTAGTGTTGTACATAATGTTCTCTATGGTTTTCAAATTCTGATTATGGAAATAAATTCGTCTTAAAGATTAATTTATATCCAAAACCAGGGAAATCTGAATTAAGTACTTCTGCTTTTATCTTTCATTTAACTGTGTCTGTTTTAATCCTTCAGAAGACAATTATTTATGCTAATTGTGTGTAAATAGAAGCTTGCTCAAACCAGGACACTGTTAGTCTTCCTTCACTTTTTCCTGTCAGTGCCATAATTCATGCCACAAGCCATCTCCACATAGATTCCAATTCCTCAGTGTAAATGTGTGGGAAGATGAGATGTATTATGTGGTCTTTCCTTCATCTACATCTGAAAAACAAAAAAATACTGAACAGTAAGCTAAGATGATAAATCTTTTTAAATTCAAATGTCTTAGATATTCATGGTATATGTTGGGCTACAAATTAAAAATATCTCTTTAATGAATACTGTTTTCTTCCAGGAATGTAATATTTTAAAATTTGTGTGAGTTTTGGTTGTCATTAATCCGAGCAATATATTTATCAATGGACTCCTAATAATGATGAAGAAAATGCACCATCTTGTATTACAGAATGCTGTTCTCAGTTTGACTTAAGTCTTATAACTGTATTCACAGACTGAAACAAATGTGTAAAAGGTTTGCAATGGGGATGCTTTAATTATTAAGAAGCCCACTTTTTAGGTTCAAAATAACAATACTGTCATATTTATTAGCTAAGAATAGCTATCTTACAGTAGTTCCATAATTCTAAATATCATGCTCTAATTCATTGCATGCTTAACCTGTGATCTATCCATGACAATTTTGTTAGCCAGAGATTGTGAACAAAACCTTTTTTAATTTAATTTTTATTTAATAGAAGTGGTTTTTGCATGAGAATTTAGGATGCTTCTAGGTGCCAGTTGAAGTGAAAGGAGTTGATGTTCACCATCTGTGCACTTTTGACATGGCTGGGGAATCATTACACATAGAAATGAATGAAAGCAGAAAACAAATTCTGTGCAATGCAGAACTCTGAAATTTACTTTTGATATCATATAACAGAACTATACCATAACAGTAGCCTTGGCAACAGTGGCAGCAGACCCAGCTGGGCTGTGAACACGTGCAAGTGATCTGCTTTCTCTCCTCCCAGAGGGAGAGGTGATACAGACTCCAGCTCACAGGCAGGTGCCGAGATGCAATTGCCTGTTTGGGTCTTACTTGCTACTGCTGGAGTAGCCAGCCTCTGTGTAGCTTTGGACATGGACATGCTTTCCCCTCTGCTACCCCCCCGACCTTTTTTCATCTTTGAAGAAACTTCGATTTCATGGTAGCCCATATTTCAGAGTTTGAGGATCTGCTCTTTGTGTTAGTTCCAATATTTTAGAAGCATTCTCTTACCAAGTCATCTTAACCACAAAAATCTGTTCATATATTAACTGGTGCCAATGTGAAGTTAGTTGCATAGATAGTTACCAGGTTCCTGTTGGCTTGTAACAGATACAGAATTGTGCCAACTGATCATCTGGTTGAAGTTTATATCTGCAAAGAATTTATAATGTAAGTGAGTGGTCCCTGAGGAAAGTAAGGCCTTGCTTCTTCCTAGCTCTGGACAATGAGTACCACTTCTGCTTCAGTGGCCTTGTAGCCAGGTTACCTTTCCCTAGTTACGGAAAAAATAGGGCAACTCAACTGAACAAACAAAACCTATGTCTTGGTCTTTAATCAATCAAGAAAAGTTTTATCTGTTCATAAGCAATATTCTGACGATTCCCTGTTGAACAGGGATTCTTTCCCT
>NW_009952801.1:6311791-6334985 GCF_000747805.2 Chaetura pelagica
TTTTTTTTTTTTTTTTCCTTTTTTCTCCCTGCCTGGCTCCTGGCTTGGAGGGACCCACAAATGTTCAGGGCTGTGGGGCTGTGGGGCGCTGGAGACCGGCCCTGCTGCAGCATCACTGGGGGCGGGAGCTGATGGCCCTACAGGGGCTGACATGGGGCTGCTCATGGCCAGCAGCTGCTGTAGAGCAGAGCTCCTCACAGAGTAGTTACATATCCAGATTCTTTGAGCTTCATGTTTCCAAGCTACAACAGGAGTAAGTAGCCTGAATCTATCACAGATAAATTGTGTGCAAATTGTGTTTGTACATTATTTGTCATTAGAATGAATACTCTGGTAAAGTGTGTTCCTGTTGCCAAGCCCCAAGGATAAATATGCAAAGTCAAAATGTTCCCTTATCTCTTTTCCCTGTTAATTTGGTTTTTGCTTGTTCTCACTGAGTAGAGCCTTGTTGTGGTGCAGGCCTTTTGCTGCAGTGAAGTTACTTGCATGCCAGACAAGGCCCTGCCAGACGAAGGATGTTGGATCCTTGCCCTGTCTTCTTCACCCTCCTTTGTTTGATCTGAAAGTAATTCTCTTCAGCTAGCTGTCCTGCTCTGAAGCATGCCATCCTGACACCCTTCTTGGATACGGAGAAGGCGAGTCTCCAGTCTAATTCTGTTAACTTAATGCTCTTGTGCATTGAAAGCACTGGAATCACACCAGCATGCTCGTCTGCACAGGGTCAGGGTGTGCTGAACTGGCAAAAAAAATACAACAAACAACGTAGATTTTTTTAAAATGTGTTTTGTTATTGAGGTGAAAGACTGGTGTGGGAAAAGCAGAGGAAGGAGAAAGAGTTTATTGCTTTGGAAGTCTTGAGAATTCTTTTTTCTTACTTTAGCTGATCTTTGTTTACTTCACAGAAGATGGACCACAGCTGCTGAAGTAGCAGAACAGTAAATGCCCTTATCTGTGCTCTAAATTGTGAATTGCTAAAAAAATTAAGCTGTAAATGACATTTGATTGTGAGAACATGCTGAACAAATACCAATAATAATAACTGAGTAAGAGAGAAATTCTGAGGAAACTGGCTCAAAATCCTTATTTTTGAACTGTTTTATTCCCCATAGTTTATTGTTCAGCTATTTCTGATGCATGCATTAGATTATCCAATGTAGTAATTGGGTTTGTAATAATTGTATGCATTTTTCCTTTTTTTTTTTTTCCCCCCCCTCCTCCCTGACATATGGAACTATCAGTATTTTGTCATAACAGGAAACTTTAGAAACTTCACCTGAGTAGCTGCATGGATCCAAGGGAAGGTACAAGCTTGTGGTGAGATGTTCTCTCTCTGTCAGTGAGAATTACTGCCATATGGTAACTGCCCAGTAGAGAGGCTGTGTTGCAGATGCTGGCATAGACAGCAGCTGTTCTGCTCTGGAGATGTATAAACCTGGTTGTGAAGTGAGAGTAACCACTCCCTAGGCCTGTTAGACTTGCACAGCTGAGTCTGTTATCTGAAGCATACAAATGACTGCTTGTAGTACCAACCTGCTCTGCTACTCCTAGAGTAAATCATAATTGGAAATGGTCCCATATCATGTGTGTGGCTGGGGAAGACATGTTCTAAGGTATTAACCAATATGTTTTGAGGACTGGTATTTTAGGTATGTAAATTTGTGGAAATTCAGTAATTTAAATTTGTTAAACTTCTCATTTTAAATCTATGAACATAAGGAAAAGAATTTACCTCTAAAGCCCCTGACCTAAGATATGTTTGCTTGGTTGGTTTATGGTTTGTTTTTTTTAAAGACCATAGGTATTTGTTTTAATTGGAAGCTTGTTAATATAAAGAAAAATCTGAATGCATTTTTGTAATTTTTGAATCTCCTTTTATGTAGGTTTCATAAAAAATAGGGTATATATGTAAACGCTTCATTTCTAAAGGGTATTACCCTAGTTTTTAAAGAGGAATTTAACATTTCCAGCTGATAAGATTAGTGTATGTGTGTCTTTACACCTTCTCAGATGCAACAATTTCTCTTCAAGTTTTTGCATGAAAACAGCATTAAAGTTTTGGATTTTTGCAGTGTCTTTAGGAATTGCAGGGTACCTACTTGACTTTAATTACCAAAATGATCAACTTTTAAACAAAGAGATGCTTTCCTGACAGCAAGAAGATAAAAAACCAAAACCAAACAACACACTTCAGCATCTTAAGAGCTGGTGTGGTAGTAATTCTCTTACTTTTCTGCATACTTCTAGCCTACTTCTAAACAAGCGTGCAGGTGGGGCAGTTAGCTGTATTTTAGTTGCATCTAGAGATTTCAGTCACAAACCAGGACGTTATTACGCATGGCATTAGGAGATTGTGGAAATGAATGGTTTTCAAACGGTGAGCTTTATAAGCACTTCTGGGCTACATAGGTCTGTAAGGGATGGCCAGAATTGCCGTGTCATCAATGTATCTATTTACTAATTTTTGCTGTAGTGTAGAATAAGGAAGCTGAAAATGATGTAAATATACTGTTGCTCTTTGATAAAGGTAATTCATGTATTTCTTGCAGATAAATACTATATAAATAGTTGGTGTATTTGCTGCTTTCCTATTCATGCTACTTAAGTGGTTAAATACCAAAGTAAAAACAATTCATACTTTCCGTAATTTCTCATTTATGTAGTGAAAACTAGCTAGAAGTTTTCTATTTTCACTCCACAGTATGTTCCATTGAGAGGGAAGAATTTTTAGGATGCAAACTGGAACTATGTTGGGATCAGCAGAGCTCATCAGTGCTGGCATTTTCTTTTAACAGAGAACATCAGAAGGAAGAGTCCTGCTATGTGACAGCTCTGAGAAATCACAAAACCAAAGAGAAATGCCAGTGTTTTGTGTCCCAATCTATTATTACCTTCAAGCAAAAGCAAGGCTACTGTATTTGTTACGGTGTAATGACATGGTATGAAAGTCTTGGGACTATAGCACTTTGCTGTGTTGTAGATAACCTGGGAATAGTAGCACACGTGTTCATTTGTGAGGCACATTAGCCCATGTAAATAACCCCCAGCAAGTGAATAATTCAGTACATATTGGATGATACTCAAAGACAGGTCTATCCTCTTTTGGTCATCTATTTGAAGTAGGAGTCTGTAGGAATGATGACAGTATAACACAGATGTAACAAAACAGTTTGCACTTGAAGTTGCAGAACACAGACAGTAAAAAGCATGTTATTTGGGATGTCAACAGTAGATAACACTGTGTAATACCGAAATGCATCTGTGTCTGAATTCAGTGCTACTCAAAACAGTGTTTTCTAGACCTCTTGTGTCAAGCATGACACTTGTGACTTTTCAGATACACAGGCATTTTCATTTTTATAGTTGTACCTACACTGTTACCTTTTCAGAGGAAGAACCATTTTGTTATTACATGAAGAAATTCCTCTGCACATCAGCTTGTAAAATATGTGGAGTTATAAGGATGATATGAGTTTCTACCCTTCCATCCCACCTTATATTGACTTGCTTTGTGTTACAGAGGGAGAGACAGACTGACCTTGGAATATTTGGGACTGGTGACTGTTTTTCATTATACATTCTCTGAATGTGTTGGCTTTTTTACTATCAAATTTCATGTCCAAAATATCTGCAAAATTATAGTAATGAAGAGGCTATTATAAAATTTTAGCTTTTGGTGTGTGTGTATTGTTCTGATTCTGCAAGGAATTCTGAATTGAAAAAATGTCTCTCAGGAGAAATTTGGATTGTAGATGGTAGAGATACTACAAGTTCTTGTGGACATGTGTACAGAAGAGATACAAAAGCTCATGCCGTTGCTGGTCTTCACACAGGTGCTGCAATAGAAATCTTAAAGTATTAATATCTGCTTGTATTTGGTACACTGCTAATCATATTAGAGCTGTCTTTGTAGTGTGTGGACTTTAACACTATTCCGTAGGCAGTCAGCTTGTGTAACAGAAGGCAGGTTGGAATATCCTCTTCGAGTAAATTCCTTTTGCCCTGAAGGGAGACTTTTGCCAATTTCTAACCCTGAATTCAAGAGTCCTTTGAATCTTAGTTCTAAAAGCTACTGTGTTCTTGAACTTGTTCTGTTCTTTGTTTTGAGATTCAACTACGACGTTAAGACACAAGGTAGCAGTTGAAAAAACAATAAATCTCTTTTCTGTGTCCTAGCTAACTACACAGACTTTTGTCAGCTTCTTCTGAAAATTGAGGAGTGCCTTAAGACATAAAGTGACAGACTGCATTTGTGTTGTACTATATTAAAGAAGTGTCAATTAAAAAAAAAACAACAACCAAAGTCACGTTTTTGTTCCAAATCTGTTTGAATGCTTTTTTAGCAGACAGCAGACTAGAATTTTCTTCAATTTATTTACTGGATTTAGAAATCATAATTCATAAGCATTCAGTGCTATGAAAAGACGTGCATGTTCTAGGAAAAGTGAATATTACTGAATGTGTCTCTGCCTCCAACATAGAAATATATTGTAGTCATGGGAGTCTATATGGTAATAGAAAAAAAAATGGATTAAGAATTTTGGGAAGGAGATAGGAGGTGTTAGTGAGATCTGTTAGCTGAGAGAGTAGTATTAGAATAGAAAAACAAACTCAGTTTAGGAAGTAAAAACTGGGAAATAAACTTGGAGGGCTTTTTCTCCTATTGTTTTTAGTAAGGTATTTAGTTTTGGACTCAATTAGCTCTATTCTCTAATTTCCTTGAGCAGTATTGTCAGCATTTTATCAAAGGATACAATTAAATATTAATGTACTGTACTGTATGTGTGTACTATAGATGTGATGAAGCTAGATCAGGCTTCTACATTCATTTCTGTGTTATGCAGAAATAATTTACCATAACTTATACTCATTCACTAACCTCAGAAAGCTGAAAAAAAAACCAACCCCAAAACAGCTGTCAACCTTTGCTTCCAACTTTCGCAAGGAGATTATTTAGGGGTTTTTTTCTGGAAACCAGGCCTTTAACTGCTATAGATTTCATTCAGTTTAAAATTTCTCAGCAAAACTAATTGTATTCAGGCTTTAGACTAGAAATCTGTATGACATTTTTGCATTATCATTCTATCAGAGCACATTGCTTGTAGGACAAAGATTCTATGCACTCATATGACATCCAAAACAAAAAGACAGTTTCTATAATGTGCTAATTCATTAAAAATAGAATAGTTTTACTTAACTTGAATTATGAATTTGAAATTCTTTTTGAAATGATGGTCAGAAACTAGGCAAAAATATAATAAATTACTTTTTAAAATTATGCTTAATTTAGGGCACTTAAGAAGAGGACCCTCATACACTTTAAAATTGAGGAAAAAAGCAAATTCATTGGTAAAAGGAACAATTTTCAGGTTTTGTTTTAAACATAATTCTAATAATAGTATTAGTGAATTTTGTGACTTAACTTGAGCTTTTGAAATAATGAGATGAGAGAAAATTGAACTATACCATATATGATATAATGTTGATACTCAGATGCTATGCTCTGTCTTGATGCATTTTAAAATCTAGAGTGTACCAGATGGCTTCCAAAAATCCTCCCAGAAGTAAAAATCTCTTCTTGAGGCCATACTGGGAAACTGTGCCTAAATATTTGTGTGGTCTTAATGTCTAAGTGATTTCTTACATTTGCTTGGACCTTGGCTCCTAGTATCAGTGTAACCCTCATGTAAAAGCAAACACTGGCGAGTTGCAATTTCTTGATTTTATCATTTTATCTGGCTGGTAGGGAAGCTCTATCAAGCAGAATGAACACAACTGGGTTTTGTGCAGCTATGTTAACATTTCGTTGCTGAGAATGACAATAACCTTTTTTATAAGCGGAGATAAACCACTGTGGCAGTTGGAGCAGGAGTAAAAGTAAATGTCTACGAGGTTCTTTCTTTATTTCTTTATTAAAATTGTACCTAGATGTACTGCTACACACAGGGAGGTTATGCCTTGCTTGCATTTCAGTTTTAAATGTTTTTTGGATCAGCTGCTAAAAATTAAATTGAGTTCACTCCTGCAAAGTAGTCTGTATCACAGGTCCCTGAAATTTATTATTCAAATGTTTTAGGCTTTTCACTTTAATTTTGTTATTGAAAATTTGTTTCATACATAGAGTTTTTACATAAGTAGAAAAGGGCATTCATATGTCTGTGGAAAGACCTCAGTCCTGCATTTTTTAATAGACTGAAAGGAACTTTTCTCTCCTAATTATTACACTACTAGTGCCTGAGCAGTATATTCAGAAATCTACAAATCTGCAATCTAGTGTACCCTGCTGCAGTGTGCACTATGCCTGACTACCTAGAAACTGGCAGTTCCTTTGTGCCATTAAATACTTGAGAATTTTCCCCTGGGTATTTGATTTTAGTCTTTCTGGCCTGAGGCTTTCCCATGTTCTGTGAACCTTTAGCAAATGAATGACTGAAATCAGTGCAAGCTTTTTACTTACCTCCTTTGCCTTAGCACAACTGCAGAAATACCAATAGATAAGTGGGTGGGTTGGCATTTAAACATTTATTTTGAGGATGTTTTCCAGTTCATATGAGATAGGAATATTTTGCCCTAAAACCAATTTTTATACAGTTTATCCAGGAATGCAAACTTTTTTTTTTTTTTTTTTTTTTTAAAATGATCACACAAAATTTAGTCTTCAGTTGTCTAGATATCTGTTGTAATATCAAGTTAGCTGAGGGGACATATGGTTGTTTTGTATGAAGTTACTATACAGTCTTGTTCTCATTACACAGAGAAATGTAATGGAAACAGTTGTAACTCGGTAATATTTTAATTATACATTCTAAATGTAAAAATTACTATAATATCTGAATTATTTACATCACATTTTTTTCAGCTTTCCAACAAAATTTTCTTGTATGTGAAACAAAATAAGCACACCTATTTTCTTCTTTGCCTTAGATACAGAGCTAGATCAAAGCCTTGATAAAATGATCACACAAAATTTAGTCTTCAGTTGTCTAGATATCTGTTGTAATATCAAGTTAGCTGAGGGGACATATGGTTGTTTTGTATGAAGTTACTATACAGTCTTGTTCTCATTACACAGAGAAATGTAATGGAAACAGTTGTAACTCGGTAATATTTTAATTATACATTCTAAATGTAAAAATTACTATAATATCTGAATTATTTACATCACATTTTTTTCAGCTTTCCAACAAAATTTTCTTGTATGTGAAACAAAATAAGCACACCTATTTTCTTCTTTGCCTTAGATACAGAGCTAGATCAAAGCCTATGTAAACCATAAGCAGAATTTAACTTTGCACCCTGAAGGTTGAGGGAGAGTAAGCATTTTATTTAGTCTTTCTCAGTGATAGAAAATGTCAGGGCCTTCAGCAAACTGCCCTCTCCTGGGGTCTGTCTGCCTAGGCTCAGTGCCAGTTTTGATAATGCAGTTGTCCAGTCTTGTGAAGTTTTAGTGACTATGGAAGCCTCACTAAGATGTAGGAGGAAGGTCAGGTTAGTTGATTGGTTCTCAAGGAGTTTTTCTGGGCATCTTTCCTTATAATTAATACTCATTCCCTGCAGTGGCAGCACTGGCCTGGGATCAGTGTGGACCAGCTTCTCAGAGTGCAAAAGACCTTTGGGGGCTTACCAAGAATTCAGGGGCCCAAACCACTTTAATCAGATCAATAAAAGGGATTTGGCATTTTAATCAGTGGGAGTCAGTTGCTTTCAGTATTGAGTCTCAGTTTCCCTGGTATTGAAGAAACATTTTTAAAGATTATGAGGCATGAAGATAATTTAGAAAAGGGTAGCAAATAGTAACAGATAAAGAATCTGTAGGTCCTGACTTGGGTACAATGTTGGGGAGTGAGGTCAGAAGATATGCTTGTGACACTGGTAATGTTTTAGATTTTATAATCTCATTAATGTTTGATCCTTGTGCTAGTAGCTTTGAAAACTGGCAAGTTTTTGGAATGGAAAAACCACTACAAAATAGCTAAATTATTTTTTTAAAAATCCTGATGATGTTTTTTAACAGTATATTAAGTCTGACATAGAAAACTGACCTTTCTGAACACGATATTAATGATAAATTTCCGATTTAAATTCTTAAGTATCCCAAACCAAAAGGCAGAATTCTACATGCATTATCACCTAAAAATAAATAAAAAAAACAAATAGATTCTTAAGCTCTAAACAATATTCTAAAAACCTCTATCTTCTATTTGTGGTTTGCATTCCTGTAGGTTAACATAGCCAAACCGATTTTCCTCCTGACATTCTGTGAACTGAATTTCCTCTGAGGCATCGTTCTGTGATATATGCCATATTTTAGCTGGGAGTAGATTTTTGTATGCAAACTATAATTCCCAGAAGCACACTCTGTTGACAACACTTTAAGTACAGTTGCACTGGCAGTAGTATATCTGCATGGGAAGGATCCACCAAACAATAAAATAATGTAAATTAAGACTAAAGGAAGATTATTCACAAGCAAATGCCTAGGTATAAGCTTAGCATCTCCTATGTGGCTCATGGATTTTGTTAACGTATGACAAACAATCCTGGCAGAAATCACAAGAGAAATTAAGATCAAAGCCTAAACATGAAATGAAAGAAATGAAATATTTTCTGCTGATAAATTTATGATGTGCTTTGCTGCCAGCCTGCAGCCATAAACCAAACAGGTAATCACATTAGACTGCTTTTATAATCTGGAACTGAAATGGCACTTAACGGCTAAAAAGTGAAAACTCATTGCATTATCTCTGAATTATTTTTTTAATTGTTTATTTTTGTTTTGGTTTGGCTTTTTCATCGTTGTTATTTTTCATCATTCAGATTCAGATTAGTTAATTTTATATGGGCAACTGTGTGTCTAGCAAATGCGTGAATAGCATTTAATCAACACCCCAAGCACAATTATACCTATAAATAGTTTGTAAAGGCACTTAATAGGAATGAGATTAAAATTAAGAATAACAATCTAAAACTGTATTTCCTGTCCTTTCTCTGCAGTTGGAATAATTTTGTTCTTGTCTCCAGCATTTTTTTGCTGTTTGACAGGGTATTGAGCTTTTTCTTTTCTGCATTTTGTGGTCTTCTCTTAGTTGCTGAAGAACAGTACAGCACTGGTGGAAGCCACAAAGCAGAGCACAGAAGACACTTTACTGTTTGCCTCTGTACACAGAGGCTGCAGTAGTGGTAAATGCAAGTACTAAAGGATGGTTGTTTTCACAACATAGCTTTTTACTTTCACAGAAGATATTTCATTGAAAGAAAGATGAGGAAAGTTATGCTATTAAAATGACAGCCGTGGTGTCCTTTCATGTAGGATGGTAAGGTCAGTAGGAGTTTTGAATGAGATGTGTGGAGTCACACCCAGTTGTGCCAGTTTCCATAGCAGCAGGGAAGGATGAATAATGGGCAACTATCCCCTCTCATCTTCAGAATGAATATAGTGAGTTGCATGTGTCTTAGTTTTTCAAGTAGGAGGTGTAAGGAAGAAAAAAAATAATAGTTTGAGTGTCTTGAGGCCAATGTAATTTCCCTCTCTGTGCTTCCACATATCTTGCTACCACCTCCCCCTGTGCCTCTTCCTTGCACATCCTTTTCTCCCAGGGCTGTTGCCTCCTTGAGTCCTTTGCCCCTAACTCCCCTTACTTGCTCCAACCTCAGCCATTGCGCTAATGGTGTCACTGCTGGGTAGCCTGAGATGGAAAGCCCAGCTTAGCTGGCATGCTGCATGGTGTCAGAACTGGTAAGAAAAGGTTAATACTTTGGCTTTATGCTGTGCTGTGTTTCGCTAGATGGGAACTGGTGGTGTGACCCCAGTCATGTCCAGAAACGTGATGGTGGTTTGAGGCCCAGTGAAGCAGATTTGCTGAGGTGCTTTGCTGAAGCAGGGGAGGGGAGGAAACGCCATGATCTGATGAGACTTGGCTGAGTGGCACGTCGTGCATGCACATTCAGGTTAGAGTAATGGTTTGATTTTTAGAGTAGGAAGGAATTTTCCTCTGAGTCATATTGGCAGGAATGAATGTGGTTCTTTTTCCTTCCTCTACAGCACAGAGTCTTGTTCATTTGTAAGGATCACCAGGCATGTTTCACCTAATAAAATTTCTGAAAGGCTACTGTAATACCTTTGGATTTTCTTTTTCCCCTCTCTCATTCTCCTTCTCCCTCTCCCCCTATCTCTTCCACACACTTTCTTCTTTTCTTCTTAGCAGTGTACTGCTACTGCTGAGGCTCATGGTTCTGTCGTGTGAAAAGTCTGACACTCGTTCTAAATATTTTGAGGACTGTTCTGAAAAAAATTAGAAGAAATTAGAATTTGTTTTGCTTTTAACATTCTGAATGGCTGACAGTGGGTTCAGTGGACACCAACTTGGGATTAAACTTCTGCTAAGTCAGTCTTTTTAACTGTGAAGAACGGAGCCAAGTGACCCAGGCAGTGTCTATCTTAGATTCCTATTAGCTACTTTTAGACTGTTTCTTGCTCTCCACACCAGGTCTGTGGTTTGTCCTCTGAGGTGACTAATTTTTCCATGACTGGAATGTCCTATAATGGGAGCAGAGAATCTTAACATCGTATTTTGCATTTGAGTATTTGTTTACCACACAAAATTTAGCTCTTACAGCATTAATATCCTTTATTGAGTTAGTTCTTGAATTTAGTTGTGTTTTCTGAAGTGCTTGTGTAAGTTAAAATTGGAGACAGGATGCCTCGTTACATATTAGAAATGGAGAGCTGCAGATTTTGAAGATCATGTTCGAAAAGGGAATGCAAAGGTTACATTTTTGTCCCCCACCTGATTTTTTTTTTTCCAGTTTTAAAAATCTGGTGTATACCGTAGGAGTTGCTTGTATGTAGGAAATGTACTATAGCATACACTGAATCATAATCTGTCATAAATCCTAAAATCACAACAGCTGTTGTAGTTGACTGTAATGTGTGCATATTAAAAGTTTTTTGGGTTTATATTTCCTAATTGTTCTTGCATCTTACAAGGGTGACTTTTGTGCCTGTGTCAGGAGATATTCAAGTGGAGTTTGATTGTGCTTGTCAGTGAGGTTTGAAATCTAATTAGGCAATTATAGCTTAAATTCCACAGCTCAAAAATAGACTGAGCTCCATCTTTTCTGTGAGCTGTTTTCTAACAATGGAACCTGCTGAGTGCAGACTAACTACAATGGGCAATGCACAGATGTTGTTGGGCCAGAATAAAAGTGATGCTGAAGTATGCTGTTAGACTCTGCGAAATGTTACAGGCCACATTTTGAATAGCTGGTGTTTAACAGTAAAATGTACTGTGTATCTGCAGTGTATATGGAGCTCAACTATTTTGTGCAGATTGCCATTTTTACTTGCAGGTGAAATACTGTTTGTTATGAAAAATAATGCACCTGCAAGTTTAAAGGGTGTGTCGTTTGCTCCAAGCAGGTCTTCAGAGAGGTTTGTTTAAGAAAGTAACTGTTTTGCCTCTCATGATACTGTTTAGCAATTTTGTAAAGCTTGCATAGGTGCCAGGATAGACCCTGATGTTTTGGCAAATGAAAAGTCTTTTAGAGTGTGTTAGCACTTGAATGTATGTGGATTGCATATATGAAAGCTTGGTTGAACCTTTGATGTTAACACAGACATATTTCAAGTGTCCTCCTTTTTGTATTTTCGTTATATATTTATAAAATTGTTTTTCACTTGTTCCTTTGCTGGTGCGTGCCACTGAAAATGGCCAAAACCAACATCATACAACTTTTTACTGCTCCTAACCATGCTAGTGTCTCTCTTCTCTAAAAGTTTATTTTGTGTACAGCTGAATGCATTACAAAAGCATATTAATTAAAAAAAAAAAAAAAAACAAAACCAAAACACTTAGAGGAGCAGATATTATTTAATTAAGTGTTTCAGCATGCTGAAAAGCTATGGCAGTCTGAATAACTGCATTACTTGAGAGGAAGTAAAGATGTGGTTTGTTATATTGCTTCTTACTTAGGGTGTCCTATGGGGTTTAGTTATATAGAAGTGGCTTGGCCTTTCTCTTTCTGGCTAAGTGCTCTGGTCACACAAGTGGACTATTCCTTTTGGGTATAATAGCTTTTAAGTAGAAACTCTTTATATTTCTACACTAACCTGCATCTTTTGTCCACCTTTCTCTTCCCCATCCTTATTTTCTTTGATTTTTGTTTCCTATGATATGTTAAGCTCTCACTGAACTACCAAGGGTGTCAAGAAGCTCTGCATCTTGATTGCTTTTTGGAGTATATCGGTCTAGTCTGAAAAATTAACATTTTATCCCAAATCCTAGATGTTGACTATTTTAAAATATTACATCATGTAATATAGTTATGTAGATGACTGATTGGAAATTAATGCTTCTTCAGCCTTCAGCAAAATCACCAAATAGCAGAGAGAAACCTACAGATGGTGCTTTAAATTAGTATTGATATGATATTGAAAAAAAATCTTGAGAGCTGAGATTATTTTTGTGTGTCCTCATTATCACCTAAAATCTGCAAAACTGCAAAAAGAGATTTTTCTTTTTTCCCTCTCGACTTCATAAGAACATCTGAAGACCTAAAGATGGGACTTGGTGCCCAGATGGCCAAGAAGGCCAATAGCATCCAGGCTTGTATCAGAAATAGTGTGGCTGGCAGCACTACAGAAGTCATCATATCCCTGTACATATCACCAGTGAGGCCACACCTTGAATCCTGTCTTTAGTTTTGGGCCTCTGACTGCAAAAAATAATTGAGGTGCTGGCATGTGTCCAAAGAAGAGCAGCAAAGCTGGTGAAGTGTCTAGAGGAAGTAGCTCAGGGGAGACCTAATTGCTCTCTACAACTACTTGGAAGGAGGCTGCAGCAATGTGAGTGTTGGTCTCTTTTCCCCAAGTAACACATGACTGGACAAGAGGAAGCTGCCTCCAGTTTTGCCAGGGGAGGTTTAGATTGGATAGTAAGAAAAAATTATTCACTGAAAGAGGTTGAGTCACCATCCCTGGAGGTATTTAAGAGATGAGATGGTTAGTGGTGGACTTGGCAGTGCTAGGTTAGCAGTTGAACTTGATAATCTGTAGGGTCTTTTCCAACCTGAGCGATTCTATAATTTTATGAAATATCCATCCTATTAGGGTGCTTTGATTTTAAATGCTTAAAAAGAGTTTTTGGATTAATCCTTCTGAAAGCACGAGTTGCGTGTGTTAATTCAGTTATTCTGACGGACTAAGGCAAGTATTGTGGTGATGGCATGATGGCATTTCTTAAGCTTCTTGGGAATAAGTGAGATGATGTTTACTAACCTAGGATCTGTCCTGCTTAGCTTTAAGCCCACAGTGCACTGTAATCAAATATGTGTTTTCTTTTTCTTACATGGTAAACTAAACAACTGTCTAATTTTCCCCCCCTCCTGAGATAATTTGCAAACATTTTTCACTTTTAATAGCTTCTCATATCCTATTGAAAATTTCATTCCCTCTGACACGAATACCGTGGAGATAAATTCTTAGTGTATCTCATCTTGCTTTTTTAAAAAAGCTTAATGTATAGAAAAGAAAGGGAAGAAAAAAGTCCTAAGGTTTTGTGAAGACTCTTTCAGTAGCTTTAAAATCCCTTTTCAAAATAAAATAACAATATGGTAGTAATAAATTAAGAAAAAAGCCTGTTTTTTATGAGACTGTATATTTCATCATACTTATATTTGAAAAATGTTTGCTGTGTTAATATGTTGTTGAAAACTAGTTTGCCAGCTTTTTTAAGGTCATCTCACTGAAACCTATTGCTGCCAGTACCAAGGTATTTCCTTGTTTGTTTAGTAATTTAATCTCTTTGGCTTTTAGGACAGAAAATTACTGTGAGGCTTCATGCTCTCCGGTTATTACTTTACACACTTAATTAAGCTTATCCCCAGAGAACCTGTGTTAGGTTTTGCTAGCAAAGCTCTAGCTGGTTGAGCCAGTGGTAAGACAAGGGGCAGCAGTGCAGTGCCACAGTGGTAGGCACTATTTTGAAAAGAAAAGCAAAGATATTATGGGCACAGATTGTTTGATGTCTTCCTATTAATTTTGGAAAATATTTGCTGGAGAAGAACTTGGCAGACCTTGCAGCTGACTGTTTATTCCCTGTTATGATTTCCATTGTTAAGTTTTTATCCTCTGCCAAGATCTTAATATCCTAAAAGACAGATGAAATCTACTCTTCTCTTTTCATGCCTGTTATGTTTTTCTTTCTTCATATCTTTTCTTTCCAGGTGCTTTGGAAGATCTTTCCTAAACTGATTTCCAGCTGCTGCTCTGTGGTCTAAACATCTGACCTCTCCCTCTTTATAGCCCATCCTAAACTGCCTCCTTCATCTTAGCTTGCTTTCTCTCTTTTCCTATGTCTATGCAGCTTTTGGTGTATGTATAAATACTAGTCAAGATTTCTGTATATTAAATGAAACAAAGCAAAACAAAATGCTGCCTCTCCCTTGAAAGACTTCTCCATTATCCTAATGGCAAAGTGCAATCCTGTTTGTCATCTTCATTTGCTTATAATTTGTTTCAATAGATGTATAGCAAATAATGTGGTCTTTTTTTCCCTAGTATCTCCAAAATCTCTTCTAATACAGACTCTATCCATATCATACCTTCTTCTAAGGAAAGTCTCTTATTAGTGCCAGAAATCTTTCACTAGCTTACTCTTCTGCCTGCTTTTCGATGCTGTTATTATTCTTTTGGAATTAAATCTACTATCTTTGTATGCAATATTTTTTTCTCTAATTAAAAAAATAAAATAAAAATCATTGAATATTCAAGGAATATTTACATTTAATGATTATACTTGGACATCCTCTAAAAGAAAATGAGTTACATGCAATTAAAAGTCTGAGAAAATGGCATAAATGGCATTGGAGAGACAAGTTTAACTGGTGAGAGCCCTCTTCAGGTAATGCATTTTCAGTACAGACAGGTCCCCTCTGCCACCTCTCTGCCTGCAGTAGCAAGTGATTGCACTGTCAGATGAATAGTTTGCAGTACTTACTCCAGAGAAAACACAGCTCCACTAAGAGTCCCAGTACTCTATAGCCAGTCTGAAGCATTGTATTATAGACTTCATAGGGAATCATCAATAAAGAAGAAAAGAAAAAGGGATAAGAGAGACTGTACTGTTCTTAAAGAAAAAACGAACAAACCAACAACTTGCATGAAGACAACTGGTACAACAGCAGGCATGCTTCCTATCTAGTAGTCATAGATTGCCATAGGAACCATATGTGTATCATGTCTTCTGTTAATTTTAATTGCCATTCATAGTGTTGAATTAACAGCATCAGAAACCACATATACATTACTTCAGCGTAACTGTAAATATTGTGACCTTGAAAAATGTTTTATCTTGTGTTTGTTTAGTTTTTTTTCTTCCCCCCCCGTCTTTGATATTTTTATATTTTTGTTAATGTTGACCTTAGGACCATAAGAGCATATACACAAAATAAGTGAGGGAGCCACTGCAATAATTCTTCCTGCTGCTGCCATCTCCTGGCTACAACCGACCCCACATATGGCTAGGTTGCTTTTCCTTCTGTGGTGAGAGAAAGCTCAGACAGAACAAACCCATGTGTTCAAGGCTGTACAGTATTTCCATACCATATGTATGTGGGCAGTTCATCATCGTGGTGTAAGTACAGCCACAGATAGTTATATTGTATTGCTTTACATGCAGACAATTCTGTGTTTTATTAAATATCCAAGCAGAGGGGGAGAAAAAAACCACCTAGATCTTTCCAATTTGTTTGCATTGCTACAGTCTTGTCTTTATACACAAGCCTTGATTTAACAAAAAGCTGTCTGCACCCTTATTCATTTCCATGTTCATGCACCCACCAACAAACTTTTCCAATTTTCAGTTCTGCATATGTATGTGTGTATGTAACCTTCTGTATATTTATAGCTGGTATGTAGGAGTGTTTTTTTGAACAAAAGGCTGTTGAGGTAGATGTCTGGAACTTCCTTTGGTTTTATGTCAAAGACACAGCTAAATTTGCTCTATGAAATTTACATTAAGCAAGGGTCTGGTCAGAGGCGTTAGTTGCTAGAACTCAGAGTGGCATTACTATAAGAAGCTTCTGACGGGTATTAGTGATTACTATGGTCGTGTCAAGCAGCCATCTAGATGTTATAGAAAAACTACATATTCATTTCCAAACTGTCAGTGTTGCTTGAAAAAGAAATTATATTTTATTTAAGAGTTGTAGCAAAGAGTGTTTAATAATAAACTCCAGTAATGCTTGTAACACTAAAAATAGTAAGAGCAAATTGCAAGTCAGTTTCAACAGGTGAAAATCAAAAAGTAGCCTGTACATCATTGCTAGATTGTCTTTTTAATTTATCCCTCTTTTGCACAAAACCACACAGTTTTCTCTATTTTCCCAAAGAGGCAAAGTTAGTTTGAATTTACTGTCAGGTGCTATAGTATTTGGAGACTCTGCAGTGCTTTGTGGGTGGCTATTTGGGTGAAGATGTAATTGTTTAAGAAGTCCATTCTGCCTTCAAATTAAAAAACTCACGTGGTGATGTCATACTTTATCAGCTTGCTTGTTATAAGCATAATAATTAGTTCTCATTTGGCATCAATATCTATGAACATAATTTGTCATTGATAGTGGTTGTTAAACAATTTTTTCTATTACTTTCAACACTGTTCCAAGTCAAGAGTGTTATGCATTTAATATCATGCCAAAAAAGGAGGACAGTAATTATGGGTACTCTATGTGAAGTGATGATTTTTTTCCCTAGCTGTGGTTATCTGAATAACATTGAAATATCAAGAAAATGCTGTATTTATTGAGTGTCTTATTTTGGTGGTAAGATGGTTTCTATATTTTCCTGATAATTCTTTCAAATAGAGTATTGCCAGATATTAAGGAATGCTGTTTTTCAATACCTGTGGAATAGTGGTTATGATTGCTAGACAATGAACTGCATATTTTTTTCCTGGGCTTTTTTTGATTATTTTTTGTTTGTTTGTTTTGGTTTTTTGGTTGTGGGTTTTTTGTGTGTGTGAATAAAGGAGGAAGTGTTGATCCTGATTCATGAGAGGCAGCGATACAGACTATGAAATTAACTCATGTTAATAACATTTAGTGGAGCAAGCTGAGAAATTAAGCAACAGTGGGACTGATCAACAGACATAACACTAGTTAAATCTTGTAATCCTTTCAAAAGCTGTTTGAATTGAGCCAGTTCAGAACAGGTGACAGACTGCTTATCTCTCATCCCTCACAAGCCAGCCTGTGGGGGAACAGGCACTTCATCCTGCTGCCAAAACTGCCAGGGGCCAGCAAGCTCACCCTCCAGCCCCTGCCCTGCTTCCCAGGTAGGCTGGTTAAGTGGGAATGCCAGAAGCGAGGGAGAAGAATTAAAAAACCCAGCCCTCATCAGGAAATGCAGCACTATACTGGGCAGTGCACTTAGAGATTAGCACTCAGTCTCTGTGAAGTTCTTGGGAAGGGGGCACACAGTGCAAAACTCTCCGTAACTACCAAAAACTCTCCAAAACTACCATCTGAATAGAAATTTCTTGTGATTGCATAGCTGCATGATTGTTTCTGCCTTATGGGTCCCTCTGCTGGGCTTACTACTCCACGGAGCATTTTCAAACAGGGTTCTGGTTTGTCCTACATATTATCATCAGTGCTGCAGGTCTAGTAAGAACAAACCCCAGCCTGCAGGTCCCCAATCCCTTCTCCAGCTTGAGATCCATGGTAATGCTGCAGAGCCTTTTGAAACCGGGGAACAAACATCAGGTCTGAACACTCAGAGTGGCTGAGGGATACAGGTAACTAATGGAAATATACGAGCGTTACTTACATACTTCTATGTGTTTGGCCAGAAGATACAGTTTTATCAAAGCACTCCAAATGGGTTTCTCAAAAATGTAGAAAAACATGTAAAATAAATTTGAGTTATTGTGTATTATAGTTTAAGCTTATCATGGTTGCCAAATACATATCTATGTGAATGTGTGTGGCAGGGAGGGATGGAAATACTCTTTTTGGGCTAATTAAATTCTGAAGATGAAAAAATGCAATACACAATCTGTAGTGATTCTGGTAGATTTTGGGTGGTGCTTTCTTTTTACTTCCTTCTGTTCTCTTTTTATATTGATGATTATTTATTGGCTTTGCATTTCAGTTCAGAAGTTGTACTGGTTTTTAATTTAATTATTTTTTTTTTTGCAAGTTTATATCCAAAGCGGGTGTCATGAATTCTGTAAGCTTCAGTTTATGGAGTTTTGTTTACTCTTTTTCACAGTCAACCTGGACTGCATTTCTCCTTTCTACAGCTGAACAAACAGAAGGCCATATCCATCAAAAAAAAATAGTCTTGAACCAAGTGAGCTCATATAAACTATATCCCTAAACAGTACTGAATTAAAATTGATTCATATTTAAGGGACAGATTTTCCGTTCTTCTAGGTTAGTTTATTAGTTACCTAAATTTAGCTTAGAAGAGAATGTACTTTGCAAACTAAGTTATAACCAAGAAACTCCTGCCAGAAAAAGTGGTATTGTTTTTGGTTTTTTTTATTGTTCATGTGTGTTTTGTTTTGTTTTGTTTTGAATCTTTCTATAAAACAAGGGTGAGGGATTCTGTCGGACTTATCTTCAAATGGGAGTATTGGGAAAAATACGGTACTCAGTCCTACTACTTTTGCCTTAGAGAACCTTTTGCATGTCTACTGCTCTTTTCATTTTTATCAGTAAAATCACCATCTGAGCTGATTCATACAGACTGTTCCAAATACATTTCAGTTGCCAAATTCTGATTAAAACCTACTCATGCCTGAAGCTAGCTTGAGATTTTCAGGTTATCAGATATCCTTGTGCTTTTCATTGTGCTAAACCAGATTTTTTATCAAGTCTTTGCTTTCAATCTGATTTACAGGAAATTATGTAGAAGGAAAGAAGAAAAGTAGAAAGGAAGAATCCTGTGACATCTGCTTGATTTTGACTGAGCGAAGTAGGTTTTAGTGATGTAGTGAAAGATCATATTTTACATATACTGTTTATGTATCTAAAGAAATAGGAAAAAAGCCATGACCTTGTGTTTAAAACCAATAGTTGCATTTGCATTTCCAAGAATTCTGCAGTCTGGGAGAATCTCTTCATTCCAAATCACTCAGGAATCTGCATCTCATCTCACTCAGTTTTGTGCTCCCCTCTTTTGTTCTTGCAGAGAGGATCTGGTCGTTTCCTGTAAGCCATACA
This sequence comes from Chaetura pelagica, assembly GCF_000747805.2. Classification (NCBI taxonomy): domain Eukaryota; kingdom Metazoa; phylum Chordata; class Aves; order Apodiformes; family Apodidae; genus Chaetura; species Chaetura pelagica. The sequence goes on from NW_009952801.1 coordinate 6,331,013, forward strand.
CTATCTGCTGCTAAACCAGGGTATTGTGCAAAGGAGCTTTGAAAGTCCTGCAATACAGTGTGGATTAGTAAACTTCAAAGTGGAATTAAATCCCATGCACAAAAGAAACCTGGATAAATGTTATGCCATTCCTGTTTCGCAGATGTATTTTCATAAGAAGCTGAATTCTCCTTGTTTGTTATGGGCATTCAATATGCATTGATTTTGAAATTAATTATAGTAATATTACACTCACCTTGATGGTATTTTCTGAAGTTTCTACACTTTAATTGATGTAATTGTGTAGGATATTCAATCTCTAATTTTAGCAGCATCATTATGTAGCACTAAGAAATTTTTTCTTTCTTATTTGAAAGATTTTTAGCATTAAAAGAAGGTAGAATTAAAGTTTCAAAGCAGTCTTTTTAGTTTTATTTCTGATTCTTATATCGTTTTATTCTGCTACTTAATAGAATGTATTAAACATTTTATATTATTTATAGTATATTGCCATAAATATTCTGTGTGAGAAACACTTTCTTCAAAATGTATTATGTGTTTATTACACATCAGTACAGTTGATTGTTCCAATTAATGGATTTTTTTTTTCCCCTGTTCCTTCCTGGCCAGATTGTCAGAATCTTTTTATTTATTTATTTTTTTTATGTGGCTTCTTGAAAAAACAAAAAAAAAACCACTCCCCTGCCAGCCCCGTCTCCCCACTTCTTCCAACCCAATGAGCTATTTTCGCAAGATACTGACTTATTTGTATATGATTATGTATATATGATTATGATGTATATGTTTGTTCTATACTCCCTCCCATTAAGATTAAATATTTCTTAACTTCTTAACAAAACCTTCTAAGGAAAGAAGCTATTTAAGAAACTGTTGCCACTTTTAAGGTCTGGTAAATAACAATAGTTCTAGTAACAGTTCTATCTGGTTAATATTATTCCATATAGAAAATATTATGATTATGCAGAAATATCTATATATTTGGTATTTGCATGTTCCTGGTAAAGAATAAATATCTGGGGATTTTTTTGTGTTCTGCATATAGACTGAACCTGTGATTGGGATCTGAGCCTGAATTTAAATGAAATGTTAAGTACACTATAGAGAAGCTGTGGCAGGCAAATATTAATTCATCTCTGTCCTCATGTTATGAAATAGGATCAAAAGCTCATATGCTTCCTGAGTTTGACTTATGGTTTGGGCTTTTTTGATATTATATCATAAATGTCTTATGAGAGGTTTCTTATGTAGCTCTTGCTGTATAGTCTGTTGTATTTTTAAAAATTTCCTTATTTCACATTTCTTAAAGTCCCTTCCACTTCTTAAGGATTAAACATATTTATTTACTTATTTATTTGATTATTGGTATTGCTGCTTTGAATTTCATTTCTACTTAAAACAGGAGAGAGATGCCCTGCCCGCAGTGCTTTGCTGAGCCTGGGCTATAGCCATAAAGATAGACTGTGTAGGTTTCCCAGCAATGAAGGTCAAAGGACACATGCACAGCTATTTATTTGCTTTGAAAACAGGAGGAATATGATTTATGCAGGATATTAGCTAATGTCATAGTGTTGAGCTTTGCAGGTGCGGCCATGGGAGCCTGACCCCCCACTAATCCCCCTAAGTGCAGGGGGCACGCATGCAATAGCTTTGTTGTTGCCGTGCTGCTTCGTGACTTGCTTTGTGCCACAGTTGGAGAGGTGAGGCCACGTTTCCCTGGATGAGCTTCCGAACTTTCAATGAGATTCAAATGAAGCACACTTTTAGGCAATACAATTACCAATACCCAGACTTGTTTTTATTCTTGCTGCATGTGTTAGCTTGCTTGGGTTTGATGCTGGCTTTGCTTAGTTCTGTTTTAAACTTGTGCTGGAGGTACCTCCTCGCCTCCCACCTGTCGGCTAATGCAAAGCCTGGTGGGCACCCAGAGCTGAAGGGATTGACTCTGCAAGGAATTCGTACAAATGGGCCAGGCTTGATCTGCATGTGCTCTTCAGGGAAGTGCCATTTCTGATGCCTGTCTGTAATTATTATAAAAGGCCTAATAACACATCCTCAGAGTTACTTTAAATAATGCATGGTTGCCCTGTCTTACCTGCATTCTGTAATTGGCAAAATACGGAGGATCTGCTTGATCTACAGCCTAGTGAAGGCCAGGGATTTTTAGGCTTTGTTACCTTGTTTTGTGTATGTGTAGAGAGCAGAAGTGTTTTATAACTGATTACAAACAGCAATCCTGTTGCTCCTCTTTGTCACTAGTTTTTCTTCAATTATTGCTTAGCTTCATTTAAAGTGGTGAGCATATTACTTGTGTGCTGGAAGTGTGTACGCTCTAGCTGAGATGTAACTAGGTAACAGTCTTTAGGATTTACAACAAAGTCATTAATTCCTTTGCTTGATGTTGTTTGCTCACAAACATAGTCTGTAATTTTAAATACAAAAATGAATCAGTAATGGTGTTCTAATACTATTAGAAATAATAGTAAGAACAAAACCTGGAAGAGATGAAATACATAAACATGACGGATGATTGTAGAAGGGATAATTAGTGAAGGTTCACATCAAAGTTTTGCTGTGAGATTATTCACTATAAAGATGTGGAAATAATTGCTTTGATTGAAATATTTTCTCACAATTAGGAGATTGTGGCAATTTAAGAACAAATGCATGTAGAAATTTTACTCTTAAGGTGAAGGAGGGTTTCTTGTACCTGTTATTTTTTTCACAAGGGCGAAAAAAAAAAAGCATCTCTTCCCAAAAATTGTGAAATGTATTGTTAGCATGTATAGTTATATTAGATTCTTATAGTTCTTCTCCATTGTCCGAATACGAGAGATGTTTATAGAGTATGGTAGGTAGGATTTGTGAAGGGGCACGTAGAAACCCCTAGAGGGAGCCCGAAGCCTTCCTTACAACTGCAAAGGCAAACACATGGAGTTGGAAGTGTTTACTAGCATAAATTACTCTTCCTTTCTGATACGGTGTTTATTCCTACTTCTTTTAGTTTGAGGTTGACAAATACTGTCTTCTGTACTACTCAAAAATGAATATCCCACTTTATATGTTGCACTTCATAGCTATGGACTTCAAAGAAGGGAGTGGACAGTGGCTTTAGGTGGTTGGCTGATGGAAGGGGCTGTGAGTGTATCGTGTTGTGCTGGCACAGCATTTTGGGAGGGTGTTTGTGCGTGTGCGCACGGCTTTTGGCTCTGCTTGGGGAGATGTTCTCCTCCCTGCCACAGATCTCATCTGTGTCAGTTTTGAAATACAGCATGAACAATTTTCTTGATGACTTACTTCTTTTGGAAAACTAAATATATTAGAATTTGTGAATGTTTATATTTGTTCTTTAATCTAGCAAATAAGAAAAAATCGTACTTTCTGCTCTTTCCCCCCTCTCTCTATAAGTAGAACCATAGGGTGAGAAAGTGGTTTCATCCTTCTGTTCCTCTCCACCCTTCCTCTCATACTCTCAGCACCCACATCCCCATAGCCTGTTCATGTACCCTTCATTTTTAAGTGCCAACCAACGTTTTATTCCATGAGAAAATTTATTGACAGCTCCACGATAAACTATACTTCCTTCTGGGAATGTCATGCTACACACTCAGCAAAACATCTCCAATACCTTAGCAAATCAGTGAACTATTTTAAGAAATGCTTTATTTCTACGAGCCAAATACACTGATGGTTACTGGATTTGTCACAGCATATAAGGTTTCTGCTGTAGCCACACTGACCTTCATACGCTATTGTGTAGCAAACCAACTTTTTATGTAATCAAATCAGGAAAAGAATGCTTAAATAACAATTAATGGTCCCACTTTAAAACACAATAGGTAACTAATTTTGTACATCATCATTATAACTTATTTTGTTAAATCCTGGTGGTTTAGCATTTTGACTCATGGTTTGAAAACACAGCAGCACACAGAACTATTTTCAATTGAAAGACTATCGAACCACTTTCAGCAGG